>NC_059197.1:5889764-6247264 GCF_020615455.1 Coregonus clupeaformis | reverse complement strand
TCTCTCTCTCTCTCTCTCTCTCTCTCTCTCTCTCTCTCTCTCTCTCTCTCTCTCTCTCTCTCTCTCTCTCTCTCTGTCTTTCTCGCAAACAAATATGTATGTACACTCACACATTCACAAAAAGAGAAATCCACGCTAATTCAATGACTGAGAAATAATAAATGCATGCTAACAGAACACACATATAAACTAATACATAGCCATGAAAATAAACATTTCACATGTTCAAAGAACATACTAGACAACAAATATATGCATATGATTGCTTCACAGGCACATATGTAAGCGCACACAGTTTATAAATTGCCACGATTTTCGTATTCATCTTTCTTTAAGCCTTGCATCACCTATGAATCAGAATTTACGACTTTAATGTGGAGAACCCTTTATTAGACCAATGACGGACAATCTGACTGTTGCTTTCTGGGTGGGTCTAACCCGGGTCCCGCCCCCACGCCCTGGCCCACCTGTTTAGAACCAATAAGATGGCATCATTTATAAGAGAGAGAGAAAGACAGAGAAACAGAGAGAGAGAGAGAGAGAGACAGAGAGAGAGAGAGAGAGAGAGCGAGAGAGACACACAGAGAGAGAGAGAGAGACAGAGACAGAGAGAGAGAGACAGCAGCCCTCCACCTCTCTAACTGATCTTTACTGTAGGTGGGCAGAGAACAGCTCACCTGGCTTACCTCTTTGATGTAGCAACCAACCTGCTGCTGCTGCCTCTAAACATCTACACATGGCCCACGACACAGCCCAGACCACTGCTAAACAACACACTGCTGTAGTTGGTGAGTTTGTGTGTGTATGTGTTTGTGTGCGCGTGTGCGTGTCCACTGAGAAACTGCGGGAGGGCGAGCGAGAGTGATACATTATTGCCATCTGGCATGATACATTACCAACAATCCCATCCGAAACCTGCCAAAACACGGTCGTTTTCTCTCTCCAACCACAACATTAGGAGTTAGACTTGTAAGTTGGGATTGTCAGTGGAGCTGCCAGTAGACCGGCGTAATACCAGCGTTTTGTTTCCCTGCCACCAGGCTAGCTAGCTCTGGGGGACACGGCAGCAGCAATGGCTGCTCACTGAACCAATAAAAGTGAAAATGTGTTGAGTAGAACACGTTTCAGCTCCAGTTACACCCTGTAGACCTCTGCCTAGCTCGGCCATGGAATTCTCACCTCTGCTCTACCGCACACCAGAGTCCCTCTGAGTCCTCGGACCACAATGCACTGCTCAGCGGTTACAGGCTCAGGGGGCGCAAGGGGCGACGCTCGCGCTCCTCCACACCCGTCAGAGAGAACAAGGGAAACAGGGAGGCATGGAGAGTGGGAAATGGAGGGATGGAAAGGGGGTCAGAGATTTAGAGGGTGTTGGCTCAGCTTGGGATCTGGCATTTGGGGTGTTGGGTGGGGGGAGGAGTGGGGGGGGGGGCAACAGAGAAGGTACACTCACTAGGGCAGTGGGTGGGGGGGTTAATGAGAGTCTGAGACAATGTGACGCCCAGATGTGGGCTTGCGCCTCAGGAGTCCTCCCCCACCACTCCCCACCACCCCATACCCACATTAGGCTCAAATTAATGTATTACTTTCTAGAGCTGGGAAGTGTCGACGAGGGCAGGCAGTGTGTGTGTTTGTGTGTACACTGCCTAGGGGTCCAGGGTTCCAGGCCTGTTTTAATGCAGCCTCATGGCCACAGAGGGAGGGTGGAATGGGGGGTGATGGGAAGAGGGATATGGGGGCAGCAGATTGAGCATGGAGGATATTACTGAGCGAGAAAGAGGGGGAGGAAAGGAGGGAGGGCAGGAGGGATGCAGAGGGGCATATTTCACAGGAGCACCCCTGCTGAGAGCTGTGTACCCACATTGTTATGAGTGCACAGATCTTAGGCCTGTAAAAATACCAGCGCTCCACTGAGCAGCCCAACACAAAGGAGGGCCCTCGCGCTTTGTTACTCTCTCTGAAAACGCCAAATGACATCAGCCTCCCCTCTTCTCTTCTCTGTTCTCTTTCTGGTCTCTCTCCATCTCTCTTAAGTTCTGTTCTTACTTCTCACTTTCTGGCTCTCTCACCCCCCCCCCCCTCTCTCTCTCTAACTGTGTAGTAATGGTGTTGTAATTCCTCTGTCTGTGTCAGAGTGCTGGGAGGCTGTGCTGTAGCCAGATGAAGCTGGGAGTCGACTAAAGTTTCACAACATGTAATTAAGGCCTAAGTAGCAAGGTCACTGCAGCGTGGCCCGGTGGCTCACCTCCATCACCCCTCTCCCCCCTCTCTCACCCCTCCAAGTCCCAGCCCAAATATCAGTGTCTGACTGTCTGTCTCTGCTCTCTCTCTCTCTCTCTCTCTCTCTCTCACTTTCTTTCCTATTCTCTCCCTCCCTCTCTCTTTTTCTCTTTCTCTCTCTCTCTTTCTCTCTCCCTCCCTCTTTTTCTCTCCCTCTCTCCCAAATGAGGCACTGCAGTTCCAGCTGTTTCAAATATCCACACCATCTCATTTAGATAAAGCCGGGCCCAGAAAGCATGGAAATGATGTGGTGGGCCTTTATAGAAACTTTAATGTAATTGTAGTTTCTTCTCTTATAAATGGTTAATTGAAATGCCGGAGGGTAGCCCGGCTTGAAGGTCCATAAAAATCTCAGAATATACGTTTATAGGGGTTGTCTATGTACATAATTAAACCCTTCAGGCGCTTTAAAAAATCTGTAAAATAAATGGTTATGCAAGAATAGCCTTCTGCAAGTTGAGAGAGGAAGATAGGGAGAGAGAGAGAGAGGGAGAGAGAGAGAGGAAGAGGGAGAGAGAGAGGACCCGGGTGAGTGCTGCTGGGCGGGCGGGCCAGTTGGTAGGGCCAGCTGGGTCTCGATGGGCCCTCTCCGGACCAGAATGAGAAAGCCATTAGAACAGTGAGAGGATTGCAAGCAGCACACAAATCACCGGCCTTACTGACACCTCGGGGACGCCTTCACGGTGGCTGACAAGACCAATACACCGCTGCTGCATTCTGCTGCGTCCCCGAAAACACACACACACACAGGGAAAGAAAATAGCTCCATTGACATTTTTGAGTCCGAAAAAAAAGGAAGAATGAGGGAGAGGAGAAAGAGAAGATGTAGGGAAAGAGAAAGGGGGAAAATAAGGAAGTCAAGGTTTCTTCTTCTTCTTCTTCTTCTTCTTGGTAAAGAAGTGTTAGTGACCTTGCTGTGGTTAAATGTTTGAATGAGTTCGTCCCGTTTTTCTTCTTAATGGAAATGTGTGTATTTCTGGATCAGTGTGATCCCAGGGGTTAATTGCTTGAAGCGGTCTGTGCTACACTGGCTGGGGGGTGCAGGGGGTTGGATTACACCACACTTGGGGGAATTGGGGAACCAGCAACAACGGTGTTGTGGGGCGAAGGGAGGTCTGAGGATCATGAATGTGTGTGTGTGTGTGTGTGTGTGTGTGTGTGTGTATGTGTATGCTCTTGCATGCGTCTGCGTGCCTATGTATTTATTGATATGTGCATGTAAGCAACAACGTAAAAGTGTGTCTACTTTAATGTGACGTGCATCTATATCTCTTTGCATGGACAGTTGAAGTCGGAAGTTTACATACACCTTAGCCAAATACATTTAAACTCTGTTTTTCACAATTCCTGACATTTAATCCTAGTAAAAATTCCCTGTCTTAGGTCAGTTAGGATCACCACTTTATTTTAAGAATGTGAAATGTCAGAATAATAGTAGTAGTGATTTATTTAAGCTTTTATTTATTTCATCACATTCCCAGTGTGTCAGAAGTTTACATACACTCAATTAGTATTTGGTAGCATTGCCTTTACATTTTTTAACTTGGGTCAAACGTTTCGGGTAGCCTTCCACAAGCTTCCCACAATAAGTTGTGTGAATTTTGGCCCATTCCTCCTGACAGAGCTGGTGTAACTGAGTCAGGTTTGTAGGCCTCCTTGCTCGCACACGCTTTTTCAGTTCTGCCCACACATTTTCTATAGGATTGAGGTCAGGGCTTTGTGATGGCCACTCCAATACCTTGACTTTGTTGTCCTTAAGCCATTTTGCCACAACTTTGGAAGTATGCTTGGGGTCATTGTCCATTTGGAAGACCCATTTGCGACCAAGCTTTAACTTCCTGACTGATGTCTTGAGATGTTGCTTCAATATATCCACATAATTTTCCTTCCTCATGATGCCATCTATTTTGTGAAGTGCACCAGTCCCTCCTGCAGCAAAGCACCCCCACAGCATGATGCTGCCACCCCCGTGCTTCACGGTTGGGATGGTGTTCTTCGGCTTGCAAGCAACCCCCTTTTTCCTCCAAACATAACGATGGTCATTATGGCCAAACAGTTCTATTTTTGTTTCATCAGACCAGAGGACATTTCTCCAAAAAGTACAATATTTGTCCCCATGTGCAGTTGTAAACCGTAGTCTGGCTTTTTTATGGCGGTTTTGGAGCAGTGGCTTCTTCCTTGCTGAGCGGCCTTTCAGGTTATGTCAATATAGGACTCATTTTACTGTAGATATAGATACTTTCCTCCAGCATTTTCACAAGGTCCTTTGCTGTTGTTCTGGGATTGATTTGCACTTTTCGCACCAAAGTACATTCATCTCTAGGAGACAGAACACGTCTCCTTCCTGAGTGGTATGATGGCTGTGTGGTCCCATGGTGTTTATACTTGCGTACTATTGTTTGTACAGATGAACGTGGTACCTTCAGGCGTTTGGAAATTGCTCCCATGGATGAACCAGACTTGTGGAGGTCTACAATTTATTTCTGAGGTCTTGGCTGATTTCTTTTCATTTTCCCATGATGTCAAGCAAAGAGGCACTGAGTTTGAAGGTAGGCCTTGAAATACATTCACAGGTACACCTCCAATTGACTCAAATGATGTCAGTTAGCCTATCAGAAGCTTCTAAAGCCATGACATAATTTTCTGGAATTTTCCAAGCTGTTTAAAGGCACAGTCAACTTAGTGTATGTAAACTTCTCACCCACTGGAATTGTGATACAGTGAATTATAAGTGAAATAATCTGTCTGTAAACAGTTGTTGGAAAAATGTCTTGTGTCATGCACAAAGTAGATGTCCTAACCGACTTGCCAGAACTATAGTTTGTTAACAAGAAATTTGTGGAGTGGTTGAAAAACGAGTTTTAATGACTCCAACCTAAGTGTATCTAAACTTCCGACTTCAACTGTATGTTATGTGTGCTCTGAGTTGCTCAGAAACCTCTGTGTGTTTCTGTATGTGAAGGAGAGAGAGAGAGAGAGAGAGAGAGAGAGAGAGAGAGAGAGAGAGAGAGAGAGAGAGAGAGAGAGAGAGAGAGAGAGACAGACAGAAAGAGGTTAGTGCTGCTAGCTGATGATAAATGATAGCGCTAGCAGCAGATAACCCTCCAGGAGGCTCCAGAGATCAGCAGGGCCAAATTCTGGAACTCCCCACTGACCGGGGCCCAACACTGGCAGCTCTGTCTGTTTGTTTTCTCTGCTGGCTCTCTGGCTCTCTCCCCCTCTGGTCAGCCTCCGTGATAGAGGAGCAGCCCCTCTCCACCTCGCCGTGGGCAGCACAACGACGCACCACTCCCGGCGCCAGCCAGTCGCAGGAGCCCCCCTCCACGGGAGGTTTGGGGGGATCGTCCAGTGTGCCGTAGAAGAAAGAGAACCCGTTATCAGCACCGTGTGTGCGTCTGCTGCCAGCCCCCCCCCCCCGACCCTCATACATTAGGCTCTTTGTTCGGGGAGGTGCGTCTGGGGCGTGCGGGTGTGTGTGTGGGGGGGTGGGGGGGTTTGGGGAGCAGCAGCACAGTAGCCTGCAGGCCTGGAGAGAAATGACACCCTCCCTTGTTAAATCATCGAGTCCCTGAATGCTGAAAGACATCTTGTGGAGGACTGAGAGAGGAGGAGTGTGGAGCAGGGACGAGGGGCGGTGGGGGGACGGGGGGGAAATGGCTGCTGCTTTTACGGCCAGGCAGCAGCGCTGAGCTCTGTTTAATATGAAGTAAAGAACAGATCCAACTGCATCATTAACTCTCAATTATATCCATGAGGCCGGGCCGGGCTAGGCTGGGGGGAGGGAGGGAGGGAGGGAGGTATGGGAGGGAGGGAGGTATGGGAGGGAGGGAGGGAGGTATGGGAGGGAGGGAGGGAGGGAGGGAGGGATGGAGGGAGGGAGGGAGGGAGGGAGGGAGGGAGGGAGGGAGGGAGGGAGGGAGGGAGGGAGGGAGGGAGGGGGTATGAGAGAGGGGCTGGGGTGGGCACACACATACACCAAAGTGCTTGGTGATGGAGTGCATCTGGGTTAGTGTTAAATCCAGGCTGAATGGTGGCGGTGTTTGAGAACACATTAAAGTCTGGCTTACTGGGCTGGGCTTAAATATTGGGTCATATGTTCTGCTGCTGAGTATGGTGTAAAACGGACTCCAAGCAGAGTCTCTGGTTTTAAGCGATAACTCCACCCTTATGATATCTGCACACCGCCGGGAGCTGTGTACAGTGAGGCCGTGTTGTACAGTGTAGAGAGTACTGTTCAGTACAGCAGCGGTTAATTCGTTCCACAATTGCGTACACAATCCCACCAGTACAGTTACAGTCACCACCATAGACCACCCTCTGTGTCGAGGTGTAGATTATATTATATCAGCATATTATTACAATATATTACATCCTGATTTGATTTTGTAACTTTATTGAACAAACATTTGACATTAACTGATCCAATAGAATCCCAGTAAAAACAATAGAATCTGAAGTGGAAGACTGCAGTAATGGGAAGTGCTGAGTGTATATAGTGACAATGCTGAATAAACCAGAATGGATTTCCCACATGCCATAAAGCAAAACACAAAGGAGGAAACACAGCTGTAACCTGTTAGGGTCATTTTTGCGTAATTAAATGTATCTATTAAAGGGGAAAGTAGATGATGTTTCCTTAGAGTGCTGCCAATTTCAAATCCAAAGAAATGCTCTCTCTCTCTCTCTTTTCTGTCTCCCTCGTGCTGTCTTTCCCTCTCTCTTTCTCTTTCTCCCTCCACTCTCTCCCCTCTTGCTTTCTCTCTTGCTCTCTCTCTCTCTTGCCCTCCCTCCCCCTCTCTCTTTCCTCCTCTCCCTCTCTCCTGCAGATGAGTGAATGCAATAAAAGTTGTTAAACTGTGCCTAGCTGCTCCAGATGAGACCATTGCCCATATGGGACTGAGCTGTGTGTGGTTTTATAGACAACTTTTCCACTTTACTATAAACTCAATGACAGCATGTCCAGAGATACAGACAGTGCTCACTCTCTCCTTTATTAGCCAGAGCACTGAGGGCCTCTGTTTGGTTTTGATTACAGTTAGAGTTACTCTGCAGTTAGAGTACTATAGCCACTGTTTATGGTGTTTAGATAGACAGATGGATGAATAGCTAGATGGATGGATGGTTGGGTGGATAAACGGATGGACGGACAGATTGACGAACAGACAGACAGAGGGACCACAGAGACAGACAGACAGACAGACAAACATATATATATATATATATATATATATACAGTGGGGGAAAAAAGTATTTAGTCAGCCACCAATTGTGCATGTTCTCCCACTTAAAAAGATGAGAGAAGCCTGTAATTTTCATCATAGGTACACGTCAACTATGACAGACAAATTGAGGAAAAAAAATCCAGAAAATCACATTGTAGGATTTTTAATGAATTTATTTGCAAATGATGGTGGAAAATAAGTATTTGGTCACCTACAAACAGGCAAGATTTCTGGCTCTCACAGACCTATAACTTCTTCTTTAAGAGGCTCCTCTGTCCTCCACTCGTTACCTGTATTAATGGCACCTGTTTGAACTTGTTATCAGTATAAAAGACACATGTCCACAACCTCAAACAGTCACACTCCAAACTCCACTATGGCCAAGACCAAAGAGCTGTCAAAGGACACCAGAAACAAAATTGTAGACCTGCACCAGGCTGGGAAGACTGAATCTGCAATAGGTAAGCAGCTTGGTTTGAAGAAATCATCTGTGGGAGCAATTATTAGGAAATGGAAGACATACAAGACCACTGATAATCTCCCTCGATTTGGGGCTCCACGCAAGATCTCACCTCGTGGGGTCAAAATGATCACAAGAACGGTGAGCAAAAATCCCAGAACCACACGGGGGGACCTAGTGAATGACCTGCAGAGAGCTGGGACCAAAGTAACAAAGCCTACCATCAGTAACACACTACGCCGCCAGGGACTCAAATCCTGCAGTACCAGACGTGTCCCCCTGCTTAAGCCAGTACATGTCCAGGCCCGTCTGAAGTTTGCTAGAGTGCATTTGGATGATCCAGGAGAGGATTGGGAGAATGTCATATGGTCAGATGAAACCAAAATAGAACTTTTTGGTAAAAACTCAACTCGTCGTGTTTGGAGGACAAAGAATGCTGAGTTGCATCCAAAGAACACCATACCTACTGTGAAGCATGGGGGTGGAAACATCATGCTTTTGGGCTGTTTTTCTGCAACGGGACCAGGACGACTGATCCGTGTAAAGGAAAGAATGAATGGGGCCATGTATCGTGAGATTTTGAGTGAAAACCTCCTTCCATCAGCAAGGGCATTGAAGATGAAACGTGGCTGGGTCTTTCAGCATGACAATGATCCCAAACACACCGCCCGGGCAACGAAGGAGTGGCTTCGTAAGAAGCATTTCAAGGTCCTGGAGTGGCCTAGCCAGTCTCCAGATCTCAACCCCATAGAAAATCTTTGGAGGGAGTTGAAAGTCCGTGTTGCCCAGCGACAGCCCCAAAACATCACTGCTCTAGAGGAGATCTGCATGGAGGAATGGGCCAAAATACCAGCAACAGTGTGTGAAAACCTTGTGAAGACTTACAGAAAACGTTTGACCTGTGTCATTGCCAACAAAGGGTATATAACAAAGTATTGCGAAACTTTTGTTATTGACCAAATACTTATTTTCCACCATAATTTGCAAATAAATTCATAAAAAATTGTACAATGTGATTTTCTGGATTTTCTTTCCTAATTTTGTCTGTCATAGTTGACGTGTACCTATGATGAAAATTACAGGCCTCTCTCATCTTTTTAAGTGGGAGAACTTGCACAATTGGTGGCTGACTAAATACTTTTTTCCCCACTGTATACTGTACGTCCATATGCTATATCCATAGTATTTATTGTGTTTTACATCCATACCTTCTAATTTAGCCAATGATACATTTTGACAAAACAAAGTCAATGGGAACTGTTAAATTTAAAGCTGCCATGCAGCGTCTTGGGATGCCACAATGACAGTCTTGTTTTATGGGATCTCTTTGAGGACATTCACATCGGGACTGGCTCCGTGTCAGTGTTTTGGGTTTGAGGGAGTTCTTTTGGCACCCAGAGAAGACCTTGGACCTGACCCACGCTCAGCAAGGCCATGCCAGGAGAGTGGATGAGGAGGCCCCGGGCTTGAGGCTTGGCACCGCCCGGCTTGGCTTGGCACTGCTCAGCTCGGTATTTCCATCGATACTGAGTTGAAATTAATGGGAGCGTTGCGTCTCTTGCCTCTAATTCAGCCATGTGCCATGTTAGAGAGTGGCTGGTTACAGTGATGAGGCGGCTGTAGGAGAAATACTCAGAGAGTTAATCTGTAGAGTAAGAGACTTGCTAAAGATAGTTGAGTGTAAGATGGGGCTTTATTTGCACCATTGCACATGGTATTAAGCACATTTTCACTGTACACTGACAAGGTCTCATTCATTTCACACACAGCCGCACAGCCCCATTCACACACTGTAATACAGTACAAAAAGCATCATCTCATTTCCACCCTGTCCAGAGCGATAGACAGACACACACACACACAGCGTCTTTTGTCCCCACATTGTCTAGATGATCAGATATATAATCAGGGACTCTGTATCTCATCCTTCCCTGTGAAGAGGCTTCCCTGCTGGGCCGGGCTGCGAGGCTGGCCTGGGTGAAAGGCCCTCCAGGCCTCCAGGGTTAGGCCTTTTGAACCTCTGTTTGTCCCCGGGGTTTAATGGTGTGCGGGGCTCTGTTGTTCCGCGTCGCTCCCCCTCTTTGTGTCGAGCCCCGGGGGGGCCTATCCTTTACTTTTGGGCCCCTCCAACGGCAACCTTTGTGCCCCCGCGACGAGGGCCCCCTATGGGCGCTTTCCTTGCACAGGGGCACGGTGAGGTGTGGGAGAGGGGTGGGGGGATTAGATGATACTGGGTGTGTATGTGTGTATATGTGTGTGTGTATGTGTTTGTGTGTGCTTGTATACGCGCGTCCATCTGCGTATGTGTGTCTTGTGTTGCTTTGTTACCATGTCAAAAAGGGGAGACAGAGGGGGGCATCAATGGAGGATTAGCTAGGTTTATAGTCTCCCAATTATCTTCTGTTTGCAATCAGGGGTGACCGGGCAAACATTCCCATATTATTCCAATACTCACCCTGGGCCATTAGCTCATTAACCTGTGCCACCCCAGGCCAGCCCAGCCACTAGGGACCAGAGTCAAGGGGAGAGGGGAGAGATAATCACCCCAGGGTTAGATGACCCTCAGCCAGGGCACGGCTAGAGGTTTCAGAGGGACCTAGGGCTCATGAGAAAGTGGTCTGAGATCCTGTGGTGTAGCTACAGGTTAGAGTCTGGGTATTTACAGGGGATCGGGGTGTTTGGATTGGTGATTTAGGATGTTCAAGGGTTCACAGGTCACAATTACCCACCAAGCCCTGGGTCAGCCTGGGATCACCTTTCTGTCCCCTCGTCTCAGTTTCCCTGTGACGCCAGCCCTGCTCTCACACACACTTTCACATGCACACATGCACACACACGCAGACAAACGCACACACACGCACACACACACTAATTCTCACACATATACACACACATACACACACACACACACTTACACACACACACACTCTCATACACACACATGCACGTACACTTATGCATGCGCACACATGCACGCACACACACAAATATGCACACACACACATACACAGACACACATACACCCAGCAGCCCTCAGGAGTGGGTCTTTCCCCTGTGTAACCGCGGCGGGCCAGGCCTTACGGTAAGGGGCTGGAGAGGCTGAAAGGACGTGTGTCTTTGAGAACACCCTGACTCCCCAGCTTCCTTCATGAATAACATTAATTCATTACCACTTTGAGGTCGCCTAACCCAGATATTTCCCCTTGGCCATATTTAATATTTATGATGACAAAAGCAAATATTGCCGGGTGAATTGAGTGACACGGAGAGGTCAAGCACTGGGCTTGGCCTGGAAAGAGAGGGAAAGGGAGAGAGAGAGAGAGAGAGAGAGAGAGAGAGAGAGAGAGAGAGAGAGAGAGAGAGAGAGAGAGAGAGAGAGAGAGAGAGAGAGAGAGAGAGAGAGAGAGAGAGAGAGAGAGAGAGAGAGAGAGAGAGAGAGAGAGAGAGAGAGAGGTGTTGGGTGAGAGGGGAGGCCACATCACAGACTCAGAGCCCTCCACTCTGTTTGCTCTGAAATACACATGCAAATATGACACAGTTCAGCATACAATTGACATGAATGTGTGTATTATGAATTCATGATCATTATCTGAATGAAACCTCAGAAGGAAAGCTCTGGTAAGAAATGTGGTGTGTGTGAGGACTAGTGTGGATTTAAAGGGAGAAAGTGTGTGTGTGTGTGTGTGTGTTTGTGTGCGTGCCTGCGTGCGTATCTGCTTACAGGTTTATGGGAGGAAGTATGTGTGGGTATGTGGGCGTGTGTGTGGTGATCCATTAAGAGGGACAGTTTTATGGGCAGGTCTCAGATCTGGATCAGCTAAAATGAGATCCCGTTTCCTTCAGACTGGGCTAACTCACCACTGATTCCGGTTCAGGAGACCCATGACTAAAGGCTATATACCTAATACTCTTTGAGCTGCTGTGAGATAGAGTCTGTCTTAAATTGTTCTATCATATTACCTCACCAGCTCTTCTACTCTCAGGTTGAGTTTCATGTTAGCTTTTGGAAACCGGCTACGTGCTTCTGAGCCATATGTAAGCAGTGGTGTGTGGGGAAAGTAGACAGGCCCCGCGCACACACAAGCACACACACACGTGAGCATGCACGCACACAAACACTCGTACAACCTTGCCGTGACCTCTTCATAAGCAAACTGAAAGGATCTCTCACGTCACCTCCTCGTCGCTATCTTTCCACATTGCTTTCTTTCTTTCATCCTTTCTTTCTTTCATTTTGCCCTATCTGTCTTTTGCACTTCCTATTTTTAGCCCAGATAAGTTGTTGTGCAAGTCTTGTGGAATGTACACAGTCCAAGTATCTAGATGGCTCTGCTATTGTTCTATTTGTTAAACAGCACACCTCTCTTTCGTCTCCTCTCTTGGATGTGAGCGATAGAAGAAAGGCTGTCATGGCAGAGTGATAAACAGCCTCTCAGAGAGGAGGAGAGATGGAAGGAGGAAGAAACAAGAGAAAATCCTGAGACAATATTTGATGATGATTCACCATAGTTCACACCACTGAGGAGAGATATGGACTTAGTGACCTAGTCAAGGGGAAAGCAGGTGTGACTGTGTGCTGATATGAAGAGAGAGAGAGAGAGAGAGAGAGAGAGAGAGAGAGAGAGAGAGAGAGAGAGAGAGAGAGAGAGAGAGAGAGAGAGAGAGAGAGAGAGAGAGAGAGAGAGAGAGAGAGAGAGAGAGAGAGAGAGAGAGAGAGAGAGAGAGAGAGAGAGAGAGATTCTTCATTTGTCTAATGGCATCAATATTAGGAAGTTGTTAGTTGTCAGACAAAACTTCCTCAGTTGTCACTATTGAGTTTCTATAGAAAATGTGATTTGTGACTTTTACTTATTATTTAACTTAAAATCCCATTATTAATAACAAAAGCAATACACAGAAAACATATCCCCACATATTCAAAGGCTCAGTGCGCTCAATCCATTAAAGCCCAGTATGATAGGTGGAACAGAATGACCCATTTGGATTTGGCCAATTAGAAAGTCCCTGAGGTGTATATCCCAGCCCTGGGGACCAATGAGATAGAGGGATGTAGAGAGAGCCGAAGACAGACACACAGAGCCCTTCTGGGCCCCCAGAGGACTCATCATATTAAAACCCTACTTATGTTGGCAGATAGATGGATGGAGCATATTTTACATGGAGAATGCCCAGGGAGAGGGGGAAGAGAGAGAGAGAGAGAGAGAGAGAGAGAGAGAGAGAGAGAGAGAGAGAGAGAGAGAGAGAGAGAGAGAGAGAGAGAGAGAGAGAGAGAGAGAGATGGATGGATAAGGTACGTTTGAGAAAGAAATATGTTTTCGGACCAATGTTTTGAGTGGTACATGTGAGTACCGAGGGAGAGGGGCAGTGAGATAGAGAGAATAGAGAGAAGGAAGTGGGGAGACAGCGAGGCATTAATATATTATGGAAAGTTCGAGAAAGAGAAACACTATTTGTCTTTCGAGTATAGAAGTAAGGTTTAAGGCAATGGATATAATGGATTCAGGGAAAAGCGATGGTCTGTCTGACGGGTGGCAATGATGGTGACTTCACTCACTGGCAGCTGGCAGCGAAGTAGCATTTAAGCGCTCCCGTCCATTCTTTTGTTGCGTCTCTGCGTCAGATTCCATTGAAAGAGAGTGGATGGGTGAAACAGAGAGAGAGAGAGAGAGAGAGAGAGAGAGAGAGAGGGGAGAGAGAGCAAAAGGTGAGCGCTAGTGTGAAGGTGCAGAGCAGCGTGATGCGATCCGAGATAGCAGCTGAGTGAGTGCCTTGGGGGGGGAGATGAGTTGGAGAGTTCACTAAAACTCTCTCTCTCCGTAGTCGCTCAAGAGTCCATGAAATACACTCTGCCCCTCCCTCCCTCACCCCCTCCTCCCCATTCATAATCTCTGGGGAGGATGAGCGGAGGGAGGGAGAGAAGTTGTGGTGTTTGGTGTTTTGAAGCCTTTTCAGTTGCCCCACACCTGTAGGGTGTAGGAGGGTAGGACTTCCATTGACAGTTTGTAACCTTATCTCCCGCTTTGTGAGTCCCTCTTTTCTTCTGCAGTGGATATGAACAAATTGTTCATTGTTCAGGCAGCAGGGCTGACGGGCTGAGGGGCTGACGGGCTGAGAGGCTGAGGGGTTAGAGGGGCTGACGGGCTGAGAGGCTGAGGGGTTAGAGGGGCTGACGGGCTGAGAGGCTGAGAGGCTGAGGGGCTGAGGGGTTAGAGGGGCTGAGGGGCTGAGGGGCTGAGGGGCTGAGGGGCTGAGAGGCTGAGGGGCTGAGGGGCTGAGGGGCTGAGAGGCTGAGAGGCTGAGGGGCTGAGGGGTTAGGGGGGCTGAGGGGCTGAGAGGCTGAGGGCTGAGGGGCTGAGGGGCTGAGAGGCTGAGGGGCTGAGGGGTTAGAGGGGCTGAGGGGCTGAGGGGTTAGAGGGGCTGAGGGCTGAGAGGCTGAGGGGCTGAGGGGCTGAGAGGCTGAGAGGCTGAGGGGCTGAGGGGTTAGAGGGGCTGAGGGGCTGAGAGGCTGAGGGGCTGAGGGGCTGAGGGGCTGAGAGGCTGAGGGGCTGAGGGGTTAGAGGGGCTGAGGGGCTGAGGGGTTAGAGGGGCTGAGGGGCTGAGAGGCTGAGGGGCTGAGGGGCTGAGAGGCTGAGGGGCTGAGGGGCTGAGAGGCTGAGGGGCTGAGGGGCTGAGAGGCTGAGGGGCTGAGGGGCTGAGGGGTTAGAGGGACTGAGAGGCAGAGGTGTTAGAGGGGCTGAGGGGCTGAGGGGTTAGAGGAGAAATGAAGCAGGGTAGTGGGTCTCTGTTCTGACCTGGCAGTAGCCTGCCACAGAGATCAGGAGGAATTCCATCTGGAAGATTCTTTCCTTCTCACGGATACACCGTTAATGAAGTGTGTTTTGTTAGATGGCCAGATGCATTCACACACACACACACACACAAGAACAGATGTACGCACACACACACATGCACACACACAAGGTGCGCACACACACACACACCCACACACCCACACACACACACACACACACACACGCACACGCACACACACTGGCCTTGTTTCAACCATTCCCACCACAAGCTCTCATCAACTCATGCCTCAAGTGTTAGGCTAATGTTTGTGTGTGTGTGTGTGTGTGTGTGTGTGTGTGTGTGGTGTGTGTGTGTGTGTGTGTGTGTGTGTGTGTGTGTGTGTGTGTGTGTGTGTGTGTGTGTGTGTGTGTGTGTGTGTGTGTGTGTGTGTGTGTGT
Source organism: Coregonus clupeaformis (assembly GCF_020615455.1). NCBI lineage: Eukaryota > Metazoa > Chordata > Actinopteri > Salmoniformes > Salmonidae > Coregonus > Coregonus clupeaformis. Next base: position 6,232,074 of record NC_059197.1, on the reverse strand, counting down.
GTGTGTGTGTGTGTGTGTGTGTGCGTCAATTCATTTTTAATATTCTTTGTGAATGTGTTTGTGAATGTATATAATATTTCCTATCCATTGATGAGGGGTATTTATTCTATCATGTCTGTGTTTACAGTGTTGTCTATGTATGTTACTGTCTCTGTTTGTAATATGATGTGAATTGTATTGTATTGTATAATTGATTTGTGTGTGTACTATTGTCCCGGGTCATGTGCACTTGGTGTTGTCTGTTTGCTCTAGACAATAGTCCTTTTGGATGTAGCGCTATCTGTCTGTGTGTGTGATATCTGTGCCTGTATCATTTGTCAGCGCTCCCCTCTCCTCCCCAGCCCTCTCTCCTCTCCCCTCCTTTCCTCTCCTCTCTTCTCTGTCATGCAGATGGGGGTAAATTAGCTGGTGAGAATATCAGAACAGACAGATAGCCATGTCACTGACGATTCCCAATAGAAAAATACTTCTGCTTCTAATTATAGCCACGGAGTGATGATAAACTGTTGTGAGTGGCGGACAATGGTACACAATCAGGGCTGGCTGCTGGGCTGGGCTCCTACCCTGGTGGGGGAGAGGAGGGGAGAGGGGAGAGGGGTGGGGTGGGGAGAGGGGGGAGAGGGGTGGGGAGAGGGGAGTGGAGGGGGTCAAGCAGGAAACAATGAGCTGTCCAGGGAAGAGTCCCACCACTGAATGAGAGAGAGAGAGAGAGAGAGGTTCTACTGGGAAACTATACAGTTTCTAACGGAAATATTTACTGCTACCGTTGCTTCTCCAACTACAACAGTTTCCCCACTACTGCAGCGTTCACTCCAATGTGACCCAAACATGCAGCTAGCCAGTGATCCAGTTTGTTTTCTATGGACATGCTCGAAGGGCACAGTCAGAGCGCCTCCAAACCAAGCCCCGGCCATGCCAGAGAGTGTGTGTGTGTGTGGTTTGGTTTGGTTTTTCTATCCTTGTGGAGACCAGAAGTCCTCACAAGGATAGTAAAACAAGGAACATTTTAGGCTTAGGGGTTAGGTTTAGAATTAGGGTTAGGGGTTAGGTTTAGGGTTAGGTTTAGAATTAGGGTTAGGGGTTAGATTTAGGGTTAGGTTTAGAATTAGGGTTAGGGGTTAGGTTTAGGTTTCGAATTAGGGTTAGGGGTTAGGTTTAGGGTTAGGTTTAGAATTAGGCTTAGGGGTTAGGTTTAGGGTTAGGTTTAGAATTAGGTTTAGGGTTAGGTTTAGGGTTAGGGTTAGGGTTAGGGTTAGAATTAGGGTTAGGGTTATAATTGGGGTTAGGGGTTAGGTTTAGGGTTAGGTTTAGAATTAGGGTTAGGGGTTAGGTTTAGGGTTAGGTTTAAAATTAGGGTTAGGGGTTATGTTTAGGGTTAGGTTTAGAATTAGGGTTAAAGGTTAGGTTTAGAATTAGGGTTAGGGGTTAGGGGTTAGGTTTAGAATTAGAGTTAAGGGTTAGGTTTAGGGTTAGGTTTAGAATTAGGGTTAGGGGTTAGGTTTAGGGTTAGGTTTAGAATTAGGGTAAGGGGTTAGGTTTAGAATTATGTTTAGGGTTAGGTTAAGGGTTAGGGTTAGGTTTAGGGTTAGGGTTAGAATTAGGGTTAGGTTTAGAATTAGGGTTAGGTTTAGGGTTAGGGTTAGAATTAGGGTTAGGGGTTAGGTTTAGGGTTAGGAGTTAAGGTTAGGTTTAGTTTTAGGGTTAGGGTTTTTGGGCTTAAGGTTAGGGTTAAGGTTAGGTTCAGGGTTAGGGTTAGGGATTATGGAAAATAGGATTTTGAATGGGAATAATTTTTTGTGTCCACACAAGGATAGTAAGACAAACATGTGTGTGTGTGTGTGTTTGTGTCATCATAGCAGCCAAATAACAGGGCTGGCCCCGCCAGGGCCCCTGCTGTCAGCCCTGTGATCGATGGCCTCCGCTTCTGACTGCCCCCCAGATTGGTCAGTGGTGAAGAGAGGAGCAAATATAGATCTTATAAAAAAAGACAGAGGGGTCATCCCATCCAACCCCATCGCAGCACTGACAGACGGATAGAGCGAGAGAACGAGGGAGTGAGAGGTAATGATGGAGAGAGAGAGATAGAAGACGGTAGTGTAGTGTAAATCCCAGGCCCGTTGATTGCCAGTCTCTTCTTTGATTCAGAAAGCAGACATGTCATGCTGTTTTATTTTCCTTTGTAACGTGTCCAGGAATCGCCAGCGTTGAGGCAACGCTACATTTTAGTGATTGCAGCGCCGCAGCTGTGGCCACAGGAATGTAGCCTATCCTTCCTCCTCTCTGTCTCTCTCCTTTCTCCTTTCTCTCTCCCTCTTTCGCTCCATCCATCTGTCTTCCTACCCTTGTCTTTCTATTCCCCCCATTTGTTTTTCTTACTTTCTCCCTCTCCCTCCCTCTCTCTGTTTACCTTGGGGGTTTGAGTCTGGCAACCCTGGGATATCTCTGATTAACACTGAGGCCTTGCTGCCAGGGGCCCGCTCTCTCTCTTTCTCCCCCCCTCTCTATCCCTCTCCCCCTCTCTCTCTTTCTCCCCCTCCTTTTCTCCTCTCTCTCTCTCTCTCGCTCTCTCCCCCCCTTTCTCTCCCTCCCCCCCCTCTCTCTCTCTCCCTCTCTCTCTTCTCTCTCTCTTCCTCTCTCTCTCTCTCTCTCTCTCTCTCTCTCTCTCACCATGTGTTCCTGGTATGAGGTTTGTTTAGCCTGGCCTGTCTAGGCCTCTAGGGGCCGCTGTCCAGGGCTCACACACACAGACAGGTAGACAGACTCTCCCTTGTATCACACAGTGGTGATGACACATGGTGCCCTCCCTCCCCTCCTCTCCCCAGCCCTCCCTGTGTCGTCTCTGGCAGGAGAGGCTGGTTCGTCCACAGACCGGCCAGTGTTTAGTCCACAGGAGGGGATAGGAAGCCCACCGCTGGGCCTGATAAGGGATGAGAGAGGCCACTCAGATACATACACACATGCACACATACAAACACACACACACACCTGTGTTGACCCAGCAAGCAAGTCCTCTGCCCTGAACGCTGTCGTACACACGCCTGTAATCTGACACTTATACACAGCGGGCCCACAGACCTCTTCCAATCCCTGCTATCTGTTTCTGTGAAACAGTCTAGATTGTCAGCCAATCAGCTGTCCTGAGGGACAGAGCTATGAGTTAGCACTGTAGTTTATTTGGCAGAAGACACACGCAGAGGAGAGGGGCTTATAGGGCTGTCTGACTCAAAAGCATATTGTTGCCTCTCTCTCTCTCTGTGTCTCCGTATGTCAAGCTGAGCTGACTGAGTGTACTTGACCCCTCACCCTCCTCTCTCTCTCTGTGTCTCCATATGTCAAGCTGAGCTGACTGAGTGTACTTGACCCCTCACCCTCCTCTCTCTCTCTCTGTGTCTCCATGGTGGCGCAGCGGTCTAAGGCACTGCATCTCAGTGCTTGAGGTGTCACTACAGACCCCCTGGTTCGATTCCAGGCTGTATCACAACCGGCCGTGATTGGGAGTCCCATAGGGCAGCGCACAATTGGCCCAGTGTTGTCCGGGTTTGGCCGGTGTAGGCCGTCATTGTAAATAATAATTTGTTCTTAACTGACTTGCCTAGTTAAATAAAGGTTAAATAAAAATTAATTATAAAATATATAAGTCAAGCTGAGCTGACTGAGTGTACTTGACCCCTCACCCTCCTCTCTCTCTCTCTCTGTGTCTCCATATGTCAAGCTGAACTGACTGAGTGTACTTGACCCCTCACCCTCCTCTCTTCTTCTCCTCCACTCCTCTCCTCTTCTGCGTGTGTTCCAGCCACCTGTCTCATATAGCCTGTAGTAATGGAGCTGTCAGATGCCAGTCCTACTCCCTGTCTGTGTGTGTGTGTGTGCGCTTCTGACTGGAGGTTATCTTATCCAGGGGCTGCTGTCTTTCTTTACCTGCCAGCCAGCTGGTGTGGGCCTTCCTCTCCCTGGCTGGGCTGTCTGGTCCTATACTCCACCTGGCAGAGCTACAGGCTGCTACAGGCCTGCTCCAATGGCAAATGGATTGTTGACGTTTCGACTCCAAGGCCTTTATCAACACAAGTCTCCCAACAGCCTAACTCTCCCCTCTCTGGCTGAGCTAAAACTACCAACACATGTTGTTCAGTGACATGGTTGTCCGGTGGTCCTCCAAAGAAGGTTCTGTTAGGGATACTAGGTCCTGGCACAGGGAGGGGAGTGTGGTCTGGTTCAGTCTCTTAGCCTGGTCCCAGATCTGTTTTTGCTGGTGCGTGACAATGACCGTAGGAGTTGGCAAGGCAGCTGAAACAGATCTGGGACCAGGCTAAGAGACCGCTCTCTCCTGATTAAGTTGCTTAGTGGTTCAGTACCCTACAAGCTGTTACACTGGCCAAACTGAGTTAGAACAAGTGCAACAATAATTGTTTTTAATAAATGAGGTTATGTTTGTTGTACAACCCCAGTCTTCTAGCCACTTGTTCTCATTCTGACTGTATTTGACTCAGATGTTTGTGTTTTTGTGTGTGTGTGTGTGTGTGTGTGTCTGTGTGTGTGTGTGTGTGTGTGTGTGTGTGTGTGTGTGTGTGTGTGTCAGGAGGCCTAACAGAGCTCACTAACAGACAGGATATCAGTCAGGTCTCACCATTGTAATGAGGGAGATGTTGTCACCCAACAGGGGAAATGGAAATGATTGTGTGAGGGTGACTGAGGACGAGCAAGGAATCTGTGTGAAACTAGCTACATACACAAACACATACGCCACACACACACACACATGCACACACATGCACACGCACACGCACACACACACTATCCCAACCAGACACGACCCCACCTGCATTTGCAGTCCCCCTCCCTAAGCACCCAAGATAAAGAGCAGCATTGATAGGTTCTCACCTCAGTTTCCTTGTGAGACAAAGGGAAACATGGGAGACATTACCAGGGAGACTGACTGAGGAGCAGACATAGTGGGAATTCAGTCCTATTCCCAAACAACCTGTGTTCCTGTCGCCTCCCATTCCAGCTGGTCACGCAAAACCGTCACAAACTAACACACACGGGTGGGGCCGGGCGGAGCGGGTACGATGGAGGGAGGGATAGAATGCAGATGAGGTAGGAAGAGTGGGGTGTGGTGGGGGGGGTTTGTTGCTAAATAGAGCAGGGTGGAGTGGGTGTGTGTGTGGGGGGTGGGACAGGGGGGTTTGTTGCTAAATAGGGCAGGGTGGAGTGGGTGTGTGGGGGGTGTTGTTGAGAATATTGGACTACTACATCATGTGGTGTGCTGGTTTAAAACAAAGAGCCCCTGGTCCAGTTTGGAACCCTAGAGACTCTTCCTGTGCTGTGTTGTTCCCACTGTATGAGAGTAGGGGACTTGTTGTGCTTTCCGTTATCCAGCCTCCAGTAGTGTACTTAAAGGGAGGGGGTGAAGGTAGTTAAGTTCAGGCAGCCGCTCAGATGGGCCCTGCTCTGGACTTCAAACACCCACATTAGAACCAACAGTCGCACACAGGATATTGCACTGTGTGGATGGTGAGAGAGACAGAGAGAGAGAGAGGACGCTTTGTAACTGGCCCATTAAAGCCTAAACCGATACTAATGAAGCCGTTTCCTGTACAAACGGCGCGACTCGGGGAGGAAACTGCCACTGCTTTTAATAAGGCTCCCAGTCCAGTCCCCCCAGTCCCAGTTAAGACGCTGGAATTTGGTATTGGGTCGTTCTTTCACACTGGTTACCAGCGGAACCCCTCGGAAAAGTTAATTACGCATGATTAATGGAGCGTTTTCCTTCCAATGATATCTGTGACAGCACAAAGCTGTCGCAAGGCTTGTCAGAGAGAATTCGAGCTGAATAAGTATTTATGTGATCGTATGTGATGGGCCTCCTCTCACCAGCACCGGCCCTCATCAATCAAGACCTAGCTGCTCGCAGTACTGGGAAATTGGTCTATCAGCGCGGCTGGGCTCCCAAAACCCCCCTCCACCCCTCCAGCCACCTCCCTTTCTCCCCATTCAATCAGGCCTGGGGCTACAATGCTTCTTTAGCTCTTACTTCTGACCAACACAGGGGTCACGGGGGAAGGGGGTACTGAGGAGCCAGAGCCGAGCCCATCCATTACGGCTCTTGTTTCTCTCAGTGGCAGCCGGACGACGGGATTCTATTAGGAGCCCCCATCTATTCAGCACCAAGATTACACTAGGGCCCTCCACGGCTTCACCCCCCCTCCCCCAAGCCAGCCTTGGTCCCCCCTCCCTCGCCCAATCCTACCCACCCTGGGGGCCTCTGCTGCCTCATCTCCCTCCCCTCCTCCCCCCCTCAGTGTTTTACACCGCACAGTCAGTGTTTTTTTCTCTGGCCAAGATGACAATAAACAGCAGAGCAAAAGAGAGAGAGAGAGAGAGAGAGAGAGAGAGAGAGAGAGAGAGAGAGAGAGAGAGAGAGAGAGAGAGAGAGAGAGAGAGAGAGAGAGAGAGAGAGAGAGAGAGAGAGAGAGAGAGAGAGAGAGAGAGAGAGAGAGAGAGAGTGAGAGAGAGAGAGAGAGAGAGAGAGAGAGAGAGAGAGAGAGAGAGAGGGGGGGGGGGGAGAGAGAGAGAGAGAGAGAGAGAGAGAGAGAGAGAGAGAGAGAGAGAGAGAGAGAGAGAGAGAGAGAGAGAGAGAGAGAGAGAGAGAGGGACCTGGCCACTGGCTGGAGGGGAAGATTGAGAGGAGACACTCTGACCTGTGGTTTAGTGCCGTTGGCTGGGTGTGGATGGGTGTAAACTCTCAGCACTGTCGGCCTGGGTAACGGGATGGCTTTGAAGTACCGCCATGTATACACACAGTCCTTCCCATCCCATCGGTATCCCCTTAACCTCCCACACACACACACACACACACACACACACACACTCGCGTACATACTCTCTCTCTTTTGTAAACAGATGTGAAGAGCTTGAGCACCTGGCTAGAAACATTGGGGCCATCTCGGTCTAAAATGTACACAGTCCTGGATCAGTCCTAGTTACATCATCAATACGAACCGGCCTAGATTGCATCATAAGCCCGGACCGATGGAAGATCAAACCGCCACTCCTCCTGTGTTTAAGAAGCTCGTTTGTCTCCCTGGGTTGAAGAGACTCTTCATTTACTTAATACGTGTTAGCACTTGAGCGCCGCAAGAGAGAATACTGTTAGGGTCGCGACCCTCGGGTGAATGGATGGGGGTCTTCCTGTCAATGTGAGAGAGAGAGACAGTGCACCTGTCAAACAAACAGAAATTGAATACGTCGCCTTTTATCAGAATATCCACAGTGTGTAAATACTCCCTCGCTCTAGATTATGACTAACCTCACATCTTATAAACATCAGGAGTGAACACATTTGTCAGGGATAGAGAGCTGAGGGTGTGAGGAAGTTGGAATGTTCTACACTTCTCAGGGCCAAAGGAGGCTCTACTTGTTCTGACTGGAGTCTGGAGGACAGAGGTGGGGAGGAGAGGAGAGGAGAGGAGGGGAAGGGTGGAGAGGAGAGGAGGGGAAGGGTGGAGAGGGGAGGAAGGGAAGGGAAGGGAGGAGAGGGAGGAGAGGAGGGGAGGAGAGAGAGTGTGTGTGCATGCGTGTGGAGAGGTGAAGAGTAGAGGAGGAGGAGGAGTCTGGGTGGAGCGCTTTAGTCCTTTAAGACTCTCACTCTCTCTGGCTGGTTTGGGGCCTGCTGGCAGCGACTGGACGGGTTCACGGGATCGGAAATGCTTCTGCAGGGGCAGCGTAATCAGGACCAACTTCCTCTAATTGAGAAACGATGTTGCCTCGCTCCCCGGGTCTTTTGTTTCAGTCGGGCCACGCTGACAGCATGGAGGAAGCTGCCGTCTGACAGCTACGGGACATGTTGAGTGTGTGTAAAAACAGTGTGTCCCTTTGGTTATTTGTGTGTGTGTGTGTGTGTGTGTGTGTGTGTGTGTGTGTGTGTGTGTGTGTGTGTGTGTGTGTGTGTCTAAGCATGGACAGTAACTATGGTGTCTATATGTGGGTCTGTGCCACACATGTGTACTGTATTTGTGTGCGTATGTTTGTTTGTTTTGAGCCAACTCTCCACATGTAAACAGAGAGATTTAAAGGGGAAGTTAAACACTAAATAACTCATACCCTCCCGATGCTAGTCTCTCTCAGTGCAGTCTGACACACCACTAACTTCTGTCTTTAACTGTTAAACTAACCCTTCGGGCCATAACGGCACTGTATCCAGTCAACCCACCTGTTTGCTACTCATCTGTTCCTGTGTAAGCAAACACCTCCATTGGGACTTTCATTATGAGTATCTCAGAGAAAGAGTACTGACCTAGGATCAGGTCTCCTTTGTCCGTATAATCTTTTTCATTATGATCTAAAAATCAAAGCTGATCCTAGATCAGAGATGCCTTGTGATTGTGAAAACCGGCCCTGATTCCTTCCAGGTTTATGTCCTGGCTTAAAGGGGTTTTCTTGCTTTTCTCTAGCAGCTTATAGAGCCTGGGCCTGGGACTTTTTTATTTGTTAAATGTTGTGTGACAATAGAATTTTCAGAGGTGCCATCCAGATAAAGAAGTGAATTGCGAGCGAGGGGGGAGAGAGGTAGGGTATGATGATGATGATATGGATGGGTGCCATGCTCCTTCAGTTGTGGGGAGTGGGGAGGGAGGGATGGTCTGGTCATAGTCCAGCAGTCCTCCATCACTGCAGGCCCCTGATCCACCATCGATCCCCGGCGCGCCCCGCCAGCAGACACCACCTGTGATTGATCCCCAAATCAGTCCCTCACAAACCAGCGCTGTAAAAACTATAACAACCCATAATAAAAGCTGATTTATCTCTCCCCGGCCCCAGCCGCTGGTTCCAATATTAACCCAAAAGTGTATGACACCAGAATGATTGGTCTGGAATTGAATAAACCTTGAGTATTGATGCACCATGTCTGATGACTCAATCAAGTCGGACTGCTCCTATGTCCCATGGTGTGATTGCATTGTCTCAGGGTTGAGGGTAGACCTGCATGCCCACACATCACACAAACACACACATACACACCTTTTGACTGTTGGGGAAGAGATGGCAGCATAACGCATAGTTTATCAAATATTTTTCTGATTCCCAGGATGTTTGTATGGCCTGCAGCGAAATCAGATGTTTTAGAGAATGCCCTACTCTCTCTCTCTCTCGTGTGTGCGCGCGCACGTGTGCGCGTGTGTGGGTGTGAATTCCAACCGGAAGCTGTGTCATATAATGAGACTGTTGGTCTGAATGGGAGAAGCACCATGTGCCCTGTACTCAGCACAAAGAGCTGGGTTATATAAAATCCTGGCCTAACTAATGGGCCTCTTTGATGGTGCTGGAAACCAGTGAAGCCTTAAATAGGAGTTGCTCCTTGTCCCATGGAAGACGGTTAGTGAGTTTTTTGGCTTTTTCTGAAGTTTTTGAGTTTTTTTGCATTGGGTTGGTGTTGTGTGCAGATGCAATTTCCTCTGGACTCAAATGAAGATGTATTCAAAGTACATTACTTTGTCTTACAATACAGGCAAGTGCTCACCCACAAAAAATGCAGACGGGTGTTTGAGTGTCCTGCTTCATCAGACGTTATATGTTACGGCTATTTCACATATCCCGGAAACATTCAATATTAGCCTTTCAATTGGTCACGGTGTATGAAAAGCACGCAGTCCCTGTCTCAAGTGATCTCCACTTCAAACGTGGCCGGACAGCTCAATAAATGTAATGAATGTGCGACACCCGCTCCTCTGATCTGAAGTGGTGTGTTCTATTCCATCTTTCCTTACATAAAGGGGCTCTTTTAAAGATGATATCTACGAGCGTTTAAGAAGCAATTTGTTCACCCTGCAGCGACCAACAACATGCTCTAATTACCGGGCTTTATCCGGCCGGGTGGGGCAGGCTTGCTGGCCAGGCTTGTTTTACTTTCCAGCTCTCCGACGCTAAATTTATGTTTTCAGAACATTACCTTGGACTCCGATGCGACTTTATCGCACCCCGTGGTCCACACACACATACAGTGTTGCCTGTGTGTTGAGGTGCTGCGGAGGAAGTGTCTGTGTGATTACCGCAGCCTGTTGGACCTCTCTTTGCCCCCCCGCGCAACGGTGCATTCCTCCGGCTGCTCTTTGGAGCAGGGGCACACGCCGGGTAGCTCCAAAAATCAGCTGCATGTATGTTTTCAAGTCCTCGCCACACTCTCAGATTTTACATTTACCTCCTCCTCCCACCCATTCTACAGTGTGAATAGTAGCCTGCATTGTACCTCAGGCCAGTGGTCATGTTTGGTCAATGCCTTGTTTTAACGCTCCAGTCACGTCTAGTCATTCCTGCTGTCAATGCAATTTACTTAATTTTAGCTACAGGAGACAATATATCTCATTCACATGCAGAGTCTCTTGACGATTCTGATCTCACTGCAATAGGAATAAAAAGGAATTGAACCGGGGGGGGCTAAAACAGAACAGACAGTGCCAAAATGATGGGGTACTAATTCGGAAAACACGCAGGGCCCAGTCATCAAAGGCCGAAGAATTTGTAGGAAATCATCCCTCTACCGGAATGCCTGGATGACCCCGGCAAATGAAAATAATCCAAAGTAATTAGAAGTGAGCTGGTCTGGTCCTGAGAGCCCCAGGCGGCAGGGAAAACATAGCAGGCACGCTGCGTCACTCGGAGGAGCCGGGCTGAGCCAGGGGGCCGCTGACCTTGTCCACATAAAGCTGTGATTTATGAAGTGCAGGGCACAGCAGCGGGGCTTCTGTCTTCTCCCGGAGAACCAAATTACTGAGGTGGAGATTAACACGCGCGCGCAACGGGTCTACTTCCAGACCAAGGAAATGTTTTATTTACATTTTCCCCCTTTCATTTCCTCTGCTCTCTTTTAATGGTAATTGGTCCGTGAGGAGACTCCCCTAAAACAGGGACTTTTTGGAGGGGTGAGGGGTGGGGGTGTTCAGTGGGAGAGATAGTAGCCATATGCAAAAATGTCTGTTTCTGCTCTGACTTAAAATCTCAAAAGTATCAATGATATGGTTTACCCAGTGTGCATTTTACACACCTGGATATGTTTACCCATCGTCTATTGTATTTGTTATGTATTTTTTTCTCTCGATTAGGCTACATTATAGACATTAGAACACATTATATCGATGTACTAAAATATTCAGCATAATCATGACAAAATAAAGTTGTTGGCTAATTGCAGTGAAGTCACTATAACTGTTCTAATTCTGATAAATCCCAAAATGTCACACGATGACACGGGTGTTGTAACAAAAGTTATAACACTCCTAAATTCGTTTGAATTTTTAAAAGAGTTTTTGCCACTTGATTGAATCGCCCCACACTTATACATTGTCTAGGGGGGGCCCGTCTGTAGAGACTCATGATGGAGGCTTAATGCAGCTTTTCGCCGGTGTCAATGGGAGGTCTCTCCATATGAATGGTGGAACTATTTCATGTGGATTTGGCTGCGATATTTTATTTTTCTTCAATTTTTTTCCCTCTTCAGGAGGATGTGCTGGAATTCACCTTATACACAGTGTTTCCATTAGAGCGACTCAGCAGCCTGACTCGTTGCGGCGGTCTGCATCAGGGAGTAGCTCTCTCACAGAGTCAGTTTGCACCTACCCGGCCCAGGAATCCACACCGCGGGGCTCGTGGTGCTGTAATGCTCTGACTCATACACAAGCTGAGTGTAGATAAACAAGTCGAACAAATGAAGCCCTTTTCAACCAGATACACACTCATGCATTTTGAAGTCTTGACAGATTTTCCAGGCGATTTAAGTCAAAACTGTAACTTGGCCACTCAGGAACATTCAATGTCATCTTGGTAAGCAACTCCAGTGTATATTTGGCCTTGTGTTTTAGGTTATTGTCCTGCTGAAAGGTGAATTTGCCTCCCAGTGTCTATTGGAAAGCAGACTGAACCAGGTTTTCCTCTAGGATTTTGCCTGTTCTTAGCACTATTCCGTTTATTTTTATCCTAAACTCCCTAGTCCTTGCCGATGACAAGCATACCCATAACATGATGCAGGCACCACCATGCTTGAAAATATGAATAGTGGTACTCAGTGATGTGTTGGATTGCCCCAAACATAACGCTTTGTATTCAGGACATAAAGTTATTTTCTTTGCCATATTTGTTGCTGTTTTACTTTAGTGCCTTATTGAAAACAGGATGCATGTTTTGGAATATTTGTATTCTGTACAGGCTTCCTTCTTTTCCCTCTGTCAGTTAGTTTAGTATTGTGGAGTAACTACAATGTTGTTGATCCATCCTCAGTTTTCTCCTATCACAGCCATTCAACTCTGTAACTGTTTTAAAGTCACCATTGGCCTCATGGTGAAATTCCTGAGCGGTTTCCTTCCTCTCCGGCAACTGAGTTGTATCTTTGTAGTGACTGGGTGTATTGATACACCATCCAACATGTACTTAATAACTTCACCACGCTCAAAGGGATATTCAATATCTGCTTTAATATATATATATATATATATATATATATATATATATATATATATATATATATATATATATACCAATAGGTGCCCTTGTTTGCAAGGCATTGGAAAAGCACCCTGGTCATTGTGGTTAAATTTGTGTTTGAAATTCACTGCTCGACTGAGGGACCTTACAGATAATTGTATGTGTGGGGTACAGAGATGAGTCATTCAAAAATCATTTTAAACAGTATTATTGCACACAGAGTGAGTCCATGCAACTTATTATGTGACTTAGTAAGCAGATGTTTACTCCTGAACTTATTTAGGCTTGCCATAACAAAGGGGTTGAATACTTATTGACTCAAGACATTTCAGCTTTTCATTTTTAATTAATTTGTAAAAATGTCTAAAAACATAATTCCACTTTGACATTATGGTATATTGTATGTAGGCCAGTGACACAAATAAATTAATTTAATCAATTTAAAATTCAGTCTTTAACACAACAAAATGTGTAAAAAGTCAAGTGGTGTGAATACTTTCTGAAGGCACTATTAATAGCCCACTGATATCCCGTGAAACTCAAGCATAAATAATTTGTTCAACCAAAGTAGCCTCATATTTCCTATACTGCAATATAAATTGGGAAATGCAGTGAAAAAGTATCAATGGAATTTTTTTCTTCACAGTTGTCCAATACTTAAACTGAGAACATTTTCCCAAGTAATTGAGTTGCTAAAACAAACAACTAACACAAACAAATAAGCATGAAATCCCTTGAGAAATTTCACAGCACTTTTATGTCGATGTACAAAAACATTATCCGGATGCTGCAGATGTGAAGTGTCACCCAAATCAGAATGAAACGGTAAGTGGCGTAAAATAGGAGAAATAAAAAATGCCTCGAGCAGGCTTTTTGGTTTGTAATCTGTTCATAAACAGCTATTACACACTTTATGTGCTATAATCATAATAACAAAGGCTTGGGGTTTATTTTGATAAAGCCGAACTATTTAATATACTTACCGTAATAGAATGGACTAGCCTATATGGCGAGTTTCTCAAATAAACATAAATTAAGCTATGTTTTAAATCACTATACATGGGGGCTTTAACAAATGAACAAGTGTTTTAAAATTCTCTTATTGTGGATCCAAGAGATGTATTGTAGGTCGTTCAGGTGATTATATATTCAGGCCAATGCAACTGAATCTTTCATGTCTCATCTAGCAATTTAACGCCTTAATGTAGACGATGTTGTGTGCTGCAATTCTGCGGACGAGAAAGCAATGACCCCCATCTCAATAACTCAGCGTCTCCGCGCTTGACTGATGCGCTTTTCTCAGGAGATATAGGCACACAGGCTGGGAACTTCGTTCAGTATGGAAGGCTTACAACTCGAATTTAGGCTATCCATGAATCTAAACCCTATTAAATTCTCCACTAAAGAAAACACCTATCAAAATTGCTCTGCATGGCATTAAAGAACGTATTGAAAGGCAACTAATACCTTGTAAAAGTTTGTTCAGTTGAGAACGCCATCTCCTGACTGGGGAGAAAAGTACAGGCTGGGAAACCGTGGGCGGCCTCTGGTCCAATCTAAATTTACCCCAATTTACCCTGGTCAGTCGGACCTGCTAGTGATACCACAAAACCCTTGTTTATCCACAAACGTTTCCTCCCTTTCAGAAAGAGTTCTGATCTCTGTCAGAATCCTCGATCAGAACCGGAGAGGCCCGGGCAATCACTTTCCCAGATTACTTGTATTTAATACACAATGCATCATAAAACAAATCCCTCATCCTGACAGGAAGAAAATAGAACAGCTCATAGCTTGAGCTTTCCCAATTTATGGCTAAATTAAAAAGGCTTCCAACAATGGACAAGTCGAGGAAAGGCAGGAAATCAATGAGCTGCGGACCGGGGGCTCTTTTGGGTTCTCAAGCAACGCGGACTATGGGAATCTCTGGCGAGGTCCACCTTATTTACATATGATTTTTCCTGTCCTTCCTGCACATTTGCTCTGCAATTTCATCAAACAATGGGCATTATCTGGGATAGAAGGTCAATGTCACAGATAGCGGCCACTGAGACATATTAATCATCTCTTCGCACCCCCCCACCCTTTCCCAGAACATTATAAACTCCTGTTCATGCCTACCCTGAATAACCAAGTAGGCTATAGTCTACTTTTGTATGATTCTAAGTGGTCGATTTTTTTTAATCGATTTGATTATCCAAAAGAGTTTAGAGTTGGACATAAAGGTTAAGAAAATAGAGTGAAAATGGGCAATACAATAACATTAGTATTTAAAAAAAAGTTTAAACAACAACAACAACAAAAGCAGAAAAAAAAGTTCAAGCTGTTACCATGAATTACAGATCAAGCTTAGCAGAATAATATTTAAAAATCTATAAATTGTATTGGCATGTTTAGAAATGTGTGTAACAACCCCATGCAGGAATGGCATGTTGGTCACCTGAGTCCTATGCCCCTCAGAGCGGCGAGGGCAAGACTCGTCATTGGGGCGCATGTCTTGTCTGTCTTGTAAAGCAGGTGCTCCAAGCAATCAAGGAAAGTGTCACTTTGGCCTAACAATACAAGTTATTGTTTTCACTTGGACTATTAATGAGGCTTTATTTGATTAAAACAATATTTTTTACATTCCATGAAGTATTATTATTTAAATGTACAATATTCTTAGAAGAGAGTCACTGTCATCATTCAGTAGCCTAAGCTAATAGCATTTTGTGCTTTAACTGGTCTAGGAGTGAGCCGCGAACCCACCCCTCATCGCTCTGGGAAAAACGAGTGAAATGGGGGTGATTGCATAATTATTCGGTGGTTTCATCAAAGGCAAATTGGGCTGGTGTGTGTATGTAGTCAATCCCATTGAAGCCCATCCCGACCTCTCTCTGACCTCGCCTCTCCACCGGTCCCCTGTCACTTTAAAATGTACTGCGGGGAGCGTCGCTCAACTTCCGACTGCGGACAGGCAAGATAGCCCGTTTTGCATTGCTCTCTATGGATGGGCGAGCAAGATCCTCTTTAAGAGACAGTCCGTGAAACAGAAACACACACATCACACAGTACGGGACGCGCAAGTAGGTGGGCGATCTTTCCATCTCACTATCACGCGCCGGGGGGAAGAGAGAAAGGAAAAGTTGAATCGTCGCTCGCTCCGCCGCGCTGACACCTGGGAACAGTGGACGTTCAGAAAGAGAGGAGCGGACGAGACGGGCTCGCGCTGACGGGCACAACTTGGACCAAGTTAATGTGCCTAGGGATAATGCTGGTGTCTACATGACAATAATTGAGAGAGAGAGAGAGAGAGAGAGAGAGAGAGAGAGAGAGAGAGAGAGAGGAGCAAACGTCTTGTGGGTCGAAGAAAGGGAAAATACACTGTAGAATCCCTTGGCGCTTTCAAGAACACAGGACATTACACACATGGAGCAAAACTAAACGACCGATACATTTTCACATTTTTGTGGTTATTTCTAAAACAAGACATTGCAGTTTTCATCAAAAGTTTTTTATTTATTTATTTCTGCACACCTCGTATTTGCAGATTTTTTATTGTTGCACCAAGTGTGCAAAGGATTTACCACGGTAAGCAGCTATCTATTTTATTACCTTTTTATTACCAAACGAACATTCTGACGTGTTCTTTCTCAGTGATACAATTATGGTTACAATTAATCGTATGAGCGCTCAATATAAATTAATTGTCAAAACTATTGGCAAGTATTTGTACAGGGTGAGTCAATACGTTTTCATCAGACACGATGAACTTATCCCACGTAAATATTTTAGGCTACACAAACATCGATTGGTGTTCTTAACCGATATTCAGTTATTGATCACAACAATATGTCTTGCTTCTTCTTCACGTAACTCTTTCACTTACCATTTCCTGCCATTGATTTGTTACCGAATAAAGTCGAATAAAGTTTACTATGTCAGTAATAGGCTATATCCTGTATGAACATTTTTTAAATCGTGTTTATAGGCAAACATGTTATAGGCAAATTATTGGTTAGTTTTTATTGATAAAAAAATAATTTGTGTTTAAATTATAGGCAATAAGTAAGATGTAATTTTGCATTGTCTTGCAGAATTTAATTCATAATGCAAAGTGTATTTTTGCAAGTAAATAAAGATTCTGTGTATTATTGACACGTGTGCTTATGAAATGTTCAAGGTAGGCCAGAAAAAAAACGAGCATTAGGCTATTTTGTCTGATGTTTTTTCTTTTGTTATTTTGTCTCTGTATGTTATAAATTGTTTAGACTGCAACGAACTCCTGTCCTGGCTGAAATTCACAGTGGCCTTTTCACACTATTTCTATCTCCTTAATTCGTTGTAAGAAAATATTTCGGAATAATTATCAGGCCTATCATTTATCTAGTCCTATCATCTATCTAAGTAGAATTACGTTTTATTGTAAGTATAGGCCTGCCTTGGTCATATAGTAATATAGTCAATTTACTGAATATGATAGGGTAGTTAATTAGGCCTACATATCTGATAATAAAGTATACATTGGGGAGTTATTTATAAAACTGGTTGTTTCTTTTGAGTGAATGGTGTGCATTAAAGGTTATTTGCATGGCAGCCCGCTGGGGTTAACATGCTTTGGCACTTTCACTCCTAAATATTAGGTGCTATTGTCCAATATCTCCTGATCATCAACCCTCTGAGAGACTTTTCAATAAACTTCAGCTTTATAATAATATTACGTTTTATTTAAAAAGAAAACAAGTTGATATCAGCAATTGTGGAATAGAGTCAATGTTTCAACAAATGTTGACAGTAATATAAATGTGTAATAATATTTTAATTACACTGGTTTTTTGTTTAGACAAAATACCAACACTGATTTTGGGGTTGATTTTTGTGCTTTTATTTATTCTGCACAACTCAGTATTTCATTTTTAGGTCACTGGATAATAAGCATTGTTATGAAACATGTTGCACACTGAAATGGCTCTAAAATGTTCGTTTTTCTTACCATATTCATGGGATAATTGTTAATGTTCAGCAATAAAGAAATACATTTGTTTTGATGTCTTAAATACATTGTTTTACAAGTCATGTAATTGAAAGACATGACTTTTAGTTGTGCACATTCAGCACAGTGATAATCTCCAATGTGTTTCATTGCTGTCCTAGAGAGTGTGAATGTTCATGTGTATGAGTTTGTGTGGGTTTTTTCTTTTGTGTGTGTGAGAGAGAGCAGGACCCAGTTCAAGGTGTGTGTGTGTGTGTTCCTGCCTTGCGTGTGTAATACTGCAGCCTCACAACAGTGTGGCCTTGTTTCTCGTGGGAGGTATGTGGTTAGTCCATGTGGATACAGTAACCTGTGCAGAATCTGATAGGGATCAAAGTGTTAACCCCCTCCTCCCCCTCTCTCTCTACCTCTCTCCAGATCTTGGACGGGTCGGGCCATGTAAAGTTCTGTGTGGATGCCAGCAAGCCTGATATCGGGAGCTGGCTGAAGCACATCCAGTTTGCCCCCACGGCCCACCAGCACAACCTGACGCCGTGCCAGATAGATGATCAGGTATGTGGAGAGGAGACCGCCCTCCTGCCTGCCACAGGGCCTCAGTGAACCCCCATGTCCTGCCTACCTGTTGTTGTGTTGGAAGGTGTTATTGTGATCTAGTTCAGATAGCCCCTGTGCGGCCCACCCTGCATTTATTATCAGCCCCCCTCTCCTTACACACACACACACACACACACACACACACACACACACACACACACACACACATCCTGCCTCAGAGGACCTATCTGAGTGTTGTGTTTCTGTGTAATTGTGTCTTGGCTTCAGTGTGTCGAGGACCACAGGGCCAGATCACACACACCACACACAGGGCTGCCATGCTGATAGTCACAGACACTTCACACACGCTCGCACTGTAAACTTCTAGATATGTGTGGAATGCCCCATGGCTCTTTCTCTCACCTGGGAGAGACAGGACAGGAGGGCCTACCTGACACATAGGGGCATTTTCACTTCACTCATTCACTGGTTAAATAGTATTTTATGGACTCAGACTACACACACACGCACACACACACACACACACACACACACACACACACACACACACACACACACACACACACACACACACACACACACACACACACACACACACACATACACACACCTATAGTAAGGGAGACCTTATTTGACATGGACAGTGCATTCCATGTCTTGATGAAAGATAAATTGATAGAAAAGTTTGCATACATTTTCATTACTTCTTCATAAATCGTTTTAAAATAATTGTATATGTTGCAGATAACAGATAAGGAATCCGTTTCAAATGTAATATTGATGACTGGATGTAATTTGTAACTAGAAACATTGTCATCATGATTCTACTCATCATGGCCATTATTATAACGTCATTATACTCTATACAAATTGTTATTTAACACTCCAAATTATTTAGAAAAAGGAAGACAACTTTCTATTCTTATTTGACACTGTAGTATAATGAATCCCAATTTGTGCGTCCCAATTGTCACCCTATTCACTATAGTGCACTACGTATGCCCCCTATATAATGCATTACTTTTGTCCAGACCCTGGTCGAAATGAGTGTACTATATAGGGAATAGCGTGCCAATTGAGACACAACCAATGTGATGCAGTGTTTTATGTAGCCTTCTGATTGTCCCTCTCTCTGAGGTGTGACTGACTGTCATCACTGTGGTTCTGCTCGGGTGGCTGTCTAAGCCTGGCCTGGGTCATGGACAAGGCTGTGATGAGATTATTGTTAGGTACCACACACTGTCACAACACTGTCTTCACGTCTTCCGGACACGCCTCATGTTTTTCATAACACACAGTAACGGCCCACAAAGCCTGTCTAGGCGTAAATTACATGTGTAAAGTGGAGTGGTTTGGTTGGATGTCTGGAAAGTCTGTCAGTTATGCCTGTTTCTATCAGAGTATGAGTGTGTGTGTGTCTCTTATGTGCCTCTTTATGCGTGTACTGTGTAGGATCGGGCCCTTTTTCAGGACTATGTGAATGTTCATTGCGGTTCTGATTGCTCCCCGTGCTCCTCATCCTAAAGCTGGACGTGAGAAATGTAGTCCCTTACCTGCTTCCAACAGGTTTTACAGCTGCTGAGAAGTGCTGACTGTGAAGTCAGCCTGAAACCACATAATACACCCTCTTACACAATCAATCCCACATTGTGGACTAACCTGGCTTCAATCCTCTTATTTCTGACCTAGTCCTCTTTGTAATAAAACTTTATGTCCAATCTCAAGAGGGTGAGGAAAGTAAAGGAGAGGAAGAGGGGAGTGGAGGAAGGGAGGAGAGAGAAGAAAGAGAGATAGAGGAACTGTTAGGGGTTCCTACTCGTCTGTGTGTGTGTATGTGTGTGTGTGTGTGTGTGTTCGGCATAGAGGATAGGACGGCATGCATATTGCTGCAGCATTATGGTGTGTGTGATCATGTCTTAGCTGTAGGGTTTAAGAGGTGGTCAAAGTTAGCTAAAAGTATGAACATTAATAACATGTTATTTAAAACAGTGTTATTAACAATAACAATAACTATTAATCAACGCTCTGCAATGCAGTCGGTGACTATTGGGTCTTTAGTGGTGACTAAAACTGCTCTCTGGTCAGATTCACCTGTGATCATCACTGAGTTCAGATTTGAAGTATATTTAGTATGGAGATGTCTTGACCATATCCCACATAGACAGTAGTCAAATGGGACAGGCTGAAGGGTTAATGGATTAGCGGTGTAATTCTCATGATCTGACGAGCGACCAAAGAGTCTTTCATAAGACTGTGGATGGATATGAGGGCTAATCTCATTAGCCGTATTGATTCTCCCACGCTGCACAAAGAGACATCAAGTGGATGAATTGACTGTTTTAATGTGTGAAAGGTTCCGTGATCATAGAGATAGACTTGAGAGCTGAGTGTCTCAGTGTGGGAGTGATGATCTAGGATCAGTTTTGTCTTTTGGATCATAATGAATACAATTATAAAGACAGGGAGGACCTGATCCTAGATCAGCACTCTGGCTGGTGGCTGGCATACCTGATAGATGACCTCTCTGAGAGGAAGGATGTTGGAGGAACAGAGAGGGTGTGTCAGTATCCCGAGGAAAATCAGACTCTTTGTTTGCACTGGTGACTAATGATGTCAAGGTAACCAACTTCTCCAAGATAATAGCCTCTGATACATCTGTAGGTATGACCTCTGAGAGAGAGAGAGAGAGAGAGAGAGAGAGAGAGAGAGAGAGAGAGAGAGAGAGAGAGAGAGAGAGAGAGAGAGAGAGGTTTGTGCATGTGTATCTGCTCATGTGTTTGTCTATGTGTGTTTGTCTAGGTACCTATCCTCAGTGCCTCCTTGTGTGTTATGTTAGCCCAATCCCCCATTGATAATGACATGTAATAAAGTCTAATAATGATTGTGTATCCTGTGACTCCTGGCTGGCTCTAGAGGTCAAGGCTTGGGGCTCTGGAGGTCAAGGCTTGGGGCTGTCTCCCCTCAGTGGTTCCCCTCTAGTCCAAAGGTGTGGCTGGTTGGCCCTCACAGTGTGAACTCAAACACCACTGTTCTTATCTAGTTCTCTGTTATTTCTAGCCATTGTCGGTTTACTGCCCCATACTAGGCTTCTCTCGCTCTGTGTCAGCCTGCCCTTATAGGGGCAACTCATAAGGCTTTTTGAGAGGAGTTGGAGATCTGTACAGTGTAGAAACATACAACCAGTTTGTGTGTTTGTTTGTGTGTGTGTGTGTGTGTTTCGGGGTGTGTACAGTATGTTTGTTTGTGTGTGTTTGAGTGTTTGTCTGTGGCGGCCCACAGGGAAGGGGTGTTGCTGAGTGGAATTCCCCCATATTGACACTCACTGCAGTGCCTGTGTGCCAGATTGTGCACCATCTGCACAAGAGCAGAGATACTAGCCACATTCTGCCCCCTCTGTGCCACGGTCCACTAGCGGCTGTACCCTAGCCTAAACCCAGATCAGTTTGTGCTGTCTTGCCAACTCCTTGTCACTCATTGTCACGCAAGACAGCACAAATAGATCTGGGATCAGGCTAACTGTACCTCTGATAGCTTTTCAAAGAGTCCCCCTCAAAGACCCTATCAGTCTCTGAGGGCGGAATCCCTGCAGCCCAAGACGGCTGTTTCAACTGCTCTTTTATTGTTCCCAACCATCAATATTATTGTGGCCTGTTGGTGTGAGGGAAAGTCCTGGACCGAGAGCTGTCGACTGCTCTAGACCGGCAGGAAGGAGCTGGGAGGGGGGTGAGGGGGTGAGAGGGGGGTCTAAACAGACGAGGGGGGCACCTGAGAGAGCTAGCCGCTCGGCTATTGGGACTCTCTCAGTTCCCTGCATTCTCCTCCTGAACAATGGGGTCGAGGCTGGCTCCCCTCTGACCAGGCCGCTTGGCCCTCGCCCTCGCTGCCGCCGCGCCGCACTGATGTCATGGCGAGCCGGGTATGTTATCTCCCAGGGCCAGTGTCCCTGTGACCCGCGCCCTTCCCAGAAGACTCCCCTGTCACATTTCTAATAACCCCCCCCTCCTTCCCGTCCAAATGTCACCACGGTGCTGTAAGGGAAGTTAATAAGTTAAACCTGGCGTGCCAAAAATAACGCCATCTGTGATTGTTTGGGAGAGCATCTATTGTGTTCGTATGGGAAGTCCCAGAGATCTCAGGGTCTCTCAGATGACCCATTCACTAAACCCCCCACACACACACACCTTGGAGTCTGTGGATTGTGTGTGTATTGTGTAGTAGTGTGTGTGTTTGTGTATGGCGTAGCGTATATTCTGTGCATGTAAATGTTTGCATGTGAGTATGTACTGTATACGTGTAGCTCCACAGGTAGTCATGTAACCTTAGTACTGTACATCTCTCCATATTTTTGTCACTCAATGCACTATGAGCATATAACGGTCCTTTTTGAAAAAGCATAGAATGGTACTGGTATAGAGTGGACAGGTGGAGTTTTGGCTACTTTATATACACACACACACACACACACACACACGTGTACACACACACACACACACACGTCACAAATACGTCACCATGCACTGCAGCAGTAAGACATCTCTCCACACCTTTTACTGCCTCTTCCTCTGTGGTCCAGCCGTGTTGAGAGCATTCTGGTCCCACTACTGACGTATTGTATGGCCATCTCTGCTTCACGCTCAGCCCCCAATATCCTCCCTAATCTCTAAACTCTGTGTGTGTGTGTTGAGTCAAAGTTTGTTTGCTTTCTGCATCGGTGTGTTTTGTTTCAGTAAAGTGGATGTGAGTGTGCTATATGGTGTTGGTTGACAAAGTTTTGTGTGTATGTGTGTATTCATGTATGTATATACTGTAATTTCATATGTTTAAATCTGTGTGTGTGTGGATTTTGCAGATCTTCTACAGAGTGACTCGAGAGATCCAACCAGGAGAGGAGCTGCTTCTGTTCATGAAGGCAGAGGAGTATTCATGTAACACCATGGCTCCTGATATGCACGGTCAGTTGACACACACACACACACACACACACACACATAAACAACACACACACATACACACACACATAAACAACACACACACAACACACACACAAACCCACACACACACAGACCCCTAAGATATTCCTCCCCTTCCTTCCCCCTGTCCAGAGGAGAGACAGTATCGCTGTGAGGATTGTGACCAGCTCTTTGAGTCTGTCTCTGAGCTGCTGGACCACCAGAAGGTTCCATGTGGGACGCCCACCTCAGCCTTCCTGGGGAACCCTGGAGGGGACAGTAGTGACCTGGAGGGCCCCGAGGACCTGGAGTCCCACGACCTGCACCTGTCCCACAGCCTCAGCCACGACGGCCCCCAGGAGTGTAAGGAGTGTGACCAAGTGTTCCCCGACCTCCAGAGGTGAGAAGGTGTCCTCCTTCCCCCTTGTTGATAGGACTGGGAAAACTCAGGGCCCCTCAGCTCAGGACCCCTCTATGTCACTCAACCTGCACCACCCTCACACGCCTGATGATGGCTGCATATCAACTGCACATCAACTTGAATCTATAGTTGTCTTGATGATAATATTGTAGTGAATGGCGACAGTTGCAATGTCATTTTAACTATTATTGATCCTGGGTAAGGTCTTTGTTTGCACACTTCGTTCATTTTACATCATTGGGTTGTTTTTAGTTGAGAGGCTAGTGAGGCAGAGGGTTGTAATAATGTTATTGTGTCTGTCTGTCTGTCTGTCTGTGCGTCTCTCCTGCAGTCTGGAAGCTCACTCTCTGTCTCACTCGGAGGAGAGGGAATACAAGTGTGACCAGTGCCCCAAGGCCTTCAACTGGAAATCCAACCTGATTCGTCATCAGATGTCACATGATAGTGGCAAGCACTACGAATGTGAAAACTGCACAAAGGTACAGTCATGTACCTGCTCAAAGGTACAGTTGTGTTTGGGTGGGGTAGGTGGGTGTATGTTACTAGAGCAGGGTTCTCCATCCCTGTTCCTGGAGAGCTACCATCCAGTACGTTTTCACTCTAACCCTAATCTAGTGCACCTGATTCTAATAATTAGCTGATTGATAAGCTGAATCAGGTTAGGTACAACTGGGGTTGGAGCGAAAACCTACAGGAGGGTAGCTCTCCAGGAACAGGGTTGGAGAGCCCTGAATTAGAGTATATTTTGAGTTTAATTGAACATGTGAACAAGTGTGTGTGCATGATTGTGCCTGTAAATGAATGCATCTCCTACATGTACTGTATCCATAGTCGCAGATGGGTAACCCCCCCGTGTGTCCCCTCGTCCGTCCCCCCCAGCAGGTGTTCACAGACCCCAGTAACCTGCAGAGGCACATCCGCTCGCAGCACGTGGGGGCGCGGGCTCACGCCTGTCCCGATTGCGGGAAGACCTTTGCAACGTCCTCTGGCCTGAAGCAACACAAGCACATCCACAGCAGCGTCAAGCCCTTCATATGTAAGTCACTCAGACCCTTCATATGTAAGTCTGCACGCTTTTTCCACATATTCTACTAGCTTGTTAGAACTCATTTAGAAAAATCGCTAAAACGGCCCTTCTCTTATGTTCTCACCTGTCATAATACTAGTTGACATATTAGTTACTACATGATAGATTATAACGCAGTCCCATACCTATTTTGACCCTCTAATTGTTTTAAAGGGGAATTTCACTTGAAAACCATTTCTTCATATATTCTTCATTAGTCCACTTTTGATACAGTCCCAGGAAATTGTGCATGTCAACATTCAAGTTTTGAAGATATGTTGCTTCCAGTCTCCTGTAGCCCAAAATCAAGCAAAACATCTCATTAGGATACATTTAGCATAATCATGAGACTTTTCCAGGAAGTAAACACAGGTCTTCTATTATAATAGCTTTGAGGTTTGTACATACAGTATATGTGCAAAATAATATATTAATGGTACACTGATGAGAAAAATATGAAAAAGTGGTTTTAGGGTCAAATGCCCCTTTATTTTGAAAGTGGCATGTTGATTGTGGTAATATGTACATACAGTGGGGAGAACAAGTATTTGATACACTGCCGATTTTGCAGGTTTTCCTACTTACAAAGCATGTAGAGGTCTGTAATTTTTTATCATAGGTACACTTCAACTGTGAGAGACAGAATCTAAAACAAAAATCCAGAAAATCACATTATATGATTTTTAAGTAATTAATTTGCATTTTATTGCATGACATAAGTATTTGATCACCTACCAACCAGTAAGAATTCCGGCTCTCACAGACCTGTTAGTTTTTCTTTAAGAAGCCCTCCTGTTCTCCACTCATTACCTGTATTAACTGCACCTGTTTGAACTCGTTACCTGTATAAAAGACACCTGTCCACACACTCAATCAAACAGACTCCAACCTCTCCACAATGGCCAAGACCAGAGAGCTGTGTAAGGACATCAGGGATACAATTGTAGACCTGCACAAGGCTGGGATGGGCTACAGGACAATAGGCAAGCAGCTTGGTGAGAAGGCAACAACTGTTGGCGCAATTATTAGAAAATGGAAGAAGTTCAAGATGACGGTCAATCACCCTTGGTCTGGGGCTCCATGCAAGATCTCACCTCGTGGGGCATCAATGATCATGAAGAAGGTGAGGGATCAGCCCAGAACTACATGGCAGGACCTGGTCAATGACCTGAAGAGAGCTGGGACCACAGTCTCAAAGAAAACCATTAGTAACACACTACGGCGTCATGGATTAAAATCCTGCAGCGCACGCAAGGTCCCCCTTCTCAAGCCAGCGCATGTCCAGGCCCGTCTGAAGTTTGCCAATGACCATCTGAATGATCCAGAGGAGGAATGGGAGAAGGTCATGTGGTCTGATGAGACAAAAATAGAGCTTTTTGGTCTAAACTCCACTCGCCATGTTTGGAGGAAGAAGAAGGATGAGTACAACCCCAAGAACACCATCCCAACCGTGAAGCATGGAGGTGGAAACATCATTCTTTGGGGATGCTTTTCTGCAAAGGGGACAGGACGACTGCACCGTATTGAGGGGAGGATGGATGGGGCCATGTATCGCGAGATCTTGGCCAACAACCTCCTTCCCTCAGTAAGAGCATTGAAGATGGGTCGTGGCTGGGTCTTCCAGCATGACAATGACCCGAAACACACAGCCAGGGCAACTAAAGAGTGGCTCCGTAAGAAGCATCTCAAGGTCCTGGAGTGGCCTAGCCAGTCACCAGACCTGAACCCAATAGAAAATCTTTGGAGGGAGCTGAAAGTCCGTATTGCCCAGCGACAGCCCCAAAACCTGAAGGATCTGGAGAAGGTCTGTATGGAGGAGTGGGCCAAAATCCCTGCTGCAGTGTGTGCAAACCTGGTCAAGACCTACAGGAAACGTATGATCTCTGTAATTGCAAACAAAGGTTTCTGTACCAAATATTAAGTTCTGCTTTTCTGATGTATCAAATACTTATGTCATGCAATAAAATGCAAATTAATTACTTAAAAATCATACAATGTGATTTTCTGGATTTTTGTTTTAGATTCCGTCTCTCACAGTTGAAGTGTACCTATGATAAAAATTACAGACCTCTACATGCTTTGTAAGTAGGAAAACCTGCAAAATCGGCAGTGTATCAAATACTTGTTCTCCCCACTGTATCTATAATCTACAAGATTGCAAAAGGAGAACATTAAATGTTTCATTCCACAGGGGAGTGCTATTTAGAAGGAAAATGGCATTTCTGTTATTAGCTGAAGAACAGCAGTACCTGTTCCATGCCCCCATCTCAGCAACCGCACACCTTGCTGACCCAATGACCCCTAACAATGACCTCACACTATGACCTCACGTTTTAACCCTACTGTTGTCCCACACATTGACCTGTTCGACCAGCCGTGACCCCCCGTTGACCCCAGAGCTCCTACCTTTGACCCCACTCTCTCTCACACTCCCTGTAAATGCCAACTCTGAGGTCTAACATTACAACCACAACACATAATGACCAGACCCCAGTTTTGCTTTTCAGAGAAAACATATTTTCAGAGTTTTTCCTTGTTAGGTCAAGTAATCAGGAAAATCTTCCAGTCCCAATAATGATTTCTCACACTTTCACCTCACACACCAAAGCACAATGACCTTCACCCTTTGACCCCATCTCCGTGACCCCACACACAGGGCAGAGGGGCTGGGTCTGCCTGCGGACCCCCATCTCCCCTCTCCCCCTCCAAACGCACCATTCCACACAAATAGCAACCACATGTCCCCTCCATCGTGCTCCGAATGGGAGTCCATTTGCACTAATCAGCTGAAAATATGCAGGTTTAAAAACAGCTAATGCCTGTGTAAAAAGACAGAACACCCTCTGCCCTGACAGATGTGTTAGAGACCGTGTGTGTCCGTCCTCTGTGTTTGTTTGTCTGTGTGAACAACATGTCTGTCAGCGTACTGTATTGTATACGTGTGTGTCCACGTGTGTGTCAATGTGTGTGTCCGGGTGTGTGTTCGTGTGTGTGTGCCTGTGCATATGTTTGTCTGTGTGTGCGTGTGTGTCTGTCAGCGTACGTGCCTGCGTGTGTCCATGCATGTGTGTGTGTGTGTGTGTGTGTGTGTGTGTGTGTGTGCATGCATGTGTGTGTGTGTACCAAGGTAGAAAGCCTGTGCCTGTGGTTGTCTGTAGAGCACTCCGGCCCTGATCATTCATTCAGACACATGGGGCTGTCTTACTCAAAGCTGCTCTTCACAGGAATGTGTTTATAATATTTAGTTACAGTTTATGGAGACCTGACAAAACACACGTGTGGAGTGGATCAGGTCCCTCACACACTGTGTGTCATTTGTGTCTGTTGTAAGTCTGTAAATGTCATGAGTGTGAGATTTACAGCCACTGGTTTCTACTCGTTCTACAACAGAGAGGAAACGGATAACAACACCCATGTTAGCCAACGAGCCTCAGGCTCATAAAATATTTACACCTAGACCAAACATCTCTTGATCAATTATGACATTGACTCCTTCGAAAACATTATCATTCATTCTGAGACCTTTGCCCTAGATTCGAAGAATGTTAATTATTACGGCAAGGTATGCACGTCATTGTCTTACACAAGTTTCCCAATACATTTCCATACCACTATATGAAAAAAATCAAACAACTTTAGACTACATACTGTATATTGTGATGAGTAAATATTTGAATCAATATAAAGTTATAGATTGCAATATTGTTCAATATCATACATAATATTTAAGAGTATGTTTTGATATTAAATTGTCATCCGCTTTCCATTTTTACGGATGTAGAATAAATAATAGAGAAATAGAGAATTCCAATAGAGAATATGAAACAGAATGACTATTATCCAGATGCTACTGTATAGATATGATCTCTATATGACTGTTTATTTTTATCTAGCTATCATCTAGCCCAGGGGTCTCCAACCTTTTCTAGCATGAGAGCTACTTTTTAAAAAATGAAACATGTGGCGAGCTACTCAGAATACCTTTTATTTTTGTCTGGAAGAAAACAAAAAAATATATTTTTTAGTGTAATTCCCCTTTAATTGCGCATCTGGCCCTTTAATTGCGCATCTGGCCCTTTAATTGCGCATCTGGCCCTTTAATTGCGCATCTAGCGAGTGTGGAATGATGGTTCTGTACTGCTGCTGCTCATTTCATGGCAAAGTTTGCAAATAACAAATAATAGATACAAATGATATACTCACTCATTATATACTTCTGCCAGGTGAGCCTACTTTGCAGTTAACATTTAATTGAGAAAGTTTTTGGGAAAGTATTTCTGTTAACCCACAACATGGTTATCACATAAACTGGCTACACACAAAGTGATAGACAAAGGTGCGAAACCACACAGACAGACGGGGCAATATTGCTGGAAATTAATTGGCAGACTTTAGCTTTTTCATCCAATAGTGGCTAACCAGGGGTGAGATTTGTTTATGACAGTTTTTGGTGGAAAACATGAAAGACTGCATGTACTTTCAGAATTGTTTGGCGAGCTACTTATATGTGGGTTGTGAGCTGCTGGTAGCTCGCGATCTAACTGCTGGAGAACCCTGTCTAGCCACTATGTTCTGTTCAACAATGTGGTCTGCCACATAGCAGGGTGGTGTCCATGGGGTCAGACAGGGAAGGGACTGTGGGACTGTGGGAAGGTTACAGTGAGCTAGATGACAGGGACAGGGTGAGGGGGACCCGGCCAG
Organism: Coregonus clupeaformis; assembly: GCF_020615455.1. NCBI lineage: Eukaryota > Metazoa > Chordata > Actinopteri > Salmoniformes > Salmonidae > Coregonus > Coregonus clupeaformis. The sequence goes on along the minus strand of NC_059197.1, from coordinate 6,202,942 downwards.
GGGGGAGTGGGGGGTGAGGGACGAGGTGGGCAGCGGAGGACGTGAGCCCTGTCCCTGGGAACCGGACCTACAGGATAGGATTCATTCAACTCTGCTTCCTTCACAGGCTCAAAATAGAGCCATTGTGCCGTGTGTCTGCAAGTGAGTCTGTGTGTGTATGTGTGTGTGTCATGTGTTATGTGATATTTTAATATCTGTGAATGTGTCTGCATATATCTGTGTGTGTGTGTGTGTGTGTGTGTGTGTGTGTGTGTGTGTGTGTGTGTGTGTGTGTGTTCATGTGTGTGTTTTTGTCTATTGTGAGTTATGTGAATATCTATGAATGTGTATGCATGTCTGTGTGCACACGCATGTGTATGTACGTGTATGTGTGTACCCGTGTGTGTTTGTTTACGGTCTCCTTGGGAGTCTGACCCTGGAGGTGCATTGTGTTTGATGTGCAGGTGATGGATTCCACTGACTCAGTCTCAGCCCGAGGAACAAAGTCCCATGACAATGCCAGGATCTGGCGACTCATCTCATCCCCCCTCACCTCACTGAAATAACATTATCAAACTAGGACATCTTACACTCAGCCAGTCTCTCATGTACTGTAGTCCCCCATCCTGAAATGCATGTGTAGTGTCACGACTAAAGCCTGGAGGTTTTCCTTACTACTGGATCTAAGGGAAAACTCTTGGCCCTTGTGGTCAGAGATGTGTGTGTGTGTGTGTGTGTGTGTGTGTGTGTGTGTGTGTGTGTGTGTGTGTGTGTGTGTGTGTGTGTGTGTGTGTGTGTGTGTGTGTGTGTGTGTGTGTGGTGTTGGACATGTCTCTGAGTGCCCCGTGTCTGTCTCCCTCTCCCTGCAGGCGAGGTGTGCCACAAGTCCTACACGCAGTTCTCCAACCTATGCCGCCACAAGCGCATGCACGCCGACTGCCGTACCCAGATCAAGTGTAAGGACTGTGGACAGATGTTCAGCACCACCTCCTCCCTCAACAAGCACCGGCGCTTCTGTGAGGGCAAGAACCATTTCACGGCAGGGGGGTTGTTTGCCCATGCCCAGGGCATGTCCCTCCCCGGTGTCCCTGGTGCCATGGACAAGGCCGCTATGGGTGGGATGGGGCACAGCAGCGCCAGCCTGGCAGACTACTTTGGAAACCGGCACCACAGTGGCCTGACATTTCCGACCGCCCCTGGCTTCCCCTTCAGCTTCCCGGGCCTGTTCTCCTCTGGACTGTACCATCGACCCCCCCTCATCCCGGCCACCTCCCCAATCAGACGGCCCCCAGGTCCAGGTACGGAGCACAGCAAGGGCCCCCTCCTGTCGCCCAGCCCCGGAGCCCAGGAGGCCAGAGAGCTGCTCAAGACCCTCCGCAAGGAGGCATCGCCCGGCAACGAGCTGCCACAGGGGATAGAGCAGCGACAGGCCCAGGGCTCCTCCTCCAAGCAGAGGCACGGCGGCGGCAAGATGAGCAGCCAGTCGGAGAGCAGCGACCTGGATGACGTGAGCACGCCCAGTGGGAGTGACCTGGATACCACGTCAGGCTCGGATCTGGAGAGCGACATGGAGAGCGAAGGCCAGCGGGAGAGGGCACCCCGGGAGAACGGGAAGGGGCCGAAGAGGAAGGCGGGCGGAGGCCCCCAGAGCCCCACCACCCTGACCAGTAACCACACTAAGGAGTTCCAAGGCCCCGCCTTGTTCCCTCCCTCGCTGGACGAGCACACGGCTGTCTCGGGGGCGGTCAATGACTCCATCAAGGCCATCGCCTCCATCGCTGAGAGGTACTTTGGCTCCACGGGGCTGGCGGGCCTGCAGGACAAGAAGGTAGGCGCCCTGCCCTACCCCTCCATGTTCCCCCTGCCCTTCTTCCCAACCTTCTCCCCACCCGTCTACCCCTTCCCAGAGAGAGAGCTCAGACCTCCAGGCCTCAAGGGGGAGCCCCAGTCCCCACCTGACGAACACACCAAGAAGGGCCAGAGCAGGACCTCTGAGTCGCCCTTTGACCTTACCACCAAGCGCAAGCAGGAGGAGAAGGTCCCCGCCCCCTTCGCCCCCGTCTCCAATTCCAAACCGGAGGCCTCCCCACGTTCCACCAATCAGGACCAGCCGCTGGATCTAAGCATGGGCGGCACCAGGAACCGCGGCAGTAGCCGCGCCCCCCGGAGGGAGGAGTCAAAGAAGATCCACGTGTTTGGAGAAGACAAGGCAGGGGTGGAGCTTCCTAAAGCCGACACCTCCCTGCAGCATGCCAGGCCCACCCCCTTCTTCATGGACCCCATCTACAGGTACTGTGAATCTCTAGAACTAAACCTCACCAGTTCAAATATCACTCACTATCAGTCTCATTTAGAGCTATTGTGTGTTATTATATTCTGTGTTAGGAATATGTGTCTTTAACTTCCTATATGTAAGCCTCCTGTAGCTCAGTTGGTAGAGCGTGGCGCTTGCAACGCCAGGGTTGTGGGTTCGATTCCCACGGGGGACCAGTATAAAAAATGTATGCACTCACTAACTGTAAGTCGCTCTGGACAAGAGCGTCTGCTAAATGACTAAAATGTAAATGTACTTTTTCCTATATTGTTGGATGTAAATGTATTTTAGAGTGTCGGTGTCTAAGAACTGATAGAGTTTTAATATTAGCAGGGTTGAGAAGAGGAAGATGAACGATCCGTTTGAGGCTCTGAAAGACAAGTACATGCGGCCCGCCCCCGGCTTCCTCTTCCATCCACAGGTAGGTCCTGTCCTGTTCTATCTCAGTGTTACTGTAGCTTCACAAAGACAGCCAGACCAGGGGCCCTTTTTGGTTTTGAGGCCCAGGCTCGGTGAGGCGATCTGGGGTTGGTCTGGGGGTGGTCCGAAGTGGTCTGGTTCTGATGGGGACCAGAGGCAGTGTTCAGTCTGATCCATGCTCAAGCATGTTAGGGTCTGGTCTGTCCTGTTCTCAGCTATCTGAACCAGATGTGTGAGAATGTGGAAGACTGAAAAGGGCACAAAGTGGCACATCCTCACCTAGGTGTCTTTGACTAAAATATATAAGATGATACCCTTTAAAAGTCCCTGAATTTTTCCCCCGGACTCTGCGCTGCCTGTGATTTCTCTATCGTGTGTAGCGTGACTCAATGTGTACTGATGTGCTTTGACATTCGTGTGAAAAAGTGAAAACATTTTCTCAGGGCTTGGCGTTTTTTACTGACCGTTTCAGGCCTGGTTTTTACTGGCTGTTTGAGTCGTTCTGATTTATGTCCCCTCTCCACACTCTGTGAAGCAGTCTCTAACTCTGTAACGCCACATGGCCGTGGCACGTGGCTTAATGAGGTGTCCTATCAGTAGAAACAGAAACAGCATTTAGGCCATTTTTATTACTTTACGATGTTTAGACACACAAATCAGTCACAGAAACACTCTGGCCACAGGGGCTCTTTATTTATTTGCAGTTGTACATTTTCGGGTTAGGGGTTTGTTACCAAGTCACCTGACCCCCTTGTGACATCATCATCCCCCACCCAATGCCCAATGCCCAATCAAAAGCTGTTAATCCATGGTCTACTTCCTGGTTCTGACTGATCTTTTCCTTCTGTCCCGCCCCTCAGTTTCGTATGCCAGATCAGAGATCCTGGGTAAGTTTCCTCTACACCTATATGTCTCTGTGCTTCATGTAAATGTCTGAAAATTATATTTAGGCCTGGGATTTCTAGCTGGGTTCCACCCTGTACTGCTAACGGCACTGAGGGTTCTATATATATTTGCTTATTTGGAGAGTGAGGCAGGGCTGTTGGAATGGGCACAGAGCGGGTGAGACGAGGGGGGGAAGACAGGGGGGACTGCTCTGCATCAGCGCGAGGGTAACAGTCTCTTAGGGACCCAGGGAGGGAGGGGGAGTTCCTCCCTCCGACATCTGTTTCCAGATAAGATCAACAATTGAGAATGCATCTCGCTAATTAAGGCGCTCTCAGCATCACTGACATCTGAAGATAACCAATCAACAGCTGGCCCCACAGAGACACTACGGCAACAAGCAAGTTCATCTAAAGGGGATTTTGGGGGGATCACATTTAAGTAAATGTGTAGACATTTATCCTCCATGTTCCCACAATTACACTTCTCACAATCTGTATTATATCAAATGAGATCTAGTGAACCTGACTTAAAATCAATAAAATCTCAAAGGCTTTAGAGCCGTTTGTTCTGATTCTGACTTATCTCACTGGTAGTAGACGATACAGATAGTTCTCACAGAGGGAGGAACAAAACTGAACTGAACAGCCAGAGAGGAAGGAGAATGAGTGTGTATCAGAGCGAGGGTTGCCTCAGTAGACAGAAGAACAGCCAGGGTGGGCTAGCTGTTTCAGCCTCAGCCTCTTGCTCTCAAACTAAAGTGTCTTATCTTGCACGACGGCTCAATACAGCAGACAGTTTTAGGGCTCCTAATGCGCGGGCGAGTTATGGCCTCTCATTGAGTAAGGAGGGAAACAAACTGAGCTTTAGCCCCCACGCCCGTAAAGAGCCCCAATGAAATACATATTGCACATTCACAAGAAATAGGGAAGCATTCCACCCCCACCTTCCCCTCCCGTTCCCCTCCTCACGAGGGAGCCTTTGATTCACAGCACGGAGCATTGGCATATTCATAATCAAACGGACCTGACACCCACATCCTCCCGGAGTCGGAACTTTACACCCGGCCGTCACTCTTAATCAGCCCTGGCCTATAAAGTCTGTGGTCGTTCATCATCGATCAGTCTCTCCATCTCTGTTTTCTCTCTGCTCTTTTTCTTTCTTTCTCTCTCTCTCTCTCTCTCTATCTATCTCTCTCTCTCTCTCTCTCTCTCTCTCTCTCGCTGTCTCTCTCTGTAAAGTCTCAGAGTAACATGGGGCTGGAACAGTGAGATGGAATGTCAGGTGGTGAGCAGGGCCCGTGGCGCTGCCGGAGGACCAATCACCACTGATTTGTTGCCTTATTGAAATAAGAATAAGGAACACACTAAAAATTCAATACACGCAAAACAATGCAAATTTGTGGCACCTTAAAAAAGAAAGCTGTCCTGTGCGAGATAGGCTGACAGGCCCCGCAGCCTGCTGGGACATCCCCCCACCTCCCTCCTTCCTCTTCTCCTCCCCCATCCCTCCATCCCGCCCCTCTCAGCACAGCGATATCATTATTACCCGTGTCTGGCCCTTGATCAGTAATGTCAACATCTTTCATATTGACGAATGTGCTGTCTGCCTGCATTGTGCACCGAATGGTTTACAGCCCAGCAGTGGACATGAATCACACACACACACACACATACACACACACACACACACACACACACACACACACACACAGACACACATTCTCACACATTAACACACTCTCTTTCTTTCTCTCACACACACAAACACACACATTCTCTCACAGACATTGTTGGTAGTTAATCAACTATGACCACCATGCAGCACACATACACACACAAACACTAACACACTCATACACACACACAAACACTAACACACACATACACATCATCTGACAAGTACATGTATTTCCACTTTCCTCCAAAGATTTTACGCATATTTGATGAAAGCAAATGTTAGCCTTCATTAGTAAATTGTATACAGTCCTTCTCTCTCTCTGTCTGTGTGTGTCTGTGTGTGTCTGTGTGTGTGTGTGTGTGTGTGTGTGTGTGTGTGTGTGTGTGTGTGTGTGTGTGTAAAACAGAGTTGATTACAGTCATATACCACCTGACCTGACTTCCACTGACCACTAGTGGTGGAATAAAGCTGCATAATATTCCCATATACAATACCCTAATACCAGCCCTGGAAAGGACAATCAATAATACTCTGATCTGTGTAAAGTACAGTATTGGTTTCTATCTTCAATATGGCCTAGTTTGAATACAGCCTTGGTTTATGGTGTCTCAATTCAATGCCAGGCAGAGCCTCTCTCTGAAGGACTATACTCATGTTGTCACATCATGCCCCCTTTGCTCTGCTTATATGCACTGCTGTCACTAGCTTCGGGGGCAACCTGGGGAGTCTTTTGGGACATTGGGCTGTATTATTGACTCCCTTGGTTGCACATCATTCTGGTGGGTGGCAACAGAAAATAACCCTAACCTAATGTGTCCGGCTCCACCCAAAAAACTTTTCCCGTCAACAAAGACATATCTATAATCTCTAGGAACAGTACTTATCAGTTGTAAGGTTAAATGTGACCCTCGCTATCAAATAATCCTGCCTAGTTAGACAGTGGGCTGCCATTAGACCATGCACTTCACGCAACACTTCCTACCACGTAATCTACCACTGTCTGTACAGCAGGAATGTGGTGCGGTTTGGACAAAATTTGGATTCAGACCTTCATTTGAAAGTGAAGGACACATTTAACCTTAAAACTGGTAAGTAGTGTTCTAGAGACTATAGATATGCCTTTGTTGATGGGAAACTATTTTTTTTGTTAAGCCGCACACATTAGGTTAGGGAATGATGCGCAACCAAGGGAGTCAATAAACAACCCAATGTCCGGAAAGACTCCAGAAGTTGCCCCTGAAGTTATACTGAAACCTGCCAGATGGTCAATTTAAATAAAGTGGGTTACTAACTGACTTACTTGGTTAAATGAAGGTTCAATAAAGGTTTTCCCTGACCATTCATGTGACATGTGTCCGTCTCTCCTCAGATGTCGGCCATTGAGAACATGGCGGAGAAGCTGGAGACGTTTGGTTCGCTTAACCCCGAGTCAGGTGACCTGATGCGCTCCGTCCCCTCCATGTTTGACTTCCGAGCCCCGCCCACTGCTCTCCCCGAGACGCTACTGCGCAAGGGCAAGGAGCGCTACACCTGCAGGTAACTACAGAAACCGTTTACGCGCATCAGGTGATTTTATCCAACTGTATTGAAAAAAATGTATTTTGTCTTCACACTACTTCATCTCTGATTTTGGCCTCGTGACTTTCTGATTGAAAGTCCCATGGTTTTGGTCAATTCCTATTTCTATACTTCTAAATTTATAAATTGAGTTGGATTGAATTTAATTTGATTGAATTGAATTGAATTGGAATAGACCCTAAACCTGAAAAGTTAATATGTCCTTGAGTGTATGGCCTATTTCCATTCCATGTCCTTGAGACAAACTTCTACTTAATTTCCATGGCTGGCCAGTGTAAACCCTTTGAGGTGACTGTGTGTGCTGTGTTACTCAGTGAAGGGCCGTGCTTGGCCCCCTTTCTCTCCCACTGTTTACCCAGGGAGTTGGCCCTGATTAGCAGATTAATATGAGAGGCTTTGGGACCCTGGCGGTGCTTTGATCTAACGCTTTGCTGTGTGTGTGGACACACCCACTCTCTGCACCTCACCATTGCTACGTTAAACTCACTCACACAAATTCCATTAGCTTCAAGCACTGAGTGTGGGAGTGAAATTAATATTCAAATAGCTATTTGTTAGTGGAATTATGCAACCATAAGACGATGCATAAATTATGTTGCACTCAAGGATGTTTTATCAGTTAATTGATAGAGATATAGTAATAGGTATTATTTTGAATCTATTTAGATTTATAGTGAAAAGGTATTTTTCCTATTGTGAATTGTGTGTTGTCAATACTGCATGTTCTAAGATATATCATACAGTCCAGTCTAAAGTTTGGACACACCTACGCATTCAAGAGTTTTTCTTTATTTTTACAATGTTCTACATTGTAGAAAAATAGTGAAGACATCAAAACTATGAAATAACACATATGGAATCATGTAGTAACCAAAAAAGTGTTAAACAAATCAAATATATTTTATATTTGAGATTCTTCAAAGTAGCCACCCTTTGCCTTGATGACAGCTTTGCACGCTCTTGGCATTCTCTCAATCAGCTTCAACTGGAATGCTTTTCCAACAGTCTTGATATAACACTTTTTTTGGTTGCTAGATGATTCCATATGTGTTATTTCATAGTTTTGATGTCTTCACTCTTATTCTACAATATAGAAAATAGTAAACAAAATTAAGAAAACCCTTGAATGAGTAGGTGTGTCCAAACGTTTGACTTGTACTGTATATATTTGAGTACATTTCCTGCTGGTAATTTTACTCTAAGATGTATGGTGACATGAGGTGTTCTCTGCCCCACAGATACTGCGGTAAACTATTCCCACGGTCTGCCAACCTGACCCGCCACCTAAGGACACACACAGGAGAGCAACCGTATAGGTAACACTCACACACACATACACACACATCATGTGTAAACATTCCCAGCATTAAAGGAGGGTCAGCCGTGGGATGAGGGATGTGGGAACAGGGAGTGTGATCATGCCGTGCTGACAGGATGACGTCCCTCTAACCCTCCTCCAACGTCAGTTTGTCTCACCCCACGAGCACAGACAATACTGAACGAAGACAGGACAGCTTTTCAACACAGTATAAGTAATCTGTTAATGTCTGTCAGATAGCCTACACACTTTCACATAGACACACAAAGACCCATAAAAAAAACACAAAAGCATACTGGACCCAAGCATGAACACACAACCATAAACACATACACACACTTTCTCAGAGAACGTTATCAGACACACTGATTCCTCCCAGACAGCCATCGTTCATCTATCAGACCCAGTCCGCTGCTACACGGATGTTTTCCCAGAGAATTCCTGTCCACAGTTTGGGCAGCATTCTTGTATGTTTTCCTACGCCGTTAAAAGCTTGGAACAATTATCATTCTACTAAATAATTTGCCTTATGAAAAATGGTGGCCGATGTCTTGGTGACAGGAGGGGGGTTTGAACTTGAAGATGGGGGGAGGGTGTGGCAGGGAGAGGGAAGGGGGAGGGGAGGGGGAGAGGGGGGGGTAGTAAAGAAGGAAGTTTGGTGAATAATGGAGGTGATGAGGAGTGCGGGCAGATGTCCGGGGTTAGCAGCTGGAATAATGACTGTGATGTCGGAGGGGGCGACTCGGAGCACACACACACACACACACACAGAGACACACACACACACACAGTACACAGTCCAGGAGAGGCCAGTTGACCACAGGGGAGAACCTCAGGCCTCTGCAGCCCGCCTGATAGATTGAGCCTCTACCCACTGGCACATCATTAAAGATCTCTGCTGTTTATTGCAATTTTTGCGAAGATAACAGGGTGCTCCTGAGGGACGGCCAATCGGGTGAGCTAATTCCAGCTAGAAGAAAAGATGTAATCATCTTGTATAATTTTGCATGGAGGAGGGGGGGCTATGCTCAAACAGATGTGGAGGGGTTTCTAACAGATTTGTTGCATGCCTGTTTTGTGAGAGAAGAATGTGATTTGTATTGCGCTGGCGGGAGATAAGAGACAGAGCTGGTTTCACCTTGAACGAGCTCCTCCATCATGTCTGAGAGAGAGAGAGTGGGGGATGGCGGGGGCTGGCCATGAATACGTGTGTGTGTGTGTGTGTGTTCCACTGTGAATGTGTACAGTATCATTCAAATAGGGGTGATTGTTAAAACCTCTTAAGGATCTGACCCTTTTTTTCAATTTTCACCTAAAATGACATACCCAAATCTAACTGTCTGTAGCTCAGGACCTGAAGCAAGAATATGCATATTCTTGATACCATTTGAAAGGAAACACTTTGAAGTTTGTGGAAATGTTAAATTAATTTAGGAGACTATAACACATTAGATCTGGTAAAAGATAACACAAACAAAAAAACATGCATTTTCTATTTTTCTTTTTGTTTCATCATCTTTTAAATGCAGTTTAGGCGCAATTTAGATATTGGCCACTAGATGGCAGCAGTGTGTGTATGCAAAGTTTCAGATTGATCCAGTGAAGCATTGCAATACTAGACTATTTTGTATCAAGTCTGCCCAAATGTGCCGAATTGGTCAATTGATACATTTTAAAGTACATAACTATAGACAACATGCAAAAATGATATGGTAATAGAAAATGTAAGTTTACACACTCCCAGGAATGTCATACATGATGGATCATTAGTTTATACACTAACTTTCACACATCTAGATGGCCGGGCGGGGTGGGTGTGGAGCCAGAGACAGCAGGGGTTCAAACTGTAGAACCAAGTTCCTACATTTGAATATAAAAATTGATTTGATCAAACAAAACTATGCTACATTTTATCTCTGGGACCCTTGGGATGACAAATCAGAATGTAAGTACATTATTTACCTTCAGAGGTGAATGTATCAAACCAGCTGCTGTGATACGTTTTTTGTTGTTCTGCACTCTCCTCAAACAAAAGCATGGTATTTTTTCACTGTAATAGCTACTTTAAATTGGCAGTGCAGTTAGATTAACAATAATTTAAGCTTTCTGCCCATATAAGACATGTCTACAGTGAGGGGAAAAAGTATTTGATCCCCTGCTGATTTTGTACGTTTGCCCACTGACAAAGATATGATCAGTCTATAATTTTAATGGTAGGTTTATTTGAACAGTGAGAGACAGAATAACAACAAAAAAATCCAGAAAAATGCATGTAAAAAATGTTATAAATTGATTTGCATTTTAATGAGGGAAATAAGTATTTGACCCCTCTGCAAAACATGACTTAGTACTTGGTGGCAAAACCCTTGTTGGCAATCACAGAGGTCAGACGTTTCTTGTAGTTGGCCACCAGGTTTGCACACATCTCAGGAGGGATTTTGTCCCACACCTCTTTGCAGATCTTCTCCAAGTCATTAAGGTTTCGAGCCTGACGTTTGGCAACTCGAACCTTCAGCTCCCTCCACAGATTTTCTATGGGATTAAGGTCTGGAGACTGGCTAGGCCACTCCAGGACCTTAATGTGCTTCTTCTTGAGCCACTCCTTTGTTTCCTTGGCCGTGTGTTTTGGGTCATTGTCATGCTGGAATACCCAACCACGACCCATTTTCAATGCCCTGGCTGAGGGAAGGAGGTTCTTACCCAAGATTTGACGGTACATGGCCCCGTCCATCGTCCCTTTGATGCGGTGAAGTTGTCCTGTCCCCTTAGCAGAAAAACACCCCCAAAGCATAATGTTTCCACCTCCATGTTTGACAGTGTGGATGGTGTTCTTGGGGTCATAGGCAGCATTCCTCCTCCTCCAAACACGGCGAGTTGAGTTGATGCCAAAGAGCTCGATTTTGGTCTCATCTGACCACAACACTTTCACCCAGTTCTCCACTGAATCATTCAGATGTTCATTGGTAAACTTCAGACGGGCCTGTATATGTGCTTTCTTGAGCAGGGGGACCTTGCGGGCGCTGCAGGATTTCAGTCCTTCACGACGTAGTGTGTTACCAATTGTTCTCTTGGTGACTATGGTCCCAGCTGCCTTGAGATCATTGACAAGATCCTCCCGTGTAGTTCTGGGCTGATTCCTCACCATTCTCATGATCATTGCAACTCCACGAGGTGAGATCTTGCATGGAGCCCCATGCTGAGGGAGATTGACAGTTATTTTGTGTTTCTTCCATTTGCGAATAATAAAACTGTTGTCACTTCTCACCAAGCTGCTTGGCGATGGTCTTGTAGCCCATTCCAGCCTTGTGTAGGTCTACAATCTTGTCCCTGACATCATTGGAGAGCTCTTTGGTCTTGGCCATGGTGGAGAGTTTGGAATCTGATTGATTGCTTCTGTGGACAGGTGTCTTTTTTACAGGTAACAAGATGAGATTAGGAGCACTCCCTTTAAGAGTGTGCTCCTAATCTCAGCTCGTTACCTGTATAAAAGACACCTGGGAGCCAGAAATCTTTCGGATTGAGAGGGGGTCAAATACTTATTTCCCTCATTAAAATGCAAATCAATTTATAACATTTTTGACATGCGTTTTTCTGGATTTTTTTGATGTTATTCGGTCTCTCACTGTTCAAATAAACCTACCATTAAAATGATAGACTGATAATTTCTTTGTCAGTGGGCAAACGTACAAAATCAGCAGGGGATCAAATACTTTTTTCCCTCACTGTATGTCCTGGAAGGTTTGCTGTTACTTACAACAGTCATGCTAATCACATTAGCACACGTTAGCTCAACAGTCCCTTATATGGGACACCGATCCTGTAGAGGTTAAAGGGATACTTCAGAGTCAGATTCATTTATGGATACCATTTGTATGTCTCTGCATCCAGTATGAAGGAGGTTAGAGGTAGTTTTGCAAGTCAAGGCTAACTAGCGTTAGCGCAATGACTAGAAAGTCTATGGTATCTACTAGCATGCTAGCAGTTACCATAGACCTCCAGTAATTGCGCAAACACTAGTTAGCAATTGCAGTAACGCTAGTTAGCAACTTCCTTCAAACTGCACGCAGAGATATATAAATGGTATCCATGAGTTCATATGACTCTGGGGAAGTAGATAATAATAATAATAATAATAATATGCCATTTAGCAGACACTTTTATCCAAAGCGACTTACAGTCATAGATGAAGGGCTTCATTGCAAAAATCCTGAAGTATCCCTTTAAGACCTATGTCTTTGTTTGTGTGTATGCTTTTACTGTATCTACTCCAGCATGTGTGTAGTGTATTTGTATCGTTCCCCATGAGTCCCACCTGTTTTGACCTCTAGGAGTGACCCCTACCTATCTGCCTCCTCAGGTGTAAGTACTGCGACCGCTCGTTCAGCATCTCCTCCAACCTGCAGCGCCACATCCGCAACATCCACAACAAGGAGAAGCCCTTCAAGTGTCACCTGTGTGACCGCTGCTTCGGCCAGCAGACTAACCTGGACCGCCACCTCAAGAAGCATGAGAACGGTAACCTCTCAGGTGAGAGAGCCTCTCAATCAATCAATCAATCAAATGTATTTATAAATACAAAGTAGTTTGTTACAAAGTGCTTTACAGAAACCTAGGAAATTAACCTGTTTAGTACTAGTGTACGTACATCCTGTAACTTGCAGGTGCAGGGTGTCATGTAGAAATCTTCCTAGCGTGAAATAGTTCCCAATCGTTCTGATTGTGACATCATGTTGTAAAATTTCTCACAGCGTAATAATGTTCCCAGCTCTTTATATGGATGGCTGAGCTCGTGCGGATGTCTCTCTCTCTCACCCTCGCTCACCCTTGATTTAGCTAGCTAGCTGGTGGAGATGGCTTGTTCTCAGAGGTGTGCCGTTTTAGCTTGTTTGTATATCTAAATACAAAAAATAACGTAAGGAAAGAAACACAGATACAGGTTTTAATGCTCCCGCAGTTTTATTGTGAAATGTTTCGACCCTTACGGACTCCTTTGGGTCCAAACGTTGCACAATAAAACTGCAGGAGCATTCAACAGTGTGTGTGTATCTATCTTTCTTGAAATGAACTGGTGACCAACAAAACTGCTGATGATTCAAATTGGATATATTTATATACTGCATGAGCACTCACTCACCCTCAATTGCCTCCGTAAATTCTCCAGCTGTATATAATGTGAAATGTAATTTACTTACGGTTAAATAAGGCATTTGGGGTAGCTAAGAAATTAGATTAAATAAATCTGTCGTCCGTCTCCGCGACAACACAATTGCACTCTGAATGTTCGGCAACTCAGCTGCTTTCGGCGGTACAAATCATCGCTGGTTGAGTTTGATAGGTCGCTCTACGTCGCAGCGACTCACTGAATCACATCAGAAACATGGAGGCAAGCAGGCGACACCTGTCCAGACACCTGTTGTAAAGCTAGTCCAGTTGATCAGATACATTCACTTATTAAAGCAAACATTGGCGTTCTCTGGAAACCTAGAGACTCATACACTTGGTCCCATCACTTAGTAGAGTCAAGATAATATTGGTTCACTTAAATACAGTGGCGGCTCCTGAAAAAATTCTCAGCGGGGGCAATTTTTCTGGTGATTTAGGTGACCTACACACATTTAAAAAAAGATATGTCCAGCAACAACATGAAGACAGGGGCAGCATATAAGTCAATACTGATATACACATTACTTGCTTCAAAAAGGCCTCATGGTTGAATTGGAAATATGTGCACCTGAGCATAATTCACAACAAGCAAGCAGGAGCTTTTGATAGAGGCTACTGAAAACATTGATGCAAGTTATTGGTAATAAGACATTTTTATAGACTTCCATATTCTGCCCTCTTGTATAGATTTGTGAAAATGAACAGTGATAGACATTTTGCCTGAAAACAGAATTTGAAAATAATTTCTAGAAAAGGTAAACACAGCTATCTGTATGGCTTTGTAAAAATGAACAACCATATTCTGGCCAATTGTATAGATTTGTAAATATGAACAAGCATATTCTGGCCAATTGTATAGATTTGTAAAAATGAACATGAACAGATTTTTTTTAATTTTTACTTTTTTTTAAATGAAAAATAACTATTTTAAACAACATCAACTGTGAACTGATTTGGGCGTGTGTGTGTTAAAGAGACAGACAGGGAGGGACAAAGAGAGAGAGAGGCTACATTACTTGTACTGAAACTGTTCTAGCTTGCTGCATGATCAAATTCAGCTGATGCGCATAGCAATGCACGTAATGGGCATTCTTGAAATGCTCACGCACATTTTGCTGCACACCAGCATTCTCTCCCCTCATCAGACTGGCTCCATCGTAAGCTTGCGCAATGAGTTTGACTTTCTCGTCGTCGGCAAAAAGACCGTTCAGTCTCTCCAAAAGCACACTGGCGATTGAGACTGAGGTTGATTCCGAGATGGGAAGGAACTCAAAAAAGCGCTCCTGCACTTTGTGGTTGCTATCTATGTACCTCAGCACAAGCACCAGCTGTGTCTGTGTAGAAACGTCCGTGGTCTCGTCAGCTTGGATAGCTACGAAGTTCGCCGACTTCACCTCCTCCACAATATGTTCCCTCATGACCGCTAGCATACACTCCAGTAGCTCGTTTTGAATGGTCTTTGATGTGCCCTTGAAAACTTTAGCATTTTTAAGATGGTCATCAAACACCTCATCTAATTGTGCCACAAAGTTGACAAGTCCAAGAAAAATACCAGGGTTGGTGGAGCCCTCAGTTTCATCTTTGCCTCGCAAAGCTAGCCATCTTGACAGTAGTACGTGAATTGATTGACGCTGCTACCCGCTCTTTTCTTAGTTATGTTCATGGTTACTTATGTTACGTATGACGAAAGCGCGTAAGTGCAAGCCCTCCCGGAACCCATAGAGATTGTATTGAAAGCTCTGATATTTGAAAAAAAAAAGATTTTACATGAGAGTCTATGAGAGACTCCTGGGCGATTTTCAACCTGACTGAAATCGCCCCAAAAGGGGCGGGGCCATTTGAAGCACGACTTTAGCCTGATTGGACATTTAGTGGCAGATCAGACGTCTAGATTAGAACACTGATAACTACTGTTGCCGTGATATAATTGATTAGAAAAAAAATCCCTTCCTTTTCCCGTTTGGCAGTGCGTCGCCCATATCGCCCTAATGAACACACCGCCCCTGCTTAAATATATACTTACTATACTCTCTACCGGATACTATCTTGGGGATTAGTACTGCCAGGTAAAACAGACTACAGGGTTAGGGTCTGCCTTGTCAATTCTGGAAGTAAACTGAAATTCCAATTCCAAATTGGACTGAATTGAAATGGAACAATTGACCTCAACCCTGCAGTAACTTTACTTCCGGGTAATAAGGCCAGTGTAAGTGTGCTATTCCTGCAGGCCTTGGTCTAACACCAACAGGAGATACAGTACATACTGGTACACCAGGCCAGTGTGGGATTGGTTTCTCGTCAAGTATCTGATTCCAAATAGTTTATTGTCATCCAAAGGGAAATCCAATGGGGCTGTCACTGTGGTCTTAATTGTATTATTTTAATATATTAAAACTGACTGATTATAATGTTGTCTTTCTGTAGGCACGGCTGCATCCTCCCCTCGGTCAGAGCTGGACAGCAGCAGCGCCATCCTGGACGACAAAGAGGACTCCTACTTCAACGAAATACGAAACTTTATCGGCAACACAGGCCAGAACCAGCTGTCCCCTGACCATTCTGAGGAAGGGTAAGTCATATGTTTTGTCTGGATGAGCGTGTGAATGTGCATATAATATATGTATGTGTGTGTCAAAAAAAAATGCTTTGACAAACAGTATACACATTCATCATTCATCTTATCCTCTGTAACACACACACATGCACACATGCACACACACAAACGAGAGGCCTGATTTTCTGCAGCACATATTCAGTGCTTGAGGCTAAACAGGGAGATGATTATAGACAAACATGGGTGGACACGGCCTCTCTGTGCTGGCCTGCTGGGGCATTCTGATGCACTTCAGCCTTTATTCATTTCTGTGTGTGTGTGTGTGTGTGTGTGTGTGTGTGTGTGTGCGTGTTTGTGTGTGTGCGTGTTTGTGTGTGTGCAAGCATGGGTGTATTAATGAACATGTCGTCCAGGGAGGTTCGGAGCAACAAACAATCATCACTGACGACATCTGGGATAATTACCACATTTGGAAACATGCAGGAGCTTTTTACAACTGTTGACTTTCGGCCATGCATGTGCACCGGTATCGGCCTTGCATACAATTATGTCTGATGATTATGCAAATCAATTCTTGGAAAACTATGATCAGCTTGGGGATAGCTGTTGGCTACAAGTCGGGGGGTTTATTTTTATGTGCCTTGTGTTTGATCATGTGCTAGAGATCTTTCAAAGTTTTGATTGTGTAAAAAAGGGGTTGTGGGTGCAGGCGGTGGAGCGTCAGAGAGACGTGGGGAGAGAGGGGGGAGGAGGGGGGTGAGACAGGGGGAGGCGGGAGGGGGGGTCTGCAGCCTGTGAGTGACTAGCTCCCACATCTGGAACCAACATGTCCGCCTACAGGAAGAAAGTCAGAGAAGGTGGGGTCAAGGGTTCGGCCCGTGTTTCCTTTCAAAGTGCGGCGCTCCTGACTACTTCTGATAGATACTTTATCCCCAGCAAATTACCACGTTTGAAAGCGTAATTAGCAAATCTGTTTTCTTAATCACGGAGGCTCTCGTCTCGGCCGGCGCTGCTGGTCTCGCTATGCGGTGCGCTGCGATGTCGACGACATGGCAACTACCGCCTTGGCAGCCCTGGCCCTCTCCCAGTCCCACCCAGGGGGCGCGTTGCTTTTCAACTCTGTCCAATTCCTGCTATAATCGCCCCACTCTGATAAATGCTAGAGATGGATAGCAGATAGCAGATAGCCTTGTGCTAAAATATGTACCGCAATTATTCTCCCACTCCTTCTCTTCACGACTCATTGCAAACTCAGCTTTCTTCTCCTTCAAATAGATCATTTCCTGGATACTTCAGGGTCCTCTAATCTACGAGGTGATTTTGGCGGGTGTAGAACTAGGGTCCACAGCCAGACTTTGTGTGCTAGCCTCGTCTAGAAAAAGACATAGTTGGGAGCTGACGAGAGACGTCCCAGAGTGTAATTAGTGAATCCGTCTTAATGTGGTTCCAGATGATTTACCAAATGGTGGTTTCCTGAGGCTGCAGAGACAGTTGGCAGATTAAACCCCAGTCAGGTTTTGATAGCTGGGCCTTTTCTCTCCGTGGGGACCAGGGAAATGGACCGCTTGGCAAGGCCCTCATAACTCTCCCACCAAATGGGGCTGTCAGCTAAATATTTTGCCTATTAGATGAATCTGAGATAGAAGGAAAATAAACAACAGGAGAGGCTGAGCAGTGCTGTTAAGTGCTGCAGCGATCAGTGAGACGCTCATAGAGCCTGTGCCCAGAGAGGCCCTCGAGACTCGATGACAAACGGGATTCCGGCTCTGCCTCTCTCTGCCCCAGCTCAGCTGCCATGGCTTGCTCCGCGCTGCTCTGCTCTACCTACTCGCTCTCTCTCTACCCTCTCTCTACTCCCATTGTTCACTCAGGAAGGAGGGACTCTTACAGGGACTGACTGGACAAAATACATTTCATTATAACGTTTTCTGTAAGAATGTGTGTGAGTTAGCCTTGTATCCATAAGTATATGGTGTATGGCAATGATAGAAGGTTAGAATTGGCTTCAGCACAAACAGTATGGATACAACGTGGCTAAGTGTGAGTGTGTATATTGCTGATGTAAAGGTTTTGCAGTACTCTGCTAGTGATGTGCTAGGTTTTACTCATGTATTTCCTGGTCTCCACTCCTAGGTTGAACGGTGGTTCTTTCGAGGAGGAGAAGCCCCTGATTGTCAGCCACGGGTCACTTGACCTGGAGGAGGGGGAGGGGGAGGAGCTTGGCGCCAAGGAGGAGGAAGGGGAGCAGAGAGACTCCGCTGCTGGGAAACCTAGAGACGAAGCTCCCCCCAGCAACCTAGATGATGACATCATACACAACGAAATAGAATTTGATGGACCTAGCGATTTGGAGCTCAACTGCAAGACCTCCCCAAGGAGGTAAGAGTAGTGGGGATATGCCTCCAGCATAAATATCCACTCACACAACCATGGAGACTAAAATATATGGACACATACGTATATGTACCAAGCTGAGACATTGTGACAGTATATTGGCATTCTTTAAACCCCCTGAAGGGATCATTGAATGGAATTGAGTTGATTTGAATTGAATTGAATTGAATTGAGTTGAATTAAATTAAATTAATTTAAGTTGAGATGAGAAGTTGAATTAAATGTTGACAGGGATTCGGTTGTCTCCCTCCTCTCCAGCTATGAGGAGGAGGAGGATCAGAGTAGCTACTCTGCACACGATCACATCCGTCACTTCTCTGACATGCATAAGATGGAGGACAGTGAGTTCAGTGACGGGGACGGCACTGCTTTCGGCTCCCCCAGCCTGCCTGAGGCCGTCAAACAGCCCCTGTACAGGAAATCCAAGTCCCAGGTAAAGTGTGTGTGTTTGATGTGTGTGTGTGTGCGTGTGTGTGTGTGTGAGATATAACATGATAATGTACGAAAAAGTGTGAAAATGTATGTACAGTCGTGGTCAAAAGTTTTGAGAATGACATAAATATTAATTTTCACAAAGTCTGCTGCCTAAGTTTTTATGATGGCAATTTGCATATACTCCAGAATGTTATGAAGAGTGATCAGATGAATTGCAATGAATTGCAAAGTCCCTCTTTGCCATGAAAATTAACTTAATCCCAAAAAAACATTTCCACTGCATTTCAGCCCTGCCACAAAAGGACCAGCTGACATCATGTCAGTGATTTCTCGTTAACACAGGTGAGAGTGTTGACAAGGACAAGGCTGGAGATCACTCTGTCATGCTGATTGAGTTAGAATAACAGACTGGAAGCTTTAAAAGGAGGGTGGTGCTTGAAATCATTGTTCTTCCTCTGTTAACCATGGTTACCTGCAAGGAAACACGTGCCATCATCATTGCTTTGCATAAAAAGGGCTTCACAGGCAAGGATATTGCTGCTAGTAAGATTGCACCTAAATCAACCATTTATCGGATCATCAAGAACTTCAAGGAGAGAGGTTCAATTGTTGTGAAGAAGGCTTCAGGGTGCCCAAGAAAGTCCAGCAAGCCCCATGACCTTCTCCTAAAGTTGATTCAGCTGCGGGATCAGGGCACCACCAGTGCAGAGCTTGCTCAGGAATGGCAGCAGGCAGGTGTGAGTGCATCTGCACGCACAGTGAGGCGAAGACTTTTGGAGGATGGCCTGGTGTCAAGAAGGGCAGCGAGGAAGCCACTTCTCTCCAGGAAAAACATCAGGGACAGACTGATATTCTGCAAAAGGTTCAGGGATTAGACTGCTGAGGACTGGGGTAAAGTCATTTTCTCTGATGAATCCCCTTTCCAATTGTTTGGGGCATCCGGAAAAAAGCTTGTCCGGAGAAGACAAGGTGAGCGCTACCATCAGTCCTGTGTCATGCCAACAGTAAAGCATCCTGAGACCATTCATGTGTGGGGTTGCTTCTCAGCGAAGGGAGTGGGCTCACTCACAATTTTGCCTAAGAACACAGCCATGAATAAACAATGGTACCAACACATCCTCCGAGAGCAACTTCTCCCAACCATCCAAGAACAGTTTGGTGACAAACAATGCCTTTTCCAGCATGATAGAGCACCTTGCCATAAGGCAAAAGTGATAACTATGTGGCTCGGGGAACAAAACATCTACATTTTGGGTCCATGGCCAGGAAACTCCCCAGACCTTAATCCCATTGAGAACTTGTGGTCAATCCTCAAGAGGCGGGTAGACAAACAAAAACCCACAAATTCTGACAAACTCCAAGCATTGATTATGCAAGAATGGGCTGCCATCAGTCAGGATGTGGCCCAGAAGTTAATTGACAGCATGCCAGGGCAGATTGCAGAGGTCTTGACAAAGAAGGGTCAACACTGCAAATATTGACTCTTTGCATAAACTGAATGTAATTGTCAATAAAAGCCTTTGACACTTATGGAATGCTTGTAATTATTCTTCAGTATATCATAGTAACATCTGACAAAAATATCTAAAAACACTGAAGCAGCAAACTTTGTGAAGACCAATACTTGTGTCATTCTCAAAACTTTTGACCACGACTGTACTCACTACAGTAAGTCACTCTGAATAAGACTAAAATGTAAATGCATGTGTTTGTGTGGTGGGGTGGCAATGCGTATATATGCAACTGTGCGTGTGTGCTCATGCATTTGTGTGAGTGTGTATGTACACTTTAGGTGTGTATTGGAGTCAACCTGTCCTCCCTCTCCCTCTCCCCAGGCATACGCCATGATGCTGTCTCTGGCTGACAAGGACGCACTCCACCCAGCCAACCACACACCAGCCACCATGTGGCACAGCCTGGTGCGGGCCGCTGCTGAGTCCAGTGCCATCCAGTCCCTCAGCCATGTATGATACCCCGATCCCTAACCCCTGACCCCTAAACCCCCCGACCCCGACCTATCGCACTGGGAGCCCTTGGGGGCCGTCAGCGGGGCCCCTGGCCCTTGGCCCGTCACAGACTGCTGAGCAGAACCACGGCCCATCTGACTGCTGAGCAGAATACCTTACACACGAGCAGGGTCACCGTCCACAGAGAACCACCCAGCCCAGCCCAGCCAAGCCCAGCCCTCCAAGAGATCCAACAAAACATCCCTCCTGAGACCTTAAATTGAGTCATTATGTTTAAAATCGACGACCATGATGATAATAGTGATTATTGATTGTGGTGATGAAAATAAAAATGATAATTAATAATAGCTGTATTTATTCTGTTGAGTTTCTATGTTTTGCACAGCAGCGGCAGCTGGCAGGGAGGGATGATGGAGGTGATGTTGTTAGATGTTACATTGCTAGAGCATGTCATGTGTCCACTCAATGGAACAGTGTCATGTGTCCACTCAATGTCATGTGTCCACTCAGCTGAGAACATTCTTCCTCCGTGTGAAGTCGGTTGAATTTGGAGAACCCATTCGGGACCGCGGTCCAACCACGGTTTGATATGTGTACAGAGTACAGACCCTACCAAGCCCCACATAGCCCAACCTAGACCAATACCTGGCCACACCTAACCACCCCTAGCTCCACCTAGAACCACATAATCCTACCTAGACCTACCATGCCACAATACAGCTACCTAACCCCACATTGCCCAACCTAGACCTATACCTGGCCACACCTAGCCTTCCCAGCCCCACAGCTTCAGACATTCTCAGCTGAATTGGAGTATCAGTGAAATATGTTACGAGATATGTTACCCTTTAACCCCTGGATAAAAACAGGTGTTTTCCATCAACATGTACTTATATAAATGCTAGGATACTTGGAAGGGTGGGGCTGAATAACAACTCGGGTCCAAATAAACTTCACCTCTCCAAGAAAGATGGTGCCACAAGCGCATTACGACAAGATTGTTGATGAACGAAGAACAAAAGAAAAGGAAAAATTGAAAACAGAGAACAATCTGACTGGTTTTACAACCCAAGAAAGAGTTTGCATAGCTTTGTGTGTCTGCACAATCACAGAACTGTACACGAGTGTCTGCAAACTGTGGCTCTGAAACTGCACTCCGTGTTACCCTCCTCCACTCTCTGTGAAAGGATCTAAATAGTTTGTTGTTTTAGTGGAAGAAAAGAAGAAACCACAATCTTTTTTTTTTTACTCTGAAAAAGTAGCAAGTGCTGAAGTTTATCGTTGTTAAACAGTAAAAAGGTCATCTCTCCCCCTTCTAGAAACCCCAAACTCATCGTAGTCGGCCAACGATACCACTAATTAGCCTAAATGCTAGTCGTTAGCTATCCCCATCCTCGTGTCTTTCATTTTTTAGACAATCATGTTTTTTTCTGGGGGGGTTTTCTACATTTATGTTGTTGATGTTATTGCTGTTGTATGTTGAGAATTGTATTTATTTCTTGGCAAACTGTAGTTTGTTTACTGAATAGCACTGCTCTTACCCTTAGCGAAGGGGAGATTCCTCGCTGGGGCCTACTCCAGAACTCAATGGGGTTTGTAGATGACGTTTGAGTGCCGGATAGTATTAAACATACCATTCACTCTTTATTCTTCTAATGAAACTGGTTGATGATGAATAGATATTACTTAGGGTTTTTTTGTATGACAATTTATTGATTCAATTGTAAATGGAAAAAACAAACATTATAAAGAAATGAACAAATAAAAAAATGCCAGGTATAGTTTCTTCATAATCGCATGATTGGTCTGATTAGATCTGTGTCTGACATTTTCTACGGTTGTCTGCAAGCTTGTGTGACGTTCAGTCAATGTTAATCCCTTGTGCCAATCCTATAATAAATAACAGATTATATTCATTTATCCTCCCATTTTGAGGGACCAGATTGTTTGTTTTTTGTCGTTGTTGTTTTTGTTTATAATCCATTTAAAAAAGTAATCAGCAAGTTGAGGTACTTTGTTTTAATGCTTTCTACAATGTAACTGTAATGCATTTCAATTCAATACTGTGGGAGGAGCAACTAAGAAATAAAGGACTACAATGTGGATTAAGTATGAGCTCTCGCTTTCTCTCTCTCTTTCTCTCTGTCTCCCGCTTCTCTTCCTCTCTCTGACTTTCTCTCCCTCTCTCTCTCCCTGCCCCCTTCCACTTCCCTCCCTCCCTCCTGTCCAGACAGTGTGTTAAAATAAGAGCTGGGAGTCAGAGAGACACCTGGCCCTTTCTCCTGGCTCTCCCAGGGCCTCAGAGCGCGAGACTGAACTCTGGTCCCCCCTTTCTTCCCAGGCCCTGGCACAGAGACAGAGGGAAAGAGAGATTGAGCCAGACACAGAGGGAGAGAAAGAAAGAGAGATTGAGCCAGACACAGAGGGAGAGAGAGAAAGAAAGAGAGAGAAAGAGAGGCTGAGGGAGAAAGGGATAGAGGAGCTGAATATGGTAGTGCAGGGGAAGCGGAGGCAGGAATGTGTCCTCTTTATTTGGGGCCATGTTGTGGGCCATGATGGATGAGGTGGGGAGATGTGATGACCTGGCTCATCGCTCAAATGCTCAATAAGACTTCCCATCCTGCAGGCGTCCCTGTCAGAACCCCCCTTGCCCCTCCTCATCCCTCCCACACCCCCTCTGTCACGGCTCGCATATCTTGGCGGACATTGTGGCTGGGAAGCCCCACTCCCTTCCATTGTCCAGTCATGAGTGGGTGGTTAGAGTGGGGGGGTTTGGGGGACTGACAGTGGCTGTCCCAAGCCCTGACTCTCCAACACACTTACAGTGGCTCTCACCAAGCCTAATGGATGGGATGTTTTTTTAAGCGGGCCTCGTCGATCAGCCCCGCCGTTCCGTCAGTCCTCCTCCGAGCAGCTCCGCGGGGCGTCCAGCTTTGATGAGGTCATGGCGGGTCAGGCAGCGTTGATGAGGTCAGTGTGGGTCGTCCAGCATTGATGAGGTCAGCCTGTGCGAACGGTGCAGGGTCGTAATGGAGTGGAGGTGATAATAGCCTGGAGTATAGGAGGAGTATAGGCTGTATGGACCAGAGGGGACAGTATGTATGTATGGACCATTACTGACCTGCCTCACCACAGGGTCATGACACACCCTGCACTACACCCTCTGCTGGAGATGATAATAATAACAACTTAAAGACATGCTCTGGAACTTTGGCAACTGGATGTGTCAATGTGTAGTTCATACATGCATAATCTATGAGCAGAATTACTGTCTTACCTCAATTAGCCACAAAATCCCTAGTTTAAAAGCAACTGTTTTCTGGAAGCTGTGCAGCGCCATTTTCCCTACATTTTCCCCAACGTGGGCCAGCCCCCTAGAAATTCGAGTTACAGCCAATGAGCTTCAGCCCCTTGCCATTTGAGTGACAGCTAGCAAGATGCACACCCAGCAGAGAGAGAGAGAGAGAGAGAGAGAGAGAGAGAGAGAGAGAGAGAGAGAGAGAGAGAGAGAGAGAGAGAGAGAGAGAGAGAGAGAGAGAGAGAGACAGATGAGAGCAATGACGTGCTGCACATATCTGCACAGATATGAGGTAGTACGACATTTTCGGGGACCCGTTTCGTTTCTTGAGTGATACTTTCAGAACTACTGGCTAAAAAGTATGCAAATCTTATGGAGTCTCTTTAAGTGTTTTCAATCTCATGCTCAAAGGCTAAACTAAGATACTTGTCATTGTAAAGAGCACTAGCCAGGCAATTACATCACCAAAGTCGAACCCGTAGACCAAAGAGGGGCCATTCCCTCTTGAAATAACTCCAAAATATGAATTGAAACTAGGGTAGTGTGTGTATGAATGTGATTGAGTGTGTGTGGGCGGGGGGGGGGCATGGGTCCTGGTTTGGCAGTGTACCCTGTTGGGCTCCTCAGCATTGCTAATTTGATCATGGTGGATTAGCATGTCAGTGTCGCCCATGCCTCGGCTCACACTTAATCCACACGCTGAGACCCGTTATTACCGCCATTAACCCACAGCTCCACATAAAGACCTCTGTGTGTGAGAGTGGGGCTGGCAGGGCCGAAGGGACACTGTGTGTGTGTATGCATGTGTTTACCCAGGCTGGGGGAACACAGAACAGCAGTGTGGATTAGTTAATGCGATCTGGTTTATTTAATTGCAGTGTGTGTCAAAGAGGCGGGGTGTGTGGTGCCCCCGTGGGGTGTGTGTGTGCGTGTCAAGTGTGTGTGTGTGTGTGTGTGTGTGTGTGTGTGTGTGTGTGTGTGTGTGTGTGTGTGTGTGTGTGTGTGTGTGTGTGTGAGTAGTAGTGGGCTGTGGCGGTCCTCTCCTCAGTAGGGCTGGGAGCCACTCAGCTAATGGGGAAGCTGGCAGAGGCTCAGAATCCATCAGGCCTCATTATGGCATCGCCCCCCTCCCTCCTCTCTCTGCTGCCACTGCCACCCGCCCAGTGGGCCCTTGTGTGGCACACTGTCGCTCGTTCACTGGAACATACATCACGCCCCAGAGAGAGAGAGAGGCGAGGGGCCGTCGCAGCTGGCTCTCATACTGATTAACTTGGCACCCCTGCTGACTCAGATGCCAGGTGAAACATCGTTGAAGAGGAAGGCATGGGTGTGTACAGTACAAGGGGGGTGGAGGGTGAGGGGCGTGGGGGTATGGAAAGGAATGTGCTTGCTTGCTTACAGTTGGCACCAAGCAACAGCCAAAAAGGGGGGAACTCCAACAAATCATCACACTGAGTTTTTGTCTGGTTGTTCAATAGTGGCAACACCCCCAATGTTTCCCTACATCCCTGGGTGCTTGTGTAGTGAAGGGATAAGCCAGCCATCCAGCCTGGTCAGGCTACAGACAGGACAGCCTACCCAGGCATATCCTCTCCTCTCTGGGAGCAGAGAGCTGCTGAGCTCCTTAAGGCTCCTGGTGGTTTCATTACGCTATTTGTTTTTCTCCCCAGGGGCTATTGGTCATTAGTGTTATTGATGGGGGCTTTATTGATGGGGGCTCAGCGTGGGCCAGCTAGAGGGATCAGCTAGAGGAATCAGCTAGGGGAATCAGCTAGGGGAATCAGGAAGGGGAATCAGCTAGAGGAATCAGCTAGGGGAATTAGCTAGAGGAATCAGCTAGGGGAATTAGCTAGAGGAATCAGCTAGGGGAATCAGCTAGGGGAATCAGGTAGGGGAATCAGCTAGAGGAATCAGCTAGGGGAATTAGCTAGAGGAATCAGCTAGGGGAATCAGCTAGGGGAATCAGGTAGAGGGATCAGCTAGGGGAATTAGCTAGAGGAATCAGCTAGAGGAATCAGCTAGGGCAGGGGTGTCAAACTCATTTTAGCTCAGGGGCCACATGGAGGAAAATCTATTCCCAAGTGGGCCGGACCGGAAAAATCATGGTATATATAACTTAAAAACAACAACTTCAGATTGTTTTCTTTGTTTTAATACGATCAACATACAACATAAAGCTGGAGCCTGAGGACAGTGTGTCCAAAATAGTACAAGCACAACATCACTATTAATCATAAAACACGTCAAGTTTATTTGAAAATTCTAAAGAAAAAGAACACACAAACACACAATGCCTCAGTGATTAACAGAACTGTTTCACAGATCACAGAACTATATCAGGGTGTCATTTCTCAGGCAGAAATGTAGATAAAAATAATGAAATCCTGTTCCCCAAACAAGTGCAAGAACCACAGAGTCAAGAATAGGTTAAATATACAAATAAAATAAAATCAATTAAAAACAATAGCACATCAACATAAAAAATATAAACATAAAGCTGGAGCCTGAGGACAGTGTCCAAAAGCACAACATCACTATTAATCATAAAACACCTCAAGTTATTTGAAAGTTCTGAGGACAAAGAACACACAAACACACAATGCCTCAGTGATTCACAGAAGTATATCACAGATCACAGAACTATATCAGGTGTCATTTCTCAGGCAGAAATGTAGATAAAAAGAATGAAATCCTGTTCCCCAAACAAGTGCAAGAACCACAGAGTCAAGAATAGGTTAAATATACAAATAAAATAAAATCAATTAAAAACAATAGCACATCAACATAAAAACATATAAACATAAAGCTGGAGCCTGAGGACAGTGTCCAAAAGCACAACATCACTATTAATCATAAAACACCTCAAGTTATGTGAAAGTTCTGAGGACAAAGAACACACAAACACACAATGCCTCAGTGATTCACAGAAGTATATCACAGATCACAGAACTATATCAGGGTGTCATTTCTCAGGCAGAAATGTAGATAAAAATAATGAAATCCTGTTCCCCAAACAAGTGCAAGAACCACAGAGTCAAGAATAGGTTAAATATACAAATAAAATAAAATCAATTAAAAACAATAGCACATCAACATAAAAACATATAAACATAAAGCTGGAGCCTGAGGACAGTGTCCAAAAGCACAACATCACTATTAATCATAAAACACCTCAAGTTATGTGAAAGTTCTGAGGACAAAGAACACACAAACACACAATGCCTCAGTGATTCACAGAAGTATATCACAGATCACAGAACTATATCAGGGTGTCATTTCTCAGGCAGAAATGTAGATAAAAATAATGAAATCCTGTTCCCCAAACAAGTGCAAGAACCACAGAGTCAAGAATAGGTTAAATATACAAATAAAATAAAATAAATTAAAAACAATAGCACATCAACATAAAAACATATAAACATAAATCTGAAAGCGTTGCTTAAACTCCCGTAACAGTCCCGTTATTTTATCTTTGAACCGCTTCATGTCTGCCACATGTTGGGTCGCGCACACATTTTTCAGACAGGGGAAGTGAGCTGCATCACCACCGGCAAGTTGCGTCTCCCACAATGACAGCTTTAACTTGAAAGAACGTATGCTGTCATAATACTGCGTGACAACTTTGTTGCGCCCTTGCAGCTGTTTGTTCAAGTTATTCAGGTGCTCTGTAACATCCACCATAAATGCAAGGTCCTGCATCCATTCTGCGGAATGAAATTCTAACACTGGTTTGGCCTTTTCTTCCATGAACTGTTCAATTTCTTCTCGTAAATCAAAGAAACGCCTCAGCACAGCACCTCGGCTTAACCATCTTACCTCAGTGTGGTATGGCAGGCCATAGATGTGGTCTTTCTCTCTGAGAAGGCTGTCAAACTGACGGTGATTCAGGCTTCTGGATCGGATTAAATTAACAGTTTGGATGACCACCTTCATGACGTTATCCATCTTTAATGACTTGCAACACAAAGCCTCCTGGTGCAAAATACAGTGAAAAGTCAAAAAATCACGTCCTCCATTTGCAGATTGCACTTTCTCTCTGAACTTTGTCACAACGCCTGCTTTCTTCCCGATCATTGAGGGCGCACCATCTGTAGCCAGGCTGACAGCGCGGGACCAGTCCACTCCGACCCTGTCCAGCGCGCCGACGAGTGCGGTAAAAATATCAGCTGCTGTCGTTGTATCTGTCATCGGCACCAACTCCACGAACTCCTCGGTGACGGTCAATGTGTCATCAACTCTGCGGATGAAAATGGCCAGTTGTGCAACATCTGTAATGTCCGTGCTTTCATCAATTGCAACCGAAAACGCAATAAATGACTTTACTTTTTGCTTCAACTGGCTGTCCAAATCCACTGAAAGATCGGAAATCCTGTCTGCAACTGTGTTTCTTGTCAGGCTGATATTTGCAAAAGCCTTCCGCTTTTCAGGGCACACAATCTCCGCTGCCTTCATCATGCATGTTTTTACAAATTCACCCTCACTAAATGGTTTTGAAGCCACTGCGATTTCATTAGCAATGAGGTAGCTAGCTTTCACTGCAGCGTCACTGATGTCTCGGCTGTGAGTAAACACAGACTGCTGTTTCTTCAGACCCGCCAACAGTTCATTCACCTTCTCTCATCTCCGCTGTCCTTGAAAGTTGTCATATTTGTCGGCATGAAGACTCACATAGTGGCGGCGAAGGTTATATTCTTTCAGCACTGCAACATGCTCTGAACACACCAAACATACAGCTTTCCCATTCAATTCCGTGAATAAATAGGATGACCATTTTTCTTGGAACACTCTGCACTCTGCGTCCACTTTTCTATTTTTTGACAGAGACATATTGGGGCAATGAGGGTGCCAAAGCACATAATGTTAAAAGTAGAAGCCGTAATAAATATCGCGGGCAAAACAAAGTAGCTCATTGGCTGCACGTGCTTGACCTACTTGCTCTGCCCCGGTATAAACAGTTTGCTTGCTTAACACAATTGCTATTGCGCCATCCAGTGGACGCAATTGGAACAGCAGTTTATTTAATTGAAAAATTGCAGCGCATATTTTTTTTTTTTTTTTTTTTATCATCTCGCGGGCCGGATTAAACCCGTTTGCGGGCCTGATCCGGCCCGCGGGCCGGACGTTTGACACCCCTGAGCTAGGGGAATTAGCTAGAGGAATCAGCTCGGGGAATCAGCTAGGGGAATCAGGTAGAGGGATCAGCTAGGGGAATTAGCTAGAGGAATCAGCTAGGGGAATCAGCTAGGGGAATTAGCTAGAGGAATCAGCTAGGGGAATCAGCTAGGGGAATCAGGTAGAGGAATCAGCTAGAGGGATCAGCTAGGGGAACAGGCCAAGGGAACAGGCTAGGGGAACAGGCCAAGGGAACCACCATGCACATGGTTTTAATATGAAAAGTCTTAATCAGGGCAGGCGTGTTAGTGGAACCACTTTGAGTTTGTTGTTGAAATTCTCTTGGAGTTGGTGAATACCGGAAGGAAGACTAGGCCTACCAGTCTCTGTGCGTCCCAAATGGCACCCTATTCCCTACATAGACAATGTAATGTAAATGTAAATAGCACACTACATTTGACCAGAGCCCTGGTCAAAAGTAGTGCACTATATAGGAATTAGGGTGTCATTTGGGACAGAGAATGATTCAGAACAAAAACATTCAGATATCCCCCTCACACATCTCTATCACACACACACACACACAGTGTTCTCTTGGTCAGGTAAGGAGAGTCAAGTTCATTAGTATAAAGTCTTGTTTTTTGCACCATGCTCAGCGCCATCCAGTGGTGGACAAAGAACAAATGTACCAAACTGGGTTTGTCTAGAAAATATAAATTCACAAGAGCCCCAATTCCGACCTGAGTTAAGTGCACATAAATGGAAAGCTATTGCCTTTTTATGCACTTTTCTCTCTATGGCCCGATTCTGACCCGAGTTAAGCGGGCATTAATGGAATGTTATTCATTTTTTATGCACTTTTCTCTCTATACTTATTCTAACCTTGAACTTAAGCATGAGAATAGCATGCTATTCTCTCACTATTCATACATGGTGGAGATCTAAGAAATGTAGGTGTGTCGGAGGAATGTCTACAGGAAAAAGCATCTACTTTATTTTTTCCGATAGAAATAACAGCATTCTCCATGCACTGTAATTTATAAATGGATAACAGCTATTGATATGAGCTAGGTAAAGGAGTAATCCGTTTGGAGAAGGGGATTGTAAATGCACATAGCAATTGTTTTAGATGATTTTCCCTTATGATACCTGGAGATAAATGTGAAACTAGCCACATGGACGCAAACTGAAAATTATATCAACATAACATGTATTGCGGCCCATTTTCCACAGTGAAATAGGCTATAAATAGATGTGCCGTTATTCAGATTCTTTTTGGTGTGCTCTCATAATTTGCGTGGATGAAATTTGGACACCCAATCTATAGGCTTCTGTAGAGCTGAACCTGCAGAGTTGATGTATGCGCTTTAGGACGCTTTAATTAGAGCCTATGCCCGGCCTTTTCTCCTTTTACAATTTGTATCATGTTCAATATTAGCCACTATCGGGAGCGACCTTCAGTAATACCCACATACATTTATAACTGTCACTTTAGTGTTCGTTTTCTTCTATTTGTAGCTTACATTTTGCATCATTCCATTCTATTCCGTTTACCTTTCTTTCCTCTGTCATGTCTGTGTAGTTTTTTCCTGAGGGTCGCTAACATTAGTGGATCATATCAGGCTAATGTTGCGCAATAATTTGCAACATGTAGCCTATTTGAATCATTATGGATCTCAGATCACACGTAGCAGGTTAAAGCTGGAGCCTGGGGCACGGTTCACAGACGACTGGACCGTTGTCACACAGTTCCATGATTAGTGAGAATTAGGGTAGATTTATAGGACTATTGTTCAACCATTATTGTACACTTTTTTCCACCTTCCAATATTTCATGATTTGAACTTAAATATGACATTTACATCATTTAGCAGACGCTCTTATCCAGAGCGACAACTTTCAGGATGAATCAAACATAATAATAATATAATAATATGCCATTTAGCAGACGCTTTTATCCAAAGCGACTTACAGTCATGTGTGCATACATTTTTACGTATGGGTGGTCCCGGGGATCGAATCCACTACCCTGGCGTTACAAGCGCCATGCTCTACCAATTGCGCTACAGAGGACCACCACTGTATTTTTTATGAATCAATATATTTTGTGCATAAAGGCTCTCCAAACCGGATTTTTTATGATTCATACATAATTTCCTAACCCTAAAATTTGCCTAAATAATCTAAAATATCAGAGTTTTTTTTTTATCTACCAGTTGGTGCTGAAACAGAGACAAAGATGCATTGATGGCATTATTTCATTGATCCCTATATTCTGAACCCGTTCTCTCAACGTATTCTAGTCTGTCGACAAAATACAAATTAAAGGTACACCGTATTTAAGTGATAGCTTAAGATAAATGTACTGAAAATCCTATTGAATGAAAACTCCACAAGAAAATCTGTTGGCCAGCAAGTGGGAGGGTTTTCAGCAGTTTAATTACATTTATTCAGCATGCAATGGAACCATGCCTGGAAAGCGCGTCATGCACCTGCATAAGGTGTCTGAATACCAACTACTGAGAAGCACTTAGTAGTGGGGATGTTGATGTTATAGTTTCAATGAGCAAGGAAGAGGCAAAAAGCCTGATATGGACAGTGATGGTGCAGAGATGGCAGGAGCAGTGGAATAGAGATACTAAGAGCTGGCATTTATTTCAAGTACAGAGGAAAGTCAGGGAGGGGAGGACGGCAGCAAGGGACAGAAGAGAGGAGGCTATTTTTACAAGATTAAGGGTGGGACACAGCCGGTTGAATAAGACTTTAAATGTGATAGGAAAGCATCCAACAGGAAAGTGTGATTATTGCCAGGAAACCGTGGAGCATGTATTGCTACAGTGTGGCCAGTATCAGAGGGAAAGAGAGAGGATGAGATCTAGTATGAGGGAGAAGGGGATACAGGAAATTAGTTTAAATAGTATATTGAGTAGAACTTCATTAGATATAGTCTCAAATATGTTGTTATCTTTTTTAAGAGCAACGGGGCTGGCAGGTAGGATTTAGTTTCTCCCTGACACTGGCCCACACTCCAGTACAGTAGGTGGCGGTAATGCACCATAACGTTGGATCCCAACCGCCGATAAACCCCACCGAAGAAAACAACTATTGAGAAGTGCATAGGTAAGGCGTGCGTGAGAAAGGCATAATTGTGCTCTACACTTTCACACTTATGAGGATTTATTATCATCACAGGGCCTTCTTGATTCAACAGAGAGAACATTTAGTTGTTGGAGTAGATATTGTGGGTTGATAGTGATAATAATTCAAGTAAACTACACACATTGTCAGACTAGAACAGATAAATAAACAAAGAATGCCTTTACATCCCTTGCTTTGTGTTAACGGTCAGTGTGGGAGAGTACCTAGATACCCATCTTTTAGCAGGCTTGGCATTTCACATTTATTTTCCTACGCAACAACCAAATAAGTGGCGCAGGACGACGCGTTGAAATGATTTCCTGGTGTTTTATCGGAGCCGCTTGCTTTGTCAGTTCCAGTTCAAACGACTTGCCCTCGTGGGATCTAACTGAACACAGAGGGAGAGCGAGAAGTAGGCTAGTAATCTTCACGACATAAGACAGCGAAGTGATAGAAATCGCTCTTTGCCGAGAGAGTGGAGTGTACGCTTAATTACAGCGAAAGAGTACCCAGATGCGATCTTAACTTGCAACGGGCTATTTCATCGCCGGTTTCCTGCCTACCCCTCCTCCTAACCCCCTCCTGCTCTGATCACCCTCACTTGGCCCTGAAAACCCTGCCTGCTCCCACCAGGACCACAGTGCTGTGTTGTGTTCAGGCCTGGCACAGCCCAGCCTCTGTCTAGCCCAGAGAGATTACAGTAGGTCTGTAGTGAAGGGGTAGTAGTATGGTGGGGAGGGGAGGGGAGGGGATGGAGGCCTGTATAGGTGGGTTTGGGGATGAGAGGTGGGGAAGGGATGGAGGCCTGTAGAGGTGGGGGCGGGGGTGAGAGGTAGATCAATGATGTGCAAGGAGCCCTTTAGTGATGGGAAGGAAGAGGTGGATAAAATATGGGATTAGGGTTGAGGAGGATAGATAAAATATGGGATTAGGGCTGGGGATGGAGGGTTGCACAGGGGAGACTGGGGGTTGAGAGGTGGATTAGAGATGGGGAGGGAGCTGTGTGATGGAAATGGTTGGGTATTAAAGCTGGGGAGGTGGATAAGGGCTGGAAATAGAGCCCTCTGTGGCCACCCAGGTCTGGGAGGATGGATGGCCTCTGTGGGGCTGTTTGACTGGAAACAGGTGTGTGTCATCTGAAAATGAAGGCCCGGCTGATAAACATTATTGGAGAACATCTGTTGCTTGTCATAACACGGGTCCAGGCCGAGCAGCCCCCCATCCATCAGCCAGGGGCTCGGTCTTGCGCTCGCGGCCCAGCTTGCACATCACTCACCCGGGGACGGAGGCGGCCGATGTGGGCTGCCTGGTCCACGCCTGGTCCAGACACCTGCCCGGCGGCGGATGCTGGAGACGCTCCACTGCACTTGAGAAATGCCTCGGACGGACGTCCCAGCCCCCCTCCTCCCCTCCACCTCTGCTACGCTCAGGTGCCCCAACCCCCATCCACCCACTTTCTGACAGGTATCGTACCAGATAACGGTCTGGCTCGTTGCGCGCCTCTTGACCTCCCTGGCTGATCTGCGGAGAGCCTGTGCTCCCTGGCCTCCAGTCCTCCATCACTGCTCTGTGACAGGCCATCTCGGACCCCCTCTACTCTCCCCCATCTACCCTCTCCACGCCCCACTGCAGTGCCTTTCTCTAAGCTCCCAGGCAGAGGACCCAAAACCATGCTACACTGCTCCCAAATAAAATGGCCTCTCTCCTAAATGTGGTGATGCGATGTTAGGGACAGAAATACAGACAGATGTACCACATTTAGTAAAAAGAGAATTTGATAAAAATTCAAGATGTATCAAAATAGCACCATTTACATAAAGCCTGCCATCAGGCACATAGTACAGTACATGTTATGAGTGGTATGAATGGCAATATCCTGAGGTACAGTTCAAATGCTTTGTAATATTCAAAAAACCCTTCTACATGAAAATATACTGATTAATTGGCTAAAACAGACTTCTATAGGTCATATTGTCATTGAACTGATACAGTTACAGTAACAGCAGTAATTAATTGATATGTGACTTTCCTGATCTGATAGTACAGTAAGTGATCTTATCAAATCAAACATACAACCAAAAGCAATTTCTAAATATATTAACACTTTATGACAAGCAATCAGGCACACACTGTCAAAAGAAACCAGTAAAATACAACACACAATATTCTCACTGTATATGATATGAGAGTATGACAGAGTTCAATGGACTGACAATACCAGTGGACACTTTTGGAGTGATGGCTGTTGCACAGAAGATTGTGCTCCCATGTCAGTCTGACCATTGATTCGGAGGGTAGGCCATGGGTAAGCAATAGGAGGCTGCAGGCTTTTGTTCCAGCCCAGCTCTAACACACCTGATTCCACTAATCACCTAATCATGGTCTTTGTCAATCACGTGTGATAGTGATGGTCTGCACACACTGTGCCCCTCCAGCACCGTAGTTGCCCACCCCTGTACTAGACTGTACAAAGCTGCATGGTGGGGAGGACAGAGATGTTATGAATGTACAGGAAGTGTTTGACCTGTGGTTAATGACAGGTTCGAACAGTTAACTTAGGGCAGGGGTCCAGTCCTGAGACAATCAGGCAGGGAGTGTCATAGAGCTCAGGTGACATTTCCAATGTCCATCACCCAGCAGAATATCAATGTTCCAGCTCCTCTCTCTCTCTCTAACTAAACTGGCATTCTGCACCTTTCTGCAGGCTCCCAACAAGCCATTGCACATTTCTCAACCAAATGTGCAGAATACAGGTGTAGTCATAAGAATACATTGCCTTGTGTGTCTGGTCCAGACCTGAATCACCTTCTGGCTGTATACCTCTGTCCATCTATCCATCTCTCCAACTGTACACAGCCTTCCCATGATGCCCCAGGATCCCTGGGGCGTCATGGGAATATTTAGGGCACCTTGTTCAGTGTTCAGTGTTTGAGACGTCTGGCAGGAGTATTTGGGATGTCTAGTTTGGGATATGGGGCCTCCAGCGGAGCTCAGAGTGGGAGAGACCAGACGGACTCTTCAGGGAGGGAGAGAAGCCCAACGCTGGGACCTCTGCAGTCTCTAGGAGTCCTGAAAAGAGAGAAGAGGCAGACAAAAATACATTTGGCACCTTCTAAAAATCAAAAGCAAATGTTCTTTGGCGTTCGGGGAGTTGCTGGTGTGCTAGGGTGTTTGCTGGTCGATCTGGACAGTCTCCCGTGAGCTGGGCTTGTTGGGAAAACCGAGACAGCTTCAAGCCAGACACCCCTCTGGGTGTGGATTAAAATAACTGTCAGAGGCCGGAGTGGCAATTGAGGGAGACAGGGAGACACAAAGAGCTGAAGGCCTGAGCCTGACACACTATTTCATGAAAACCTGGTTCAGCTTTACAGCTCTGGTCCTTGGTGTCTGCTGTGATGGGCGGGCGGTAACACTCACTCATCAGGGCGATGTGTGTGTGAGGTGTGTGTCTGTGCGTGTGTGTATTTGTGTTTGCGTGTGTGTGTGTATGTGTGTGCATGCATGTGCGTGTGTTTGCATGCATGCATGTGTGTTTGTGCGTGTATACAGTACCTTCTGTGCATGTAGGGCCCAGCCAGGTAACAGGACACAAGCAGCGGCCATTACGAGCGTCACACTGGGCCTGATGGGAACACTGGCACTGCAGGGAGCAGCCCGGACCAAAACGATCTCCTCCACAGTCTGATGGACAGACAGGAGAGACAGAGAGAGAGAGACAGAATGACAGAAAAGAGAGGAAAGAGTGGCAGAAGAAGACACAACGAGAAAAAGATGGAGGGAGACAGCACGCAAAAAATAAAATGGCAGATTAAATACAGTAAATGACTAGTTCTTTTTCTATTAGGTAAAGGCATATAATACATACACAAAACATTACAAATCAATATGTAGCAGCCGGTGAAGTCTCTCTTTGTTGTACAGGCCTACCTAAGATACAGTACTGTAAGAGATAGAGTGCTGTTGCATTGTAGAGGAGGTCATACCTTTTTCACATCTCTGTCCAGTCTTCCCTGGGGGGCAGAGACACTGTCCCGTGGCTGGATGACAGGGGGCCCCTCCAACACAGTCACATGACTGCTGACAGCCCTCCCCAAACCGGCCAGCCTCGCACCCTGGGACAGACACACACAGACACGCACACGCACACACACACACGCACGCACACACACACACACACACACACACACACACACACACACACGCACACACACACACACACACACACACACACACACAGGTGTGTCTCTATTACTTCATTATAGAGGGTAAACTATCTGGCTGTCTTGCAGCTGCTCTGCAGTGCTCTCCTGCTGGGGCTGAAGTGGGCATGTAGGCCCTCACACTGAGCTGAGGAGCCCAAAGCAGGCAGGAGGGAGGAGGGAGGAGGCCACAGAGATGCAACAGGAATGCATTAAACAGCCTGTCTCCGCTGTGGCAGCCTGGAAACACTTGTATCTCATCAAATAACCACGTCTGCCTGCCTGTCTGCCTGCTCACAGAGATGTGCCAACACATGCTCATATTCATACTGTATGTACTCTCTCGCTATCGTTTTCATAGACATGCACGCACACACTCACATTACCAAAAATGCCATCATAAATGCATATGTACAGTATGTTTGTAATACACACACGTATGGCTTTTCTTGTTATTAAAGAGAACTGAAGTGCTGACCCTCCTGTCTCTATATGAGAACAGAGTGTGAATCAGATTGTGTGATCTTCACCTCCCCCTCTGTCATCCAGTACTCACGTCTCTGACACTGGGAGCCATGATAGCCAGGCGGACAAACACACCGGCCCGTCACATGATCACATGTCTGTCCCGCCCAGCAGTCACACGGACGGGCACAGTTCTGTCCGAAGAAGCCAGAGTGACACCCTGGGGACAGGATGACAACACAGGAAAAAGCTTTGTTGTTAGCTTCTCATACAAGAGCACAACCAATCATCACAATCAGGGTCATGTTCATTTGGCACCAAATGTTAGAAAACAGATTGAAACAAGAAGAAACTAACAATAAGAAACGCTCATTTTCCTTTTTTGTTGGAAATGTAAAACATTGTGTGCCCACATGAACACAACCCACCTCCTCTTTCATTAGAAATATAGGACCAGGAGTTTTTCCTGGACAGGTCACATGCTGAGGAAAAACTCCTTGCCCTAACCATAATTACAACAATCCAACGTACGGTGTTCGCAGGAGTGTCCGTAGTGTCCGGCTGTGCAGCTGCAACAGCCAGTGAAGCGGTCACATGTTCCGTTGTTCTGGCAGGGACAATCCAGTGCACAGTCTGGTCCATACTTCCCCTTGGCACACACTGGAAACAAAGACATATGGTAGAGACATACAGTAACAACAACACAACACTCACAACCAACATACCTTCTGTCTGTACTTTTACCACAGGCGGCTGGTGGCACCTTAATTGGGGAGGATGGGCTCATAGTAATGGCTGGAACGGAATTAATGGAATGGTATGTGGTTTACATGTGTTTGATACCATTCCATTCACTCCATTCCAGACATGATTATGAGCCGTCCTCCCCTCAGCAGCCTCCTGTGACCTGTAACTGATACTGCACACATTAATAGTGGAATTACGTAATATAAACATAGAGACACATTGTAAGCCAGGGATATGGGAAGTTACTGTGCTCACAGTGACTGCTGGTAGCTACTATTCATAATAACACAAGTCTTCATTGTTTTGTCATGGCTGTTGGGTCATCTAACATTGTTTCAATGTTGTAACAAAACTTTAACTTCAACAAAGCAACTTCAAGAACAGGCAGGTAAACTAATGTAGTACTGAACCACAATTAAACTCAGCTGACCCTTTGCTCTGCCAGAAGCTACTTTTAACCTGACGTTATACTGACGTTATCCTGATGTTGTGTTGATGTCATCCTGAGGTTACCTGTCTCACAGCGTGGTCCTGTCCAGCCCAGCCCACACCTGCAGCTCCCATCCCTGGGCTCACACAGCGCTCCGTTCTGACACACACACGCGTTCCTGCACTGCAGGCCATAGCGCCCCCTAGGGCAGGCTGGAGGAACAGCAAGGCTTTAGATATTAGTAATTATCATCATCATCATCATCATCATCATCATCATCATCATCATAGCACTACCAAGGCCAGCATTACATGTAGTTCTGTTCTTTAGCTACCCAGCCAGCAGTGAGCCCACCACACAGTTAAACACACACACTGCACACCAACACACACACAAACACACGTTTATTTAAGCAACACTTAATTAGCGAGATGGCAAAGTGGTCTCATTTGGCAGCGATATAAAATAATAATCATGTTTCTCTGGGTAATTTAGATTGGGAAAACAATAAGCGAATCACTTTGATTCCCCTGTTTATTTATTTGTTTCCTCGCCAACGCCATCGACACGGAACATGGAAAACGAGCTACTTATAGGTCTCTGTAAACATTCAACACAGGAACATAAACAGTGGCACGTCCACAGACGTATGGTGCTCACTAGGAGAGCAGAGCGCTTACGAACACCATCATCTGTAATGGATGGAAACTCCCGTTTGCACCCCAGTGGAACTGCTGATAAACGGCGAGATTAGAGAAACTCAAGAACCCTGCTTCTGTTCTGCAGGAAAATAAGAACCTCTGATCATTAGTATTTTTCACTGAGGAAATTGAGAATGTTTAACTAAATACACATTGAAAGCTAATTTGGTTGGTTGGGTCGATTCCACAGGAGGCTGCTGAGGGGAGGAAGGCTCATAATAATGGCTGGAACGGAGCAAATGGAATGGCATCAAACCCATGGAAACCATGTGTTTGATGTATTTGATACCATTCCATTAATTCCTCTCCAGCCATTACCACGAGCCCGTCCTCAACAATTAAGGTGCCACCAACTGTCAACTGTCACCAGTTGTCAATCAGACTCTGTGTTCTTGATGAGTTCATAGCCTGCTACAAACATTTACTGGTGCATGATAAACAGTTCCGGACTGGGACCAAAAACTGGTCTTTACATCCTCAATGGCCTATAGACATAAGGTTAGTTATGAGGTAAAAGTCATTATTACCTTGCTGGCAGGACTGTCCGATTTTGCCTGGGGCGCAGATACACCTCCCAGTCACAGGGTGGCACTGCCCTCCCTCCCCACAGGAACACAGATGGGCACAGTCCTTCCCATAGTGCCCCGCCAGACAACCTGGCAGTACGAAGAAAGACATGAAGGCAGCATCTTTTCTTCCTCCCTTCGTTAAAGGACTAATTCCTAGCAGAACACTCTGTATATCTTTATTCTATATAGAAGACTCTGATTCATAGTCAGAATGACTTATCAAAGACTGTTCATTTTCACCCTTGACAGGTATGCTGCAGACTTACCAGTGCTGCAGTCAGCTCCTAGGAAGCCAGGTGGGCACTCACAGGTCCCTGTCTTAGTGTCACAGCGACCGCCATTGCTGCACTTACATCTGGCCTTGCAGTTTGGCCCATATGAGCCCTCTCGACACTCTGGTAGGGAGAGAGAGAAAGAGAGACAGAGACCATATTCACATTAAGGATAACAAAGGGACATTTTCAAGAGGTTTTCAAGAGGTTCTCGGAGGTCGCGCATGACACTCGCCCAAAAGTTGCACCCCTCTGAGCAGGGCACTGTAAACATAATTTTTTAGTTGAGCTCAACACAATACAACATACTACACTATAAATGGTAATACATTTACATTTTAGTCATTTAGCAGACGCTCTTATCCAGAGCGACTTACAGTTAATGCATACATTATTATTTTTTTCATACCCCCTGTGGGAATCGAACCCACAACCATGGCATTGCAAACGCCATGCTCTATCAAATGAGCTACATCCCTGCCGGCCATTCCCTCCCCTACCCTGGACGACACTGGGCCAATTCCGCGCCGCCCCATTGGTCTCCCGGTCGCGGCCGGCTATGACAGAGCCTGGATTCAAACCAGGATCTCTAGTGGCACAGCTAGCACTGCGATGCAGTGCCTTAGACCACTGCGCCACTCGGGAGTAGCAGAGCAATGTTTTTGAAACAGCTGAAATGTATAGACATTTCCCTTATATTTGAGACTTGTTTTATTGAGTTTTTACCTGAAATTGCAGTAACAGCCTGTTACATTCTGAAACGGTCGCAGTAGCTGCCGGCTGCACTGAGCCACGTAAAACTATGGAAGCCCATTCCCGCCACCATTTTTGAAATGTGTCATCTAGAATAAATATGTGACAACATATCAACAATTCCCTATGTATAGTGCCTTCAGAAAGTATTCAAACCCCTTTGTTATGGCAAGCCTAAAAGTTTGCTTAACCCTTTGAGCATGGTAAAGTTATTAATTACACTTTGGATGGTGTATAAATACACCCAGTCACTACAAAGAAACAGGCGTCCTTCCTAACTCAGTTGCCGGAGAGGAAGGAAACCGCTCAGGGATTTCACCATGAGGCCAATGGTGACTTTAAAACAGTTACAGAGTTTAATGGCTGTGATAGGAGAAAACCAAGGATGGATCAACAACATTGTAGTTACTCCACAATACTAACCTAAATGACAGAGTAAAAAGAAGGAAGCCTGTCCAGAATAACAATATTCCAACACATGCATTGTGTTTGCAATAAGGCACTTAAATTAAAACTGCAAAAAATGTGGCAGAAAAAATTACTTTATGTCCTGAATAGAAAACGTTATGTATGGGGCAAATCCAACACAACACATCACTGAGTACCACTCTTTATATTTTCAAGCATGGTGGTGGCTGCATCATGTTATGGGTATGCTTGTCATCTGTTTTTTTTTTAGGATAAAAATAAATGGAATAGAGCTAAGCTCAGGCAAAATCGTAGAGGACAACCTGGTTCAGCCTGCTTTCCAAAAGACATTGGGAGACAAATTCACATTTCATAATAACCTCAAACACAAGGCCAAATATCAAATCAAATCAAACTTTATTTGTCACATGGGCCGAATACAACAGGTGTAGACATTACTGTGAAATGCTTACTTACAAGCCCTTAACCAACAATACAGTTCAAGAAAGAGTTAAGAAAATATTTACCAAATAAACTAAAAATAACAAAAAGTAACACAATAAAATAACAATAACGAGGCTATACACAGGGGGTACCGGTACCGAGTCAATGTGCGGGAGTACAGGTTAGTCGAAGTAATTTGTATATGTAGGTAGGGGTAAAGTGACTATAAATAGATAATAGACAGCGGGTAGCAGCAGTGTAAAAACAAATATACACTGGAGTTGCTTACCAAGACGACATTGAATGTTCTTGAGTGGCCTAGTTACAGTTTTGACTTAAATCGGCTTGAAAATCTATGGCAAGACTTGAAAATGGCTGGCTAGCAATGATCAACAACCAAATTGACAGAGCTTGAAGAATTTTAAAAATAATAATGTGCATAATAATGTGCCCTGGCTACCACTACCCCGGCCACCAGCTCTGCACCCTCCGCTGCCACTTGCCCATGCCCCCCCGCTTCTCCTTCACACAAATCCAGACAGCTGATGTTCTGAAAGAGCTGCAAAATCTGGACCCCTACAAATCATCTGGGCTAGACAATCTGGACCCTTTCTTTCTAAAACTAGCCGCCGAAATTGTCGCAACCCCTATTACTAGCCTGTTCAACCTCTCTTTCGTAACGTCTGAGATCCCCAGAGATTGGAAAGCTGCCGCGGTCATCCCCCTCTTCAAAGGGGGGTGACACTCTAGATCCAAACTGTTACAGACCCATATCCATCCTGCCCTGCCTTTCGAAAGTTTTTGAAAGCCAAGTTAACAAACAGATCACCGACCATTTCGAATCTCACCGTACCTTCTCCGCTATGCAATCCGGTTTCCGAGCTGGTCATGGGTGCACTTCAGCCACGCTCAAGGTCCTAAACGATATTATAACCGCGATCGATAATAGACAGTACTGTGCAGCCGTCTTCATCGACCTGGCCAAGGCTTCGACTCTGTCAACCACCGCATTCTTATTGGCAGACTAAATAGCCTTGGTTTCTCAAATGACTGCCTCGCCTGGTTCACCAACTACTTCTCAGATTGAGTTCAATGTGTCAAATCGGAGGGCCTGTTGTCTGGACCTATGGCAGTCTCTATGGGGGTGCCACAGGGTTCAATTCTTGGGCCGACTCTTTTCTTTGTGATGTCGCTCTTGCTGCTGGTGACTCTCAGATCCACCTCTACGCAGACGACACCATTCTGTATACATCTGGCCCTTCATTGGACACTGTGTTAACAAACCTCCAAACGAGCTTCAATGCCATACAACACTCCTTCAGTAGCCTCCAACTGCTCTTAAACACTAGTAAAACTAAATGCATGCTCTTCAACCGAACGCTGCTTGCACCCGCCCACCCGACTAGAATCACTACTCTCGACGGGTCTGATCTAGAGTATGTGGACAACTACAAATACCTAGGTGTCTGGTTAGACTGTAAACTCTCCTTCCAGACTCACATTAAGAATCTCCAATCCAAAGTTAAATCTAGAATCGGTTTCCTATTTCACAACAAAGCCTCCTTCACTCATGCTGCCAAACATGCCCTCGTAAAACGGACTATCCTACCGATCATTGACTTCGGCGATGTCATTTACAAAATAGCCTCCAACACTCTACTCAGCAAATTGGATGTAGTCTATCACAGTGCCATCCGTTTTGTCTCCAAAGCCCCATATACTACCCACCACTATGACCTGTATGCTCTTGTTGGCTGGTCCTCACTACATATTCGTCGCCAAACCCACTGGCTCCAGGCCATCTATAAATCACTGCTAGGCAAATCCCTGCCTTATCTTAGTCATTGGTCACCATAGCAACACCCACCCGTAGTATGCGCTCCAGCAGGTATATCTCACTGGTCATCCCCAAAGCCAACACCTCCTTTGGCCGCCATTCCTTCCAGTTCTCTGCTGCCAATGACTGGAACAAATTGCAAAAATCTCTGAAGCTGGAGACACTTATCTCCCTCACTAACTTTAAGCATCAGTTGTCAGAGCACCTTACCGATCACTGCACCTGTACACAGCCCATCTGAAATTAGCCCGCCCAACTACCTCATCCCTATATTGTTATTTATTTTGCTCATTTGTACCCCAGTATCTCTATTTGCACATCATCTCTTGCACATCTATCATTCCAGTGTTAATACTAATTGTAATTATTTTGCACTATAGCCTATTTATTGCCTTACCTCCATAACTTGCTACATTTGCACACACTGTATATATATTTTGTTGTATTTTTGACTTTATGTTTTGTTTTACCCCATATGTAACTCTGTGTTGTTGTTTTTATCGCACTGCTTTGCTTTATCTTGGCCAGGTCGCAGTTGTAAATGAGAACTTGTTCTCAACTGGCTTACCTGGTTAAATAAAGGATAAATAAAAAAATAAAAAAAATAAAAAATATTGTACAATCTTGGTGTGCAAAGTGCTTAGAGACTTACCCAGAAAGACTCACAACTGTAATCACTGCCAAAGGTGAATCTATGTAATCAAGATATATTAGTGTTTTAAATGTTAGAATTTTTCTTCCACTTACAGAGTATTTTGTGTTGATTGCTGACAACAAATGACAATTAAATCCATTTTAATCCCACCTTGTAACGCAACAAAATGTGGAAAAAGTCACTTTTTTATTGATTGAAACACTATGGGATGGTACATATCATGCTAACATCATGCTTTCATTTGTGTTTGGAGCTCATTATCAGTTTCTAAGTTATAATGTCAGCAAGCTAAATGTCCCTTACCTTGAGCTAAGAGCTTGTAGGTTTTCTAAACCCTTGTGGGGCATTTAAGCCCTGAACAATGCCTGACAGGTAGCTCTGTCTCCAAAGCTGTGTGCCACCCCCAAGACCACAGCCAATCGCATGCAAGCAACAATGCAGCTAACTTGGCTAGTCTTGCGAGCGAGTGAACTAGCCAGCTAGTTAGCTAGGTAATAATAATAATATAATATGCCATTTAGCAGACGCTTTTATCCAAAGCGACTTACAGTCATGCGTGCATACATTTTTGTGTATGGGTGGTCCCGGGGATCGAACCCACTACCTTGGCGTTACAAGCGCCGTGCTCTACCAGCTGAGCTACAGAGGACCAGGTAGTCTTATTAGCTTTAATCCCACCTTGTAACACAACAAAATGTGGGAAAAAATAAGGGGTGTAAATACTTTCTGAAGGCACTGTATAAGTCTGGAGATTATGTCTAAGGATAACCAAAATAAATTGGTAAATGACGATGCCTCTGAACCGAAGACAAATGTGTTGGCTTGTGGGAAGACAAGGACACTGACTTTTGAATACCAATTTAGACCCAATCACCATCTCTTCAAAGTAAGTTACTACATTCTGTCCAGTTTGTAACATTCTTTATGAAATGGGCTTTTAAATTATGTGTGTTTCAATATAGTGAGTATGATAAACGAACAAAAATACTAATACTAATGGACCAAAATACCAAAGAATCAGAGTTTACAGGCTACCACAACCAAAATTAACCCGGGGCCATTTTTAGCCTGTCCTGCACG
Source organism: Coregonus clupeaformis (assembly GCF_020615455.1). Taxonomy (NCBI): domain Eukaryota; kingdom Metazoa; phylum Chordata; class Actinopteri; order Salmoniformes; family Salmonidae; genus Coregonus; species Coregonus clupeaformis. The sequence continues at coordinate 6,158,147 of NC_059197.1, read as the reverse complement.
GAGAAACTGAGAGAGAGAGAGAGAGGACAGAGAGAGAAAGCGAGAAAGAGACAGAGACAGAGAGAGCGAGACAGAGACAGAGACAGAGAGAGCGAGACAGACAGAGACAGAGAGAGCGAGACAGAGACAGAGACAGACAGTACACTTACTCAAACTCATTCTTTGCATAGTGCACTGCAATTCCATTGTTGTATCCACACAATCATTTAAAACAAAAATCTGTTCACAACAGTAGTCACTACTTACTGAGTTCACAGCGGTTGCCGTAGTAACCAGGTAGACAGACACACCTTCCAGTGACAGGGTGACACTGCTCATGGTCCCCAGAACACTGGCACAGCTGGCTACAGTTCAGCCCGAACACACCTGATGGACACGCTGCAGGAGACACAAGCATGTACAATAAAGACTGGAGGAGATGTGCATAGAGGCATGCATGCGCGCGCACACACTAAAACACTCAATATGATCTGGTTTACATTGCAACATGGTGTGTGTATGCTTGTACATTAATTTCCAAACCCAATCTCTATGCAGACATAATAAAATGTAAGCACTCACTCACATTCAAATACCCATTCACACTCAGACAATGCAGTAGTTCACAGACACTCACATAGTCACACAAGGGAAGATAAATCTACGAAACAAACATGTTTTTTCCCTCCCTCTCTCTCGGCTGAATCCACAGCACTTACTGAGGCAGCGTGTAGGACAGATAAGAAATGACTCCAGACTAAAGAGGCAATTACAGCGCTGTCATTATACATGTCTGCCTTCCAAAAGCCCTTATCCACCCAGGAGACAAAAACAATGTCTCCTGTTTTACTTGGCAACCCGAGTGTAACATTTATCAGATGTCTGCTGAGTGTGTGAGGGAAAGAAGGGAGTGGGGGGAGATGAGAGGGGGGGATGTGTGGGGTGTGTGTGTGTGTCTGTGTGAGCATGTGTGTGTTTAAAGAGAGGGTGGTAAGTGGTAGTGATGTGCTCTTACTCTCCTCACAGCCGTTCCCAGTGAGACCAGCAGGGCAGCCACATGTCCCAGTAACATGGTGGCAGGACACCCCAGACTGGCACTGGCACCGCTGGGCACAGGAAGCACCGTAGACCCCAGGCAGGCAGGCTGGGGCACATCAGACACACATCAGACACACATTCATCACTAACTAAGGTATATTCACTTGTCACTTCCAAAGTTGTGGCAAAATAGCTTAAGGACAACAAAGTCAAGGTATTGGAGTGGCCATCACAAAGGCCTGACCTCAATCCTTTAGAAAATGTGTGGGCGGAACTGAAAAAGTGTGTGCGAGCAAGGAGGCCTACAAACCTGACTCAGTTACACCAGCTCTGTCAGGAGGAATGGGCCAAAATTAACCCAATTTATTGTGGGAAGCTTGTGGAAGGCTACCCGAAACGTTAAACAATTTAAAGGCAATGCTACCAAATACTAATTGAGTGTATGTAAACTTCTGACCCATTGGGAATGTGATGAAAGAAATACAAGCTGAAATAAATCATTCTCTCTACTATTATTCTGACATTTCACATTCTTAAAATAAAGTGGTGATCCTAACTGACCTAATACAGGACATTTTTACTAGGATTAAATGTCAGGAATTGTGAAAAACTGAGTTTAAATGTATTTGGCTAAGGTGTATGTAAACTTCCGACTTCAACTGTATCTATCTCAGTCCCAGGTAAGTATTCAAATGTGTTCAAAACATGTATGGATTTGAAAAAAACGAATGTCCATTTTTTTCTATGGTAATTGACCTCTCATAGTATAAAGTAAGTATGCATGATTTGATAATGTGTTTTTTCCAAAGTGGCCTTTCCGGCCCCTGTCCAAGTCACACTCACGTTTGTCGCACTGGGCCCCTCTCCATCCTGGGTGACATTCACACCTGCCCGTCACATGGTGGCAGCTTGTCCCGTGGTCGCACTGACACCTCTGCTCACACCCTTCTCCATGGAGACCGTCTGGGCAGGCTGCAGCACAGACATATGGATGGTGTTCAGTAGGGCACAACATAGCAATATGGTTTAGAAACGGTCTGAAAATGAAAATCTGTGTTCTTATTTGAAAAGTACAGGTAGGACTTTCCCATTTCATTATGTTTCAAAACGTTTTCTCCCTTCAGAACAAGACCCAACTGCAGTCTCCTTAAAGACAGAAACATGAAAGGAGGAGGAAAGATGCATTTGGGTATATCTCAATAGTCATTAATGGCTCTCTTTCCTCAACTCCATTCCTTCATCAACACTGATCTGCAAGAACAGGGTAGCAGAAAGCATATCTCTACGTTGGCTTCTGAGAGATTGCTTTCACCTATCCAAAGAGATGAGGGAGGAAGCCAGTCTAAACTATTGGGATGCACCCCTTGCATTTGGAAGTAGTGATGTCACAGGTCACCTGTCTGACAGTGCTCTCCAGTCCAGCCAGGGGGACAGCTACACCCCCCAGTCACTCTGTCACACTGCCCTCCATTCTGACAGCTGCAGGTTTGTGTGCACCCCTCTCCATAGGGCCCCTCCCCACAGTCTAGGAAAGGCAGAGAACAGAGGCCTCAGATCACACAATATATCCACCACACAATGAGCTGAATCCTAACCAGGAATCCATGTTCCTGACTGGGGCTTTCTAGTAAATCATGCATTGATGTCAATGGGAGATTTGCACAAAAATTCGATCCCAGGTTAGATTTGGACCAAAGTGAGTACAGCTATGAACGCCCTCAATCGTACAGACCAAACACACATACAATAAACCGTTTATTCATATACTCACCGACTGTTCTGATATTTCATCATAACTGGAATGTTTTACGTAAATATATTCTGGTAGAAGAAAGATTTCAGTTCCATGCAGAGCTCCTGATGTTCTGGGTTAGGTTAAGTTTAGGTTAAGGTTAGGTTAAGGTTAGTTTAAGGTCAGACTGGGCCCTATACTGAGTTTACCGATGAGCCACTCACCCTCTTGGCAGCTAGCTCCGGTCCATCCGGCTCCACAGCTGCAGCGGCCGCTGACGTGGTCACAGGTGGCCCCATTCTGACACTCACAGCTCCGGCTGCAGTTCTCCCCAAAACCACCCTCAGGGCAGGCTGCCTCCCACACAGGACAGGATGAACAGTCATATACTTAAATACAAGTCAGCATTTTATACAGTAGCACTCAACATGAAGTGGTCTGCTCTACTGAAGTCTGCACACAGATATACAGATGTGGAATCTTAATTTGAGCCAGTTTGCTACATAATAATTCACATTTCCTGTTGCTGCAGGATTATTTTCCTGCTGTAGCAAACTGGCTCAAATTAAGATCCTACATCTGTATGTGGTTTAGCCAACTCCTTTTGTCATTCACTGTCAAACATATGCATAAGAATGACAAGGGACACGATGGAGCGGTTGACTAAAGCAGAAACATATCTGATCTATGGAGAGATATGGCTTAAATGTACTTGTCTTGTATTTCTTGCTTGAGATATGGCCAAATCCATATGTTTGCGCGTTTGTATAGAGCACATTCATTTGACCTATCTGAACTAGTCACTAATGATCAATGTCTGAAATGAAATTACATTTGAGTAACGGGAGAGATGGGAAACCAACTAACCACAGCAACTTGTCATTAAGTCACGCAAGTGGGTTTGGGCTGACTCTTGGCTTCGGGTAATCAGGACCACAAAACATGCGTTGGGGAGACCAGGCCCTCTCGAATAAGACTTGAGAATGACATAGTCTGAACTTTAAGAGGGCATTTCACTAGATCCATTAAAACTGCATGAAGACTTTGTGGAGCAGCGAATAGAGACTTTGAATGAGAGTACCGAGGGTAAAACTGATGGTCCTAAAAGAGCTTTGCCAAATAGCTCCTTTAAATGTATCCCTATAAACACGTGGATGTATTTATCCAGAATCTGACCCAATTAACAATGTACGCTGGAGGGACATCCTACCAGCCCCCCTGCACCCCTCCCACCCCTTACGCATCCCTAAAAAAGGAATTGGCAGGGTATCATTAAACAGATAATTGTTCTCAAACACATGGGAGATGGTATTTAGGGAGAGAGGATGCCGTGATGGGTTGGTAGAGAGGCTCCCTCACACCCTGTTTTAATGATGTGGCTACCCTACCCAGAATGCAGTGTGGTCCCGACCAGCCAGGGGTGCAGAGGCAGGCTCCTGTGATGTGGTGGCAGCGGGCACCGTTCCTGCACTCGCACATCTGGCCACAGTCAAGACCGTAAAACCCGTCCGGGCACACTGCAAGCCAAGATAAAACATCCTCTGGTTAGGGACTGGCAGCTTCACACACAGAGGGAAGAATGCCAACTTTTTTTCCCCCCTCTGTGTATCTGTATCTCTCTCTCTCTCTCTCTCTCTCTCTCTCTCTCTCTCCCCCCCCCCCCCTCTCTCTCTCTCTCTCTCTCTCTCTCTCTCTCTCTCTCTCTCTCTCTCGATCTCTCTCTCTCATCTCTGTCTTACCACCTACCAAAAATACCATATGAAATTGCAGTACCCTGCTCTAGCTGTTCATTTGTGGAGTATCTGTGCCACATCAAAGCCTGCAGAGACACGGGGGCCGGGCCGCCACCCTGAGGGGGTGGGAGAGAGGGGCACACACACACCAAGGACTGGTAATTAGAACACCTGCTGAGTCCACAGGCCTGTCGTCAGGGTCTAGGAACCCAGCCCAAAACAAAGCCAGGTTACTGCGCGCGCGCACACACACACACACACACATACTGTAGATTGTGCATAGACATTTATATAGACACTTGCGCGCACACACACACACACACACACACACTCCTGATACCACTGCTGGTGTTCAGTAATGCCAGTGGCCCAGGTCTGTTTTCCATTCATAGAGAGAGAGAGAAGAGAGAGGGGGGGAGGGGGGCTGACAGTTGAAGAGCTGACAGTTGAAACTGTCTGTGGAGTCAGTAGACAACCAGGGAGTTTAGTAAACACATTGTCTATGGCCCAGAACAGGTCCACCAGTGCTGTTATGGAAAAACATTATGTAACTGTGGAGGGATATTAAGGGGGCTTTCCCAATGTGCTGTAAACATAGCCTATACGCTCGACTAAACCATGAAACAGGCAGGAATGCCAGTGTTTACTCAGTGATTCTCGTTGATTGCTCAATTTGTCACCGAAAAGTGCAAGATCATAGAGCAATAGCCCTAATGACAACACTTACTATAAGTTTGTATGTTAACCAATTTGTAAGTCGCTCTGGATAAGAGCGTCTGCTAAATGATGTAAATGTAAATGTAAGAGCAGTTACTACAACTCAGGCACAGCATCATTTATGTCTTAGTTTAGAGAAAAGCTGTGCCTGCTTGACTGTGTTTCTGATTGATTAACAGATGCAGTAGGACACACCTCCTTTCAGCCCTAGTGGTGTGTGGGGAAGGCTGGCACTGGTTTGGGCACTGGCCTCTGCCCATTCTGAACATATCTCTTGTTCCAATTGACCCTATGCCAAATAGCCCCTCTCATTTACTGTGCATACAGTAGTACTACTGTACCTGGCCTTCTATTGGGAAATACATGAGGACAGAGTCAGACTTTTGGCCTGGCTGTGCCTTTTCTCTTAGTCTGGTCCCAGATCTGTTTCTGCTGTCTTGCCAACTCCTATGGACATTGTCACGCCAAACATGACCAAAGCATAGGAGTAGCCAAGACAGTACAAATAGATCTGGGGGATCAGGCTACTTTTTCCCACACTGCCACTATAATCTGCCTATGTGGTGGTTCTACAATAAAGTTATCCAGCTGGACACTGGCTATACTGTCTCATTACAGCCTGAGCAGGGAAGACGCTGCCATGGATCCATCTGTGTGTCTGTGGTGCTGTGCAGTGGTGTAGTGCTATTTTTTTTAGGTGCTGGAGCGCACATTTCTTTTTCAATGATGTCATAATTTCTCAATCAAGGTTTGTACCGACAGACGCAGCTTATTGAATATATGATTCACGTTTACCAGTGAAATGTCACATTTTTTTTGTTGTCATTCTAGTTTTTATTGTTTCCCTTCACAATATAACAACAATGCAATTGAATAACATTTGGCATTAAACAATAATTTGACAGACATTAATATACAGTGCACCCGGAAAGCAGTTATTCTGTCCTACCTTAAACATACTGGAGATACCTCCAACAGCCTTGTTTCTGTAAATTATTCTTGGAACTTAGTTCTTCAAAAGAGGTAAAAGTGTTTTCTTGATACAGACAACCAATGTTCTTTATCCCCTGTCTATACCAATCTTTCCAGAAAACCATGTGTCCCCCGATTTTCAATTTAGGGTTGTTCCATAACGAAGCAGAGCTTGTCAAGAAAGGTGAAGATTTCTCTCTCTTATGAATCTGGCTCCATATATTTTTAGTATGGGACATTATTGCATTCTGCAGTCCCAATTTTTGTTGACTCAAATTATCTGATGCTCCGAATGGGGCATTAAGTTCCTCTTCCATGTCCACCCAAATTGGCCTAGTTGAGTTCTCAATAAAGAGAGCCTATTTGGGCAGCTACAAAGACTTCTTGATATAATTGCATGTTAGGGAGCTTTAATCCTCCCTTCTCAGTCTTTGCCTGTAATCTTGCTAGTTTCATCCTGGCCCTTTTACCGGCCCAAATAAACTCAGTAATAATTTTGTCTATGGATTTAAAAGTATAGACAGGTATGGATAGTGGTAACATGCTGATGATGTAATTCAGTTTAGGAGCTATGACCATCTTTATAACCTGTATCCTACCCCATAATGAGATTTGTAGCTTATCCAAGCTCTTACACTGGAGTTGAATGTTTTCAATAGTGGGTCAAGGTTTTCAGAAATGTTCTCTAGACCAGGATTTAAAGCGATCCCCAGGTAGCTCAAGTTTTTAGGGACCCATTGAAACCTCCAGTTGAGGAAGTCATTTCTCAGACAATGTTTTGATAGGGGCATTACTTCAGATTTGGTACAGTTTACTTCATAGCCCGATATCTCTGAGAATGCATTTACAAGGTCCAGTAAAGGAGGTATGAAGAGTTGGGGGTCTGACATTACTAGTAATATGTCATCTACATAAAGCAGTAGTTTATTCTCCCTACCTCCCATATTAACCCCTTTGATTGACTGATGCAGCCTAATGGCTTTGGCTAATGGTTCTAATGCTATAATAAATAGGAGAGGCGAGAGACAGTCACCTTGTCTCGTGCCTCGTCCTACTGTAAATGGAGATGATCGTAGTCTGTTAGTGACTACTATGGATTTGTGGTCATTGTACATACGTTTAATAATATTCTGAAAGCCCTGTCCAAATCCAAATGTATTTATTGTATAATGCTGGTAGTCCCAGCCCACCCTATCAAAGGCTTTCTCTGCATCTAGGGATAAGGCTGCCACTGAAGTATCCAAATATTTTTCCTTCCAGATAACATGCAATAGGCATCTAAGATTATCAGATGAAGTTCTGCCTTTACAAATCCCACCTGGTCTGGATTTATGATGTTCTTAATGATTTGATTTACCCTCATAGCCAGATGTTTTGTAAACATTTTTCCATCACAAGTAATCAAAGAAATTGGACGGTAGCTCCCACACTCATGGGGATCCTTTCCCTTTTTGAGGATTAGGGTGATTACTGCATCCCTCATAGAAGGTGGGAGCTCACCTGTGTCAATCGATGTGTTAAATGTTTTCAATATTTATGGGCTAAGCAGCTCTGCAAACCTTTTATAGAAATCACTGGCTATCCCATCCAACCCTGGAGTTTTACCACTGGGTGCTTGTCTTATAGTTTCGGTCAATTCCTCCAAAGCAATAGGGCGGTTGAGCCAATTCCTGTCTTCCTCTGTTAGTTTAGGAAGGTTCAAATTCTGAAAGAATGTCTCTGTTTTCTGCATATCTAAAGGACCGTCTGAAGTATAAAGTTCCTGATAGAAGTCTCAAAATATATTGTTTATTTCTTTATGATTGGTAATCAGCTTGCCTGTCTTATTTCTGATTCCACATACTTACATCTGTTTCTCTAGATTTCAATTGACTGGCCAACAGTTTTCCTGCCTTTTTACCTGGTCCTCTGTAGCTCAGCTGGTAGAGCACGGCGCTTGTAACGCTAAGGTAGTGGGTTCGATCCCCGGGACCACCCATACACAAAAATTTTTAAAATGTATGCACGCATGACTGTAAGTCGCTTTGGATAAAAGCGTCTGCTAAATGGCATACTATACTACTACTATACTATCTCTGCTTCAGCCTGTACAGTGAATATTCAGCTTTTTTACTGAATAAAGTTTTCAGCTCATATTTGGTTTTCGTCAGATTTACCAGAGAAATGTTGTTAGGATTGGACCAATATTCCCTATCCAGCATTTTGAGCTCTGTTTCAAGTTTCTCAATTTTCTGTTTATCTAGTTTCTTAATAGTAGCTGATCGTTGTATCATTACTCCACGTATGTAAGCTTTAAAAGCTTCCCAGACGTACCTGTTTTGCACTATTGTTGTTCGTTTCAAAGAATATCATAATATGTGTTTTAAGGAATTCACAAATGCCTTGTCCTGTAAAAGGCTGGTGTTCATTCACCAACCTTTAAATTTTTCTCTTCTTCTCCTATTCCAACAGTCAGATCAATGGGAGCATGATCTGTCATAGCTATCGTGCCCACACTGCAAGCACCCACTTTATCTATGAGAGAGTGTGAGATCAGAAAGTAGTCAATGCGTGAATAAACATTGTGCCTATTTGAAAATAATGTGTAATCACGAGCAGTTGGATTGATCAATCTTCATATATCATAAAGACCAGCATCTTTACACGGTGTTTTAATTGCTTCTTGAGTTTTTGAGGTCCTGATTAGACCAGTTTTGGATTTATCTACAAAAGCATCAGGGACCTGATTGTAATCCCCCCCTAGTACCAGAGGAAAATCACAGAAATCCAGTATTATTTTGTTAAGTTGAAGGAAGAAGTCTGGGTCCTACTCATTTGGAGCATAAATATTTCCCAATATTATGTTTTGTCCTGAAATCTTTACAAGTGAAATCAAGATTCGCCCCTCTTTGTCCTTAAACACTTTTTGCACTTGAACATGTATACTTTTTGAAGATAGAATAGAGCCACCTCTTTTTTTGGTTGAATGTATTATGGTAAGCACTGCCCACCCATCTGTCTCCCACCCTAGGAGCATCCTTTTGGTAAGCACTGCCCACCCATCTGTCTCCCACCCTAGGAGCATCCTTTTGGTAAGCACTTCTCACCCATCTGTCTCCCACCCTAGGAGCATCCTTTTGGTAAGCACTGCCCACCCATCTGTCTCCCACCCTAGGAGCATCATTTTGGTAAGCACTGCCCACCCATCCGGCTCCTACCTTAGGAGCATCCTTTTCCAGCAGGTGGGTCTCTTGGAGCATAATCATGTCTGAGTTTTTTTGTTTAAGATAATTAAATACCCTACGTCAAGCAAAGTTCATTCTTTGTCTCCTCGGCTATAGAAGGTTGTAGCTCAGCTTCTGAATGTCAAAGAAACTAAACAATGATATCCCAATATGCATCTGAGTCACCTCTTTGCCGGGTATTTTACAGCTCGTTTCTAGCATTGTGGACCAAAGTCCTGTTATAGATTACATTATATAATCAGATCTGTTTTATTTCTTCAAATTCTTAAGCTAACAATAGGTAGGCCTGTGCTTTTTGCTATTTTCTTTAAAAAAAGGAAGTCCTATGGCATACCCTCTCATACCTCTCTCATACCCCCTCAATACTAACTTAACTTAACAGCCCTTCACTGACACAGAGGTAGGCTATTTAAAGAGTGCATGGTGGGTGGAGGAATTGGCAGACAAATCTATGGATATAGCAGCCTATAGCCTAATTTCGTCTGTCAAACAGGTAGGCCTACCTCTTATTTCTTAAATAGGAAGACATAGGCTCCAACACAAAGCCCTCTTGTTGTTAGTAAAGTTTAATTAAAATAATGGTTGAAATTAATTATGCTTACTCGAATGTACCTACTTTCAGCACCATGAGCTGTCAATTTCCGATTGATTGTGCCATGGTTGCTGCTTCAAGTTTCAGCACCACAATGTAAGTTAATTGAATCTGGCTTATTGTGAGGTCAATAACTCTGATAAATACATCAAGGGCAAGAAACATATTGTTTATATTAAAATCAATTATAGTAGTTGCAAGCTATCAAAGTTGACATCCGGTCCTCCGGTCCTTCTAAAACTGAACAGAACATATGCTATAGGATAATATAGCATTTTCTGGAATAGCCCCCCCTCCAGAAGAATGTTGGTTAGGCAGCACAAAAAAAAGTTTGGATCAGCATGAGCAGAGCAGGCCGGGGCTCATTGTTGGAATATCCATTGTAATGTGTAATGCAGCCTAATTTTATTTACACCATCCCAGCAGCGCAAAAGACTCAGGAAGGAAGTACATTTTCTTTTAAATATAACTTTGCTCTGTGCTTCTCCGAGCATGGACTTCATAGGATTTACAGTGCCTTGCGAAAGTCTTCACCCCCCTTGGCATTTTTCCTATTTTGTTGCCTTAAAACCTGGAATTAAAATAGATGTTTTGGGGGTTTGTATCATTTGATTTACACAACATGCCTACCACTTTGAAGATGCAAACTATTTTTTATTGTGAAACAAACAAGAAATAAGACAGAAAAACAGAAAACTTGAGCGTGCATAACTATTCACCCCCCCAAAGTCAATACTTTGTAGAGACACCTTTTGCTGCAATTACAGCTGCAAGTCTCTTGGGGTATGTCTCTATAAGCTTGGCACATCTAACCACTGGGATTTTTCAAGGCAAAACTGCTCCAGCTCCTTCAAGTTGGATGGGTTCCGCTGGTGTACAGCAATCTTTAAGTCATACCACAGATTCTCAATTGGATTGAGGTCTGGGCTTTGACTAGGCCATTCCAAGACATTTAAATGTTTCCTCTTAAACCACTCAAGTGTTGCTTTAGCAGTATGCTTAGGGTCATTGTCCTGCTTGAAGGTGAACCTCCGTCCCAGTCTGAAATCTCTGGAAGACTGAAACAGGTTTCCCTCAAGGATTTCCCTGTATTTAGCGCCATCCATCATTCCTTCAATTCTGACCAGTTTCCCAGTCCCTGCCGATGAAAAACATCCCCACAGCATGATGCTGCCACCACCATGCTTCACTGTTGGGATGGTGTTCTCGGGGTGATGAGAGGTGTTGGGTTTGCACCAGACATAGAGTTTTCCTTGATGGCCAAAAAGTTCAATTTCAGTCTCATCTGACCAGAGTACCTTCTTCCATATGTTTGGGGAGTCTCCCACATGCCTTTTGGCGAACACCAAACATGCTTGCTTATTTTTTTCTTTAAGTAATGGCTTTTTTTCTGGCCACTCTTCTGTAAAACCCAGCTCTGTGGAGCATACGGCTTAAAGTGGTCCTATGGACAGATACTCCAATCTCCGCTGTGGAGCTTTGCAGCTCCTTCAGGGTTATCTTTACTTCACCAATTTGGACTATTTTGTGTATGTCCATTACATGAAATCCAAATAAAAATCCATTTAAATTACAGGTTGTAATGCAACAAAATAGAAAAAACGCCAAGGGGGATGAATAATTTTGCAAGGCACTGTAGCCTATAGGCTATGGATCATTTGATTGAGACCACACTAAATAGCCTATAGGCTTGATATTGTGCGCCCAGCAGAGAATCAGAGATGAGGGACGATTTATAGCCTAATAACCAACTAATTCTAAAACAATGAGAAATATTGAAATTTCATCAATTACAAATTACATGACCCTCCTATGGACTAGATTTAAAAAATACTAAACATTCCCCTTGACTGAAATTGAAAAAGCATAACCCTCCCCCATTTTCCTCCAGGTACCCATTCTATAAATGTTGATCCATCCCTTACATCGGATTCGGCCCGCTCAAAGTGAGTGAGCACAGAGCATGATGGACCAGGAAAGAGCTTGCCACCCAGAGCGTTCCCAATGCTCACCCTACTTTTGCCACTTGTTGCTGCAGTTTGGCAGCACACTCAGCGAGTTGGTTACCTCTAGGCTGCTGTACATATTTATTTGCTTTGTCATTCTACATACACATTTAAAATACGTAGATAGATATTGGGATGCCTGGTTTGAGGTTACCAAACGCCAATGTCAATCCTTCTTTCCACAAGAAGAGAGCGCTTGGTTTCCACTTAATCCCAGAGTGAAGTGTCAGTTGAGATTAGCCTGGGCTGGGCTGCTATTTCAACTGTGGATGGAAGGCTTAAATTGTCTGCTGTGCCTCTGTTTATAGTCAGTACTGGGAGTCCTCACACTCCACCAGCCACCAGTGTGCTGCTAGCTACATCGCCAATTTAATTAGCTATTTAAAGGGGCAATCCGGGCTTTGAAAAACAACAAACTGGCCCCACCACTTATTTTGGTAAAAAGCTGAGGGATGGGGCTGGAAAAATGTAACCACTCGCAAATTCATGGATGTAAGGACTGGTCATCCATAGATCAAAATGATAGTTTTAACCATGTTTTGATATGTGGTTTTACAAACAATGGAGTAAAACAAACTCATATTGACAGGGGTACGAGAGTTGAACTAAGCTCATGAGGCATTTATACGTTATATTCTTTAAGAATCAATGGCTATATGTCATTCATTCGAAAGTCCAAATATTGATGTACCAATCCCTGATTGCCCTTTTAAGGAAGTAATGAGGATTATTTCCAGATCCCTGACTGTGTGTTAAAGCGCTGTGTCCTGTCAGCCTAGTCAGCCTATAAACCAAGGCAGGAGACCACACAGCCAGACAGACATACAGACATGGAAGGGGAAATTCTGGCCCTCGCTGACTAGTAGAAATCACTTCCTGACTGCCCTTAAAGGAAGAGGCCCTTGTACAATATGGGGAAACTAGACACCTTATTTAAAGAGGGGAAAAACTTGAAAAACAGAACAGTGGGAGACAGAGAGAGAGAGAGAGAGAGAGAGAGAGAGAGAGAGAGAGAGAGAGAGAGAGAGAGAGAGAGAGAGAGAGAGAGAGAGAGAGAGAGAGAGAGAGAGAGAGAGAGAGAGAGAGAGAAATATATATATTTGAGTTTCCATTGTCATTGTCATTCCATTGAGGCTGATGTCTATGTTGGAAACCATTGGCTTGTTATGGCTAGGAATTGTAAATCCTGCAGGTCAGAAGGGTGTGTGTTAGTGTATCTTATGATATAATGTGACATGACTGTGATTCACGCAGGAAGCAGGCTATATTTTACAGTACTGGTAAATTATCTTACACCACAAATGTACATTAGACCGTTTCAGTCAAAGCCCAATCAAAATCAAATCAATTAGCTAGTCAAACTTGAGACCAGCTACTATAGTTGGTCTTGTTTTACTGTAACTGGATTATGTGTGTGAGAATCTGCACAGGGACCATGAGACATCCACCAGCGCCCTCCAGAGTCTAACATAGGACTTTTCATTGGAAAAATTGCCTTGGTAGTTTAAACTAAACCGCAGTGAGTGGCTAAACAGATTCTAGAGAAGGGGTATGATCAGTGGTGGAAAAAGTATCCAACTGTACTTGAGTAAAAGTAAATATACCTTAATAGAAAATGACTCAAGTAAAAGTGAAAGTCACCAAGTAAAATACTACTTGAGTAAAAGTCTAAAAGTATTTGGTTTTAAATATACTTAAGTACAGTACCAGTCAACATTTTGGACACACCTACTCATTCAAGGGATTTTCTTTATTTGTACTATTTTCTACATTGTAGAATAATAGTGAAGACATCAAAACTATGAAATAACACATATGGAGTCATGTAGTAAGCAAAAAAGTGTTAAACAAATCAACATATATTTTATATTTGACATTCTTCAAATAGCCACCCTTTGCCTTGATGACAGCTTTGCACACTCTTGGCATTCTCTCAACCAGCTTCACCTGGAATGCTTTTCCAACAGTCAAGAAGGAGTTCCCACATATGCTGAGCACTTGTTGGCTGCTTTTTCTTCACTCTGCCGTCCGACTCATCCCAAACCATCTCAATTGGGTTGAGGTTGGCAGATTGTGGAGGCCAGGTCATCTGATGCAGCACTCCATCAAATCAAATCAAATTTGATTTGCCACATGTGCCGAAAACAACAGGTGTAGTAGACCTTACAGTGAACTGCTTACTTACAAGCCCTTAACAAACAATGCAGTTTTAAGAAAAAAAGTATTAAGTAAAAAATAGATAAGTAAAAAATAATTAAAGAGCAGCAGTAAAATAAAATAACTGTAGGGAAGCTATACACAGGGGGTACCGGTACAGAGTCAATGTGCGGGGGCACAGGTTAGTTGAGGTAATTGAGGTAATATGTACATGTGGGTAGAGTTAAAGTGACTCTCCTTCTTGGTAAAATAGCCATTGTCCTGTTGAAAAACAAATGATGGTCCCTGTCACGATCGTTACATGAAGACACGGACCAAGGCGCAGCGTGGTAAGCGTACATTTTATTTGTACTGAACACAACACGAACAAAACAACAAACGATACGTGAAGTCCTGAGGTTACATACAACAAACCTATACGGAACAAGATCCCACAATAAACAAGTGAACACAGGCTGCCTAAGTATGGTCCCCAATCAGAGACAACGAGCTACAGCTGTCTCTGATTGGGAACCACCCTGGCCAACATAGAAATAAACGATCTAGAACAAAACCCATAGAAAACTAAACATAACAAGTCTATACCCTGGCTCAACATTTAAGAGTCCCCAGAGCCAGGGCGTGACAGTACCCCCCAAAGGCGCGGACTGCGACCGCGCCAACCAAACACAACAGGGGAGGGGCCGGGTGGGCATTCCGCCTCGGAGGCGGATCCGGCTCCGGGCGTGACCACCACTCTCCCTCTACCCCCCCCGTAGCGCCCCTGGTCTGGTCTGGCCCCGCTGGCCGGAGCTGGACTGGACACCGGTGGAGCGGATTGCTCTGGCTCTGGAGTGGAGCAGCTGACCGGTGCCGGACCAGGCACCGGTGGAACAGGCACGGACCGTGCCGGACTGACGACGCACACCACTGGCTTGGTGCGGGGAGCAGGAACGGGCCGGACCGGGCTGACGACGCGCACCACTGGCCTGGTGCGGGGAGCAGGAACGGGCCGGACCGGGCTGACGACGTGCACCACTGGCCTGGTCCGGGGAACAGGAACGGGCCGGACCGGGCTGACGACGCGCACCACAGGCTTGGTGCGAGAGACAGGAACAGGCCGGACCGGGCTGACTGACGCCGCACCACTGGCTTGGTGCGAGGGACAGGAACAGGCCGGACCGGGCTGGCGACGCGCACCACTAGTTTGGTGCGAGGGACAGGAACAGGCCGGACCGGGCTGGCGAAGCGCACCACAGGCTTGGTGCGAGGGACAGGAACAGGCCGGACCGGGCTGGCGACGCGCACCACTGGTTTGGTGCGAGAGACAGGAACAGGCCGGGCTGGACTGTGGAGACGGACTGGAGGTCTGGAGCGGAGAGCTGACACAACCCGTCCTGGCTGAATGCCTATTTCCACACAACCTGTGTGAGGCATCAGCACAGGACGTACAGGGCTGTGCACTCGTACTGGCACTACAGCACGTGGCACTGGAGCAGGATATCCGGGACCGAGGAGGGGTACTGGAAGCCACGAGCGTTGAGCCGGCACACTCCGTCCTGGCTGCATGCCCACCTTAGCACAACACGTGCGTGGTGCTAGCACAGGACGTACAGGACTGTGCCGGAACACTCGCGGCACAGTACGTGGCTCCGCATAACTCGGAACCTGCCCAGTCTCACGCTGCCTAGCCTGAGTACGGGGAGTTGGCTCTGCTCTACCTCTAGGCTCCGCCAACCACCCTTCCAGCCCCCCAAACCTGGTGGCCTCCTCTCCTAGATCGCCGATGCGCCCTGTAGCTGCCTCCAGCATCCCCGTCGTCCACGCCGTGTGCCCCCCCAAAAAAATTACTTGGGGTTGCCTCTCGCGTGTCCGTCGTCGGCACGGTTGGCGCCGTTTCTCCTCTCCTGCCTGGGCATTTATTTTTGCCCATGGCCCTCTGCCCGCTAATATGTCCTCCCAAGACCACCATTCGCCCACCTGGGACATCGCCAACTTCTCCTGTTTGGCACGCTGCTTGGTCCTCTCTTGGTGGGATCTTCTGTCACGATCGTTACATGAAGACACGGACCAAGGCGCAGCGTGGTAAGCGTACATTTTATTTGTACTGAACACAACACGAACAAAACAACAAACACTACGTGAAGTCCTGAGGTTACATACAACAAACCTATACGGAACAAGTGAACACAGGCTGCCTAAGTATGGTCCCCAATCAGAGACAACGAGCTACAGCTGTCTCTGATTGGGAACCACCCTGGCCAACATAGAAATAAACGATCTAGAACAAAACCCATAGAAAACTAAACATAACAAGTCCACACCCTGGCTCAACATTTAAGAGTCCCCAGAGCCAGGGCGTGACAGTCCCACTAAGCCCAAACCAGATAGGATGGCGTATCGCTGCAGAATGCTGTGGTAGCCATGCTGGTTAAGTGTGCCTTGAATTCTAAATATATCACAGACAGTGTCACCAGCAAAGGACCATAACACCTCCTCCTCCATGCTTTACGGTGGGAACTACACATGCGGAGATCATCCGTTCACCCACACCGCGTCTCACAAAGACACGGCGGTTGGAACCAAAAATCTAATGTCCATTGCTTGTGTTTCTTGGCCCAAGCAGGTCTCTTCTTCTTATTGGTGTCCTTTACTAGTGGTTTCTTTGCAGCAATTCGACCATGAAGGCCTGATTCCCACAGTCCCCTCTGAACAGTTGATGTTGAGATGTGTCTGTGACTTGAACTCTGTGAAGCATTTATTTGGGCTGCAATTTCTGAGGCTGGTAACTCTAATGAACTTGAGGACGTGAGGAGGGACAGTGTTTCTCTAGTGGGAGGTAAGCTTGGCTTCTTATAGGGTGTCGAGTAAAGCTTAAACCATGTATTTAGATTGTAGTTACGTATTGTAGGTAGTTTATCTAGGTAGTTATTTTAGGTTATTGTAGGTAATTATTGTAGGTAAGTATTGTATTCGACTGAGCCCGGTGAAGCACGAGGCTAGCTAACCCACTACCTGGACCAATAAAGCTAGCTAGCTAGCGGGTAGCTACTGGTAACTATTAGCAACTGTGGATAGTTGTTTCCAATGTTATTTCACGCTTAAGAGCACCTGTAATTATGCCAGCTAGCTATCTACCATTCAGCTGTTTTTCTAACCTCATTATCGGAAGCGTTAACGTTAGGTAGTTAGTAGCTACTGTACTCGAAATGTAGCTAGCTTGTTGCTACCTGGATAGCTAACTAAACAATAGCTGGAACGACCTAGCTGTAATATTTGGAGACGCTTTCTCTCCGTTGGGACAGACGCGAACTGGCTGAATCGATTCAGAGGCTAGCTTTGCACTACACTGGCTAACAGTAGCTACTAAGGGTAAGTTATAACCTAAATGTATTTTTGTTTTGTTTTTACATACTGGTAACCAGAGTCGTTCAAGGAAATTCAGGACATGTGTGACTAGTTAAAGTTAGCTTGGCTCTCTCTGTGTGGTTCGTGCCGTGGGAGGAGGGGTTGGTTCGTTGGCAGAGTGCAATGACTAGCTAGTATGCTAACTATTCTAGCTAACTAACTGGCTGAATAAGTTGATGACGTACTCACTCAAACTGTCAAAACTAACCCAAAACTTTACACAACGTTACGGACACAAATTATCTGTTTGGCGTGTTAAAACACTGGTGGTATGTTGTAACCGAGTATTGGTGCTAAACCGTGTTATTGGAGTCTGGCATGCTAGTTGGCTATGTCGTCATAGGATTCGGTGCCCTGGACGGTTTTCACAGAAGAATACTGTACCAAGTTAGCTAGCTGAATAAACTAAGTTAGAGTCTATTCCTAGAAAACATTGAACCGCTGTAGTTCACAACAATTATAATTTCTAAAGTGGAAGTTGGGAGAGTTATATTTGAGTGTTTCAGTGACACGTAAGTGAGGGAGGCCCCGCACTCTCGCTTTCCCAGATGTTTAGTTCATTTCATTCCGATCTCCTTTGCATTATTGTAGCCTTTTTCTGTAGCCTGTCAACTATGTGTATGTCTATCCCTGTTCTCTCCTCTCTGCACAGGCCATACAAACGCTTCACACTGCGTGGCTGCTGCCACTCTAATCTGGTGGTCCCTGCGCGCACGACCCACGTGGAGTTCCAGGTCTCCGGCAGCCTCTAGAACTGCCGTTCTGCGGCCAACAAGGCAGAGTTCATCTCAGCCTATGCTACCCTCCAGTCCCTCGACTTCTTGGCGCTGACGGAAACATGGATTACCACAGAAAACACTGCTACTCCGACTGCTTTTTCCTTGTCTGACCATGTGTTCTCGCATACCCCGAGAGCCTCTGGTCAGCACGGCGGTGGCACAGGAATCCTCATCTCTCCCAAGTGGACATTCTCTCTTTTTCCCCTGACCCATCTGTCTCATTTCTCCTCATTTGAATTCCATGCTGTCACAGTCACTAGCCCATTCAAGCTTAACATCCTTGTCATTTATCGCCCTCCAGGTTCCCTTGGAGAGTTCATCAATGAGCTTGACGCCTTGATACGTTCCTTTCCTGAGGATGGCTCACCCCTCACAGTTCTGGGTGACTTTAACCTCCCTACGTCTGCCTTTGACTCATTTCTCTCTGCCTCCTTCTTTCCACTCCTTTCCTCTTTTGACCTCACCCTCTCACCGTCCCCCCCTACTCACAAGGCAGGCAATACACTTGACCTCATCTATACTAGATGCTGTTCTTCTACTAATCTCACTGCAACTCCCCTCCAAGTCTCCGACCACTACTTTGTATCCTTTTCTCTCTCGCTCTCCTCCAACACTACTCACTCAGCCCCTACTCAGATGGTAATGTGCCGTCGCAACCTTCGCTCTCTCTCTCCCGCTACTCTCTCCTCTTCCATCCTATCATCTCTTCCCTCTGCTAAATCCTTCTCCTTCCGATCTCCTGATTCTGCCTCCTCAACCCTCCTCTCCTCCCTTTCTGCATCTTTTGACTCTCTATGTCCTCTATCCTCCCGGCCGGCTCGGTCCTCCCCTCCTGCTCCGTGGCTTGACTACTCATTGCGAGCTCATAGAAGAGGGCTCCGGGCAGCCGAGCGGAAATGGAGAAAAACTAGACTCCCTGCGGACCTGTCATCTTTTCACTCACTCCTCTCTACATTCTCTCCCTCTGTTTCCGCTGCTAAAGCCACTTTCTACCACTCTGAATTTCAAGCCTCTGCCTCTAACCCTAGGAAGCTCTTTGCCACCTTCTCCTCCCTGCTGAATCCTCCCCCCCCCCACTCCTCCCTCTCTGTGGATGACTTTGTCAAACATTTTGAAAAGAAGGTTGACGACATCCGATCCTCATGTATTAAGTCAAATGACACTGCTGGTACTGCTCACACTGCCCTACCCTATGCTTTGACTTCTTTCTCCCCTCTCTCTCCAGATGAAATCTTGCGACTTGTGATGGCCGGCCGCCCAACAACCTGCCCGCTTGACCCTATCCCCTCCTCTCTTCTCCAGACCATTTCCGGAGACCTTCTCCCTTACCTCACCTCACTCATCAACTCATCCTTGACCGCTGGCCATGTCCCTTCCGTCTTCAAGAGAGCGAGAGTTGCACCCCTCCTCAAAAAACCTACACTCGATCCCTCTGATGTCAACAACTACAGACCAGTATCCCTTCTTTCTTTTCTCTCCAAAACTCTTGAGCGTGCCGTCTCTAGCCAACTCTCCTGCTATCTCTCTCAGAATGACCTTCTTGATCCAAACCAGTCAGGTTTCAAGACTGGTCATTCAACTGAGACTGCTCTTCTCTGTGTCACGGAGGCTCTCCGCACTGCTAAAGCTAACTCTCTCTCCTCTGCTCTTATCCTTCTAGACCTATCCACTGCCTTTGATACTGTGAACCATCAGATCCTCCTCTCCACCCTCTCCGAGTTGGGCATCTCCGGCGCTGCTCACTCTTCGATTGCGTCCTACCTGACGTGCTCTCACCACTGGTGTCCCCCAGGGCTCAGTTCTAGGCCCTCTCCTATTCTCTCTATACACCAAGTCACTTGGCTCTGTCATATCCTCACATGGTCTCTCCTATCATTGCTACGCAGACGACACACAATTACTTTTTTCCTTTCCCCCTTCTGATAACCAGGTGGCGAATCGCATCTCTGCATGTCTGGCAGACATATCAGTGTGGATGTCAGATCACCACCTCAAGCTGAACCTCGGCAAGACGGAGCTGCTCTTCCTCCCGGGGAAGGACTGCCCGCTCCATGATCTCACCATCACGGTTGACAACTCCATTGTGTCCTCCTCCCAGAGTGCAAAGAACCTTGGCGTGACCCTGGACAACACCCTGTCGTTCTCCGTTAACATCAAAGCGGTGACCCGATCATGCAGGTTCATGCTCTACAACATTCGCAGAGTACAACCCTACCTTACACAGAAAGCGGCACAGGTCCTAATCCAGGCACTTGTCATCTCCCGTCTGGATTACTGCAACTCGCTGTTGGCTGGGCTCCCTGCCTGTGCCATTAAACCCCTACAACTTATCCAGAACGCTGCAGCCCGTCTGGTGTTCAACCTTCCCAAGTTCTCTCATGTCACCCCGCTCCTCCGCACACCCCACTGGCTTCCAATTGAGGCTCGCATCTACTACAAGACCATGGTGCTTGCCTACGGAGCTGTGAGGGCAACAGAACCTCCTTACCTTCAGGCTCTGATCAGACCCTACACCGAAACGAGGGCACTACGTTCATCCACCTCTGGCCTGCTAGCTCCCCTACCTCTACGGAAGCACAGTTCCCGCTCAGACCAGTCAAAGCTATTCGCTGCTCTGGCACCCCAATGGTGGAACAAGCTCCCCCACGACGCCAGGACAGCAGAGTCACTGACCACCTTCCGGAGACACTTGAAACCCTACCTCTTTAAGGAATACCTGAATACCCTCCCTACTGTTATTTTATTTTACTGCTGCTCTTTAGTTATTTGCTGAAATTTTTTTTACTTAACACTTTTAAAAAAAAAAAAAAAAAAAAATGCATTGTTGGTTAAGGGCTTGTAAGTAAGAATTTCACTGTAATGTCTACACCTGTTGTATTCGGCGCATGTGGCAAATAACATTTGATTTGATTTGAAAGTACAGATACCCAAAAAAACTACTTAAGTAGTACTTTAAAGTATTTTTACTTAAGTACTTTACAACACTGAGTATGATGATCTCAAAAAACCCAGTCAAACCTTAATCATTAAAGAGTACCTATAACAGCTAGAATAGCCTAAGCTAGACCGATCTATGAGGGACCAATACAATAGTCCCACAACAGAAGTTTATAACTTACACATATTTAATCAAAGCGCCTAGGACAACTTGACACCAGATTAATTGTCAATCTCTCCTCCATGTAGAGATCTGTTATATAGCTGTATATTGTTACACTAGTCACAGAACTGGGTGGTGGTTTGTGAATTCTGAGTGGTTTCTCTACTAGACCTTTTCTTACTAGACCAATTGGAGAGACCATAAGAGAGGGGTTCCGCTTTATTTAACAGACACGCTTATCCAGAGTGACTTACAGGAGCAATTAGGGTTAAGTGCCTTGCTCAAGGGTACATTGACAGATTTTTCCACCTAGTCGGCTAAGGGGATTTTAACTAGCAACCTTTCGATTACTGGCCCAACACTCTTAATCGTTATGCTACCTGCCGCCCTATAAATGAAGGGTTTCATTACAAAATGCGATATTTAACTGTTCAGTAATGTTGGTGAATCGACTTTAATTAAAAATGCATCTTGAGATAGAGCTATTATATTTTTCATCTTACCATGACATGGGCTAGTGAAAAGACAGACATGATTTTGTTAGAAAAATATTGCAAGGTAATTTTATTTTAGAGATAAAATGTGGTTACTGACGACCTTTCGGTTACTGGCCCAACACTCTTAACCCTTAGGTTACCTAAGTATTTGGTGACAATGGTTAGTTTCTGGTACTTACCTCAAATAATTCAAGTGTACAAACCTACACTTGTCTCAATGAATCTCAAAGAAACTAAAATGTAATGAATATGCTATTATTAGGTAAATACCAGGATGTAAAATAAAAGGTTGCCCATAGAGAATGGGGCCCCGTATTAGTAATTGGTGCTTAAATGTAGTACACTTTTTTCACAAGTCTTACTTTTCTCACAGAAGGTTCCGGCCCATCCAGAGGAGCAGGTGCAGGCTCCACTCACATGGTCACATAGAGCCCCGTGCTGACACAGACAATCCAGGGCACAGCTCAAACCATAGCTGCCCTCCACACACTCTGGGGGAACAGGGGAGAGACACATGGACAACATCAGACAGAGATACTACTAGCCAAAATATATACACATTTGCTGCTGTAAGGACATGTGTTTTGCCACAGCAAAAATATTGTCACAGCAAAATAATCCTGCAGCAACAGGATTTTAACATTTAGTCCATAATTTTGATTGATTGATGGTTAGGCTATTAGCTGGCCAAAAGTAGGCCAGTGGAGGCTCCTCAGAGGAGGAAGGGGAGGATTTCTAAAAAAGTTATCCTTTTTAGATAAAACTATACTAAATATAATCACGTCACCAAATATTTGATTAAAACACACTATTTTGCAAAGAAGGTCTACAGTTGCCTCAACAGCACTCTGTAGGGTAGCACCATGGTGTAGCCGGAGGACAGCTAGTTTCCGTCCTCCTCTGGGTACATTGACTTCAATAAAAAACCCAGGAGGCTCATGGTTCTCACCCCCTTCCATAGACTTACACAGTAATTATGACAACTTTTGGAGGACGTCCTCCAACTTATCAGAGCTGCATGAACTGACATGTTGTCCACCCAATCAAAGGATCAAAACATTTATCTAGTACTGAAAGCATAAGCTAAAGCTAGCTAGCACTGCAGTGCATAAAATGTGGTGAGTAGTTGACTCAAAGAGAGAGAAAGTTGAACAGTTTAACAAAGTAATTTCTTCCAAAATGAAGGAGAAGCAAGAGAGAGAGAGAGAGAGAGAGAGAGATTGTCTTTTTTTTTTTTTAACTTTCAGTTTCATTTACTTAGCTAGCAAATGCAGCTAGCTAGTTTAGCCTACTGAAACACCCTGCTCAAACAGAGGGATGCTATGTTAGCTAGATGGCTATGACTTTCCAACACAACACTGGAACTCTTCCAAGTCAAGGTAAGCTTTTGGTTGCTTACTGACTGTACACTGTAACGTTAGTGCATGATTGTAGCGAGTTTACTAACGTGTTAGTTATATTAGCTATGCTGACTATGACGTTACTTTAGCTAATATGGTGACAATGATGTAGGCTGTGTGTAGCAGTTTGGCTTGGAAAGCTTTTTTCGCCTGGTCACATACAGCTGATGTGTTGTGCATTGAAGTCACTGTCTGTCCATGCGTCACTGTCTGTCACCTCAAATTTGTCTCTCGACCTGTGTGCACCTACGTTGTAAACTGTCATTCATAGGCTAGGTTGTAGCAACCTCATGATGGGTATAGGGAAATTTTGAGTATCATGTAGTAGCCTAAACCTATCGCTCATACATTGAACTGGGTGAATGAAATATGAATGACAGTCATCCAATATGCTGTAATAGAAATAAGGCCATGCTCATGAAAAAAATATTGCCCTCCCTCATCTTAAACAGCATTGACTGCCACTGAAGTAGGCTACAAGAAAAGTGCAACACTATATTTTATAACCGTGTGTTAGCGTGGGTTTTCAGTGAATTTATGTAAATCACAAAGCTCATCTGCATTTCCTGTGGTGCAGGAAATTTATAAGCAACAAAAGAGTGATCAAATTAAGATCCTCCATCTGTAGGACACTTGCTTGAACCAGATCTGATCCCAAAGATGTGTTACAGTGTATTACCTAAAGATGGCAGTGTTTCCAAAGAAATGTCTTACTCTGTTCACAGTTGTCTCCAGTGAAGCCAGCCTCACACACACAGTGTCCAGTCACAGCATCACAACTCAGGGCTCGGTCTGCACACTGGCACCTGCTGGAGCACCCAGAGCCCCAGGACCCCACTTCACAGGCTGTGGAGACACGCACACGCACACACACACACACACAAAATGTAGTTTTCTTGACCAACCTGTGTGTGTGTGTGTGTGTGTGTGTGTGTGTGTGTGTGTGGACGTGTTTAACTATTCTTGTGGGGACCAGAAGTCCCCACAAGAATAGTAAACAAACAAACATTTGACCAACTGGGGACATTTTGTTAGTCTCCACGAGGTCAAATGCTATTTCTAGGGGGTTTAGGGTTAAGGTTAAAATTAGTGTTAGGGTTAGAATTACATTAAGGGTTAGGAGATAGGGTTAGTTTTAGGGTTAGGGTTAGGAGCTAGGGTTAGGTTCAGGGTTAGGGTTAGGTTTTTGGGTTAAGGTTAGGGTTAGGGTTAAGGGCAGGGTTAGGGTAAGAGTACAGGTTAGGGTTAGGGTTAGGTTTAGGGTTAAGGGTTAGGGAAAATAGGATTTTGAATGGGACTGAATTGTGTGTCCCCACAAGGTTAGCTGTACAAGACCGTGTGTGTGTGTGCGTGTGCGTGTGTGTGTGTGTGTGTGTGTGTGTGTGTGTGTGTGTGTGTGTGTGTGTGTGCACACCTGCCTGTGTGTATGTGTGATAGTGGTGCTTACACGTAGTGCAGTCGTGTCCTGTCCGGCCCGGGGGACATGTGCAGTGTCCGGTGACAGGGTCACAGCTGGCATCAGGGTGACAGACACAGGTACTCACACAGCCTGGCCCATAGGACCCTGTTGGACACACTGTGGAGCAGAGGAATTGTCAGAGTGAAATATAACGCAGTATATCATAAGGTCTTTCTCTCTCGCTGTCTCTCTCTTTCCTTTCCCCCTCACTTTAGTAAGACTGAAGGCTATTGTCGTTTATTTGTTTCACTCACCAGTCTGGCAGAGTTGTTCTGTGTACCCAGGGCTGCAGTCACAGACTCCTGTCTGCTTGTTGCAGGAAGCTCCATTCTCACACGCTCTACATGGGAACTGGCACTTCAACCCCCATAATCCCTCTGGGCAGTCTACGGGGGGAGGAAAAACTCAGGGCTATAGCTATTGACCAGTTATACACCAGTTTTAAAGGTCAGGTAATTTGGTCAGGATAAGCCCTAATTGAGATGTATGACCATCAACACCACATGGTTTAACTGACTTCAGGTCATTGGTTTAAGAGCAGATGAAGAGCAGGTCTGCTTGGTGGACCGATGTCTTCCAATACTACTGTACTGTTTGAATTTAGATCCTCACCCCAGATTTGAAAAACAGTGAGGGACAATATGGAAGAAACGGCATGAGATTAGGTGAAAGATAAATACAGTATAATAATTAGTAATAATACATTTAACAGTAATACAGGTATTAAATACTGAGTTATGAAGCATTATAACTACCTTGATGACATGCCTTTCCTGTCTTCCCAACAGGGCAGATACACTGTCCTGTCATTGGGTCACAGGGTGCTCCTCCACACACACACGTCTGGAGGCAGTTCTCCCCAAACTGACCAGCCCTGCAGGCTACATACATATACACAGAGGATAGAATGATGGAGGGAGAAAGAGAGAGACAGAGAGAAAGAGACAGAGAGAGAGAAAGAGACAGAGACAGAGACAGAGACAGAGACAGAGACAGAGACAGAGACAGAGACAGAGAGAGAGAGAGAGAGAGAGAGAGAGAGAGAGAGAGAGAGAGAGAGAGAGAAAGGGTTACACAAACCTTTTTTCATTTCCTTTATATCTCCCTCACTGGGATCGTGTGCAGTGGCAAGGCGATCTCAAAGTGGACTGATGTTCCATGTCCCCCTCTCACAACCTCACATCAATTAAAAGCTAAACAAAACCCTAAAGAGATGGATGATTTGTTTGCTTTAATAAAGGGACCCTCATGGATGTCTGGACAATGCATTAGGTCTAAAATAACCCCTCCATTTTACCTTGGCCAGCCTGTAGGGAGACAGAGTTATGATTTAAACAGAATTCCTGAACGTTCTTTAATATCTCTAGACCATAGGAGAGACTGAAGCCACTGAAACTTTCCACTGGTCTGCAGAGCAAGCTGCCAGAAGAGGAACACTACTGAAGCCTTTTGAGCAAACTAATACACACACATGTACGCACACGCATGTAAGGTCAGGAGTTGTTCCTGAATGGACCAGGAAACACTCCTGTCCCTAACTACATGCATTGTGGTTGGGGAGTCTCCTCCACAAGGGGGCTGGCTCACCTAGCTGACACAGGTTCCCATGGAGCCCTGCAGGACACCTCCGGGTGCACTCTCCACTCCTAGGGTCACAGGTCGCCCCACCTGGACAGTCGCACTGCTGCCCACAGCCACTACCATAGAACCCTGGATCACACTCTGGAGAGAAATACACGCACGCACACACGTACACACATACAGACACACACATGTACACACATACATACACACAGGAGAGGAGCTTCACTATCATCCAGACAACCATGAAACAATGTCATTTTTCTTTTTTCAATAACCTCAATATCCGTGTACAGTATTGTCTGAGCCAGAACAGCTTACCTTGCTGACACTGAGAGCCGTGGTAGCCAGGTTTGCACAGACAGGTCCCGTTCTTGGGATGGCAGCCCAGGGAATGTTCCAGAACACAGTCACACTCCTCAGAGCAGCCGACACCGTGGGTCCACCTGGGACAAGCTGGAGAAGGGAAGGTAGTGTCACTACAACTCTAGGATTAGGGACCAAGCTACAGAAAGGGAATTGACATCATTTTCTTCATCTGTCACTATTGCAGTGTTCCTAAAATCTGGTCCAAGAGACACACACAGGCAGTGCAGGCTTTTGTTCCAGCCCAGTACTAAGACACCTGATTCAACTGAACAGGTAGTTGATGTTTAGTTTATTAGTTGAATCAAGCTAGGACAAAAGCTTCAAGACGAGGGCTGAAGAACACTGCTGTACTACATTAAGATGGCAGTCATGGTGGCTGCTGGGTACTGTAGTGTAGATGATATGGGTACTCACGCAGGTGGCAGAAGCGCCCGTACAGCCCCGGGGCACACAGGCAGGCTCCATAGAGACGGTGGCAGCGCCCGTTGTTGGGGCAGTTACACTTCCGCCTACAGTGTTTCCCAAAGGATCCTTGTGGGCAACCTGTCAACATGTCAACAAGACACAGAAGAGTGTTAGACCAGATGTTGCCTTCCAGCATGTATACAGTCACCTGGTCCCCAATCTGATCAGGCACCAGGCTATGTCTACAGGGCAGAGCCAGTTCCTAACCTTATGGGTGGTGAAATGAACAGGGTCAGATAAATAGGATTAGCCACTTAAGGCAAGGAGACTGGTCTGCGTCTGGACATGGATGTGATGGAGCTATGAGATAAAACCATGCAGTGGGGAGGAGGGGAGAGGAGTGGTGGGCTACTGAAGTGCCAGTAATAAGGGAAAAAATTGCTGTGTTTGGACCCCTGTAGGAGAGCAGTCGGCTGAGTGCTGGGGAGAGTGTGTGTGTGTGTGTATCAGTCCCTACCGTCCTCACAGAGCTGGCCCTGCACCCCTGGTGGGCAAACACACCTCCCGGTCACTGGTTCACAGGAGCCCCCGTTCTGGCACAGACACACGCTGTTACAGGACTGTCCATAGGTCCCCACAGGACAAGCTGGGGGGGAGAGCGAGAGAGAGAGAGCGAGAGAGAGAGACATTCTAACGCTTTGCTTTTATATTATCTTCTCCACATGTGGGTCTTTCTTAGCTTTTTGCGTTTCCCACATGAATCCCACACGGCTTGTATAGCAATTACCACACACAACCCAGCTGGAACTTTTAAATGGGTTCAGTCAAAGCCAGTCAACATTCCATGTCACACTTGTTGTGCACAACTATTTTATGAATCTCTGAGGGAAAATGTGTCAGTTAGCAATTAGTCATGTGGCAAGGTAGACTAGTGCAAAATCAGTACATACAGTGGGGGAAAAAAGTATTTATTCAGCCACCAATTGTGCAAGTTCTCCCACTTAAAAAGATGAGAGAGGCCTGTAATTTTCATCATAGGTACACGTCAACTATGACAGACAAATTGAGAAACAAAAATCCAGAAAATCACATTGTAGGATTTTTAATGAATTTATTTGCAAATTATGGTGGAAAAAAAGTATTTGGTCACCTACAAACAAGCAATATTTCTGGCTCTCACAGACCTGTAACTTCTTCTTTAAGAGGCTCCTCTGTCCTCCACTCGTTACCTGTATTAATGGCACCTGTTTGAACTTGTTATCAGTATAAAAGACACCTGTCCACAACCTCAAACAGTCACACTCCAAACTCCACTATGGCCAAGACCAAAGAGCTGTCAAAGGACACCAGAAACAAAATTGTAGACCTGCACCAGGCTGGGAAGACTGAATCTGCAATAGGTAAGCAGCTTGGTTTGAAGAAATCAACTGTGGGAGCAATTATTAGGAAATGGAAGACATACAAGACCACTGATAATCTCCCTTGATCTGGGGCTCCACGCAAGATCTCACCCCGTGGGGTCAAAATGATCACAAGAACGGTGAGCAAAAATCCCAGAACCACACGGGGGGACCTAGTGAATGACCTGCAGAGAGCTGGGACCAAAGTAACAAAGCCTACCATCAGTAACACACTACGCCGCCAGGGACTCAAATCCTGCAGTGCAAGATGTTTCCCCCTGCTTAAGCCAGTACATGTCCAGGCCCGTCTGAAGTTTGATAGAGTGCATTTGGATGATCCAGAAGAGGATTGGGAGAATGTCATATGGTCAGATGAAACCAAAATATAACTTTTTGGTAAAAACTCAACTCGTCGTGTTTGGAGGACAAAGAATGCTGAGTTGCATCCAAAGAACACCATACCTACTGTGAAGCATGGGGGTGGAAACATCATGCTTTGGGGCTGTTTTTCTGCAAAGGGACCAGGACGACTGATCCGTGTTAAGGAAAGAATGAATGGGGCCATGTATTGTGAGATTTTGAGTGAAAACCTCCTTCCATCAGCAAGGGCATTGAAGATGAAACGTGGCTGGGTCTTTCAGCATGACAATGATCCCAAACACACCGCCCGGGCAACGAAGGAGTGGCTTCGTAAGAAGCATTTCAAGGTCCTGGAGTGGCCTAGCCAGTCTCCAGATCTCAACCCCATAGAAAATCTTTGGAGGGGAGTTGAAAGTCTGTGTTGCCCAGCGACAGCCCCAAAACATCACTGCTCTAGAGGAGATCTGCATGGAGGAATGGGCCAAAACACCAGCAACAGTGTGTGAAAACCTTGTGAAGACTTACAGAAAACGTTTGACCTGTGTCATTGCCAACAAAGGGTATATAACAAAGTATTGAGAAACTTTTGTTATTGACCAAATACTTATTTTCCACCATAATTTGCAAATAAATTCATAAAAAATCCTACAATGTGATTTTCTGGAAATTTTTTCCTCATTTTGTCTGTTATAGTTGACGTGTACCTATGATGAAAATTACAGACCTCTCTCATCTTTTTAAGTGGGAGAACTTGCACAATTGGTGGCTGACTAAATACTTTTTTTCCCCACTGTAACACATTCTGAGAAAACTGAATATTTTTGGTATAAAGATCTTTCCTTTCCTTCTATCCCTCTCTCGTTACACTGTATCCAGGCATATACATTTACATTTACGTCATTTAGCAGACGCTCTTATCCAGAGCGACTTACATTATTTATTTTTTCATACCCCCTGTGGGAAACGAACCCACAACCCTGGCGTTGCAAACACCATGCTCTATCAACTGAGCTACATCCCTGCCGGCCATTCCCTCCCCTACCCTGGACGACGCTGGCCCAATTGCGCGCCGCCCCATGGGTCTCCCGGTCACGACCGGCTACGACAGAGCCTGGATTCGAACCAGGATCTCTAGTGGAACAGCTAGCACTGCGATGCAGTGCCTTAGACCACTGCGCCACTCAGTGGTATACAGTGGTATACAGCACTGTCTTCCCATATCTAACAAATGTTGTCATACAAAATGCAATAGCATGTCTACATACACTGAGAGTACATTATGAACACCTCCTCTTTCCATGACATAGGGAAGGGGATACGTAGTCAGTTGCACAACTGAATTCATTCAACCCTTATTGATGAAGGGGAGGAGACAGGTTAAAGAAAGATTTTTAAGCCTTGAGACAATTGAGACATGGATTGTGTATGTGTGCCATTCAGAGGGTGAATGGGCAAGACACAATATTGAAGTGCCTTTGAATGGGGTATGGTAGTAGGTGTCAGGCGTACCGGTTTGAGTAAAGAACTGCAATGCTGCTGGGTTTTTCACGCTCAACAGTTTCCTGTGTGTATCAAGAGTGGTCCATCACCCAAAGGACATCCAGTCAACTTGACATAACTGTGGGAAGCGTTGGAGTCAACATGAGCCAGCATCCCTGTGGAACGCTTTTGACACCTTGTAGAGTCCATGACACGACGAATTGAGGCTGTTCTGAAGGCAAAAAGGGGGGAGGGGGTGCAACTCAATAGTAGGAAGGTGTTCTTAATATTTTGTACACTCAGTGTATAATAACATTAAGGATGGAAACATTGTAGTTGTCTTCTTCCCAAGCTAACGATTAAAACTTAATGAGATGACAAAAATTGCCATTCTCTGCTACGTTTTCAATCTTCCCCACAGGTCAGGTAAAATGGCCTCAACATAACCTAACTCTTCTTGGTGTGAATTTGAACACTAGTCCAAAGGAGGATGTTTAAATATATAAAAATGACTGATTGTAATGGATTTATCCCCACGTGGCTCCACAATTCCACAATTATATCCCTGGTTCAGGTCCAGCCCAAAGACACTCATTAATCATGCTTGGTTGTGAAACAATGGCTTCTGGCCTCTTTCTAGCCCAGTGTTTGACAGTGGACATCCCTGGCCTGGGGGCTGCATTCTGTCTGTGGGGGACTTGGCCACTCTCCAGGCCAGATCTGGGTTCAAATACCTAACCCCGATGACTAACCAATCAAATATCTGCCTGCTCAATAATAGACACTGAATAACACTGTAACTATATCAGGTGATGATTTCCAAGGGTTACAGTGATAATAAGAGATGCTGGGGAGAGAAGAGGAGAGTGACTTACTCTCATTGCAGATGACGCCAGTCCATCCATGTGTACATTCACAGCGGTCTCTGTCCACACCACACACTGCTCCGTTCTCACAGTCAGCACAGCTCACACTGCAGTCATCCCCAAAGGAGTCATCTAGACACACTGATACACACACGCACATAGTCCTGTAAAATCTTTGCCACATATGGTAGGGCCAATGTCTGAGACAGAGTATATGTGGGAAAACATTGAGCATCAACCAGACATGTATGTAAGCAATGATTGGCTACCTATGTGGCTGACCAGGGTGAGTTCCCCTCTCTGTGCCTCTTCCTCCTCATCATCACCATAGGGTGAGTGCAGGCCTGCAGTGTACTGCAGGAGCTGAGGGGGCTGTCGGAACAGCAGATCTGGCAAACTGTGCACTTCCAGATCCTCCTCTGCGTCATCCTCCTCATCGTCATCCAGGTCACTGTCGTACAGCGCTGCAGACAGGTGGAGAGGAGACACACATTCACATTCATCACACTTACATTACATCTAACTATACTATACTGTATTATAAACTGGGTGGTTTGAGCCCTGAATTCTGATTGGCTGAAAGCCATGGTATATCAGACTGTATAAAATGAAAAAATATTTAGTTTTACTGCTCTAATTACGTTGGTAACCAGTTTATAATAGCAATAAGGCTCCTCGGGGGTTTGTGATATATTAACAATATACCATGGCTAAGGGCTGTGTCCAGGCACTCCGCATTGCATCGTGTGTAAGAACATCCCTTAGCCGTGGTATATTGGCCATATACCACATCTAATTATTGCTTAATTATACTATACTATAATTTACATTACATTCATCTGAATGCTCAAAGTGATTGTTCATTACTATAGTCTGCTGTTGGAAAACATCACAAATGTCTCTCAGAGTTACTTTTATACATTTAAAAACAACGTATACAAATTCACTGTGTAATTACAGTATAGTATAGCATAGTATAGTTTAGCATAGTATAGCATAGTAAAGTATAGTATAGCATAGCATAGTACAGTATAATATTAGGATCAAATATCACTCACGAATGCAGGCTCTCTGGTCGTAGTCCAGACGGAAGCCCAGTCTGCAGAAACACTCGTAGGTCCCCAGGGTGTTCACACAGTAGTGTTCACAGGCAGAACTCTCTGCCAGGCACTCATCAATATCTGACAAGACCACAGAACAATGGGAAGTACTTTGAAAATGTAGAAGGTAGTATACAAGTGTATTATATTTGCATTATCAAAACTAGTACAATGAGTTATTAGACACTGTCAATGCATAATCATCTTCTCTGTGATCGATCATTAATCTTGACCGCAATTGTCAAATGGGTGGCTAAACATGCCCTAAACGTGCCCCTTCATGTATATATCATCATTCAAGAGTTTCTACATCACTGTGTTGTATTTCATACTAACTATACTTAACATTCAGTCATCTCTGTCTTATAAAATAATGTAAACTCAATCCAGAGTCACTTTGGTCTAAGATAATGAGTGGATACTGATCAAGGTATTGTCCTCTTAGGCCAGACAAAATTGATTCACTGTTTAATAATAAATAATAAATAATAATATGCCATTTAGCAGACGCTTTTATCCAAAGCGACTTACAGTCATGCGTGCATACATTTTTGTGTATGGGTGGTCCCGGGGATCGAACCCACTATCTTGGCGTTACAAGCGCCGTGCTCTACCAGCTGAGCTACAGCGGACCACATGTTTAACGGCTTTCCCCCCGAGAAAAGTGAGGCGAGCGAGCGAAAAAAAATCATAAATAAATAAAAAATATTAAGTGGATAAGGAATAACAGTACTTTACCACATTGTCATAGGCACTTCTGCAGGCTCTAGGCCTAATTTGAGCTTCAAGAGTTATATTATTCCATGCAAAAACCTACACAATTTTTCTTAAAAAGAATGCAGATGTTATTATGTTGTTATAACCATGAGAAATGAACCACAATGGGAAGTATAACTTGTGACAGTTTCTTTATTCCTGATTTAAAAAAAATCTCTGATAAAAATCAAGAACAGCTTCACAAGACACCAATAACTAAAGTTGGCCGTGTGCATTAGATCACCTACTTGGTGTCAACAAGCAATGGCGATTCAACATGTAGAATCGTCTGGAAATGAAAATGACGGCCAATGTTCTCTGGTCAGAGGCAATAGCACAATCACCTGCTGATTTTTACTGTTCAACAGCACGGTCTGTTTTGTCCTTTATTTGTTGTTTATTCTGGTCTCCATGGTGTTCATTTCTTTTTAAGATTTATTGGAGCTCTCGTAATGAACTGCTTTCCTTCTTGCTTACACACCGGGCACATTGGCCTGACATGTTGGAATTGTTGTTTGAGCCTCACCACCTCTTCCCCCTCAAGAACATCTGGACATCCACAATGGACACACATCTGGGAATGACACTGTGATTGCTGAGCAATACTGCGTCTCCACTTGCATTCCACAGGTTAGCCCCTTGAAAGCAACTATCTGCTTGTGATATGGATTGTCTTCTTGGAAAAGCTCTGAACCACATGTAAAAATGTTCTCATCCCGAATGCATTGGACTGCTTTCTGTTCTTCTTTAGACAGCTTGCTTTTTGCATACAAGCACCTTTGTTTCTCACATTCAACACATTTGATGGTCGCTCTCACTTTTGCACTGACCATGGCAGCAATCCTCTTTACATTTTCTATATTTGGTGTCAGAGAAGGCCTATCCTTGTCAGTGGTGTCCAAGCTGTACAGATCATCACATTTCTGGTACTCACGTCTGTCTGCTGTCAATGTTGGATCAGGCACAAACCTTCATTTATTAAATTGTTCTTCTGGCAAGCGTGGAGGATTCATTAAGCAGTACCAGCATGGATATTCTCCCTCGCATTTCTTGATCTGTACCATGTATTGTGACATCTTGAAAGGTCTGTCCTGGAATTGCTTGTACTGTTCATTGTCAAGGCCTTTTCTGCTGAGGTCTTGCATCATGTCAACTTCTGTATCAATGATGTTGAATTGTTGTGCAATATTGGCAATTTCTTCCTGTGTTGCGGGCTGATGTAGTTCTACGTGTGTACCTTTCCACTTCAGGCGCTCAAACCGGCCACTCACAAGAGCTGTAACAGGATGCATACTCTTTTCAAAAGCCTCTTTCAGGTCTGGTTGTTTGGTGGTTGTTTCACGTAGGCTTGTCATTGTGCTACACTTCTTCACACGCTTCTCATTTGATTCTTCCATCTTCTCCCTAGCCAGGGCTGTTCCCTGAAGCCCCAAGTTTAGAAGATAATTAACTATCTCGGAGGGTTGGCCCAGCTGTCAGCTGGCACTGTTCTACAGGCGATAAGCATGTCAAGATCCAGTTAAACAGACAGGGGTGTGTGGCATGCTTGAACAGAGGCATATGTGGTTCTGTGGTCTGGCCCACCATCAAATTGAATGATCAAGATTGACTTGTTGAGAGAGACATCATCTTCACTGTAGTTCTCTCCTCTGAGGATGCTGAGATTTTCAACTGTGTCGAAGGGGGCTGGATTGCTTGAAAACCTTGTCCTTGACAGTGACATGAACTTTCCCATCATATAATGAACTAGATGGAGATGCTGGGATGTCTGGGATCAACATGACAGATGGTACAAGTCCACTGATGTGGTAATCAAGGTCGGCAGCTGCTAGAACTGGCCCACTCACAGGAGCAATGCTTGGATGTCTGCCTCTGTTACAGGTCCCTATAGGCTGGCAAGGTTCTCCGACAGGAATGATTGCCTTATCATCCACACATAACATTTCACAGTCCTTCTGCCACATGCAGGCATACTGTTTAATGTAGTTCCACTGTACTGCAACAAACTTTGAGTCTTGATGTCCCTTTCTTTTCACCCGAGACTGGACCATGAACTTGAGGTCAAACCTTCCTATGTACTGGAGAGCAGACATGGACCATGGATTCTTGGGTGTAAACTGCAGTCTTAGCCACTGTATTGATGGGATTTTAGTTTCTGGTGGATGCCGCTTTTCCACTGTGTCACGTAAGTCCTCAACTGATATAGCAAAAGGTAAGTACAAGTACTCCCCATGTCTGCGATCGTTGACCTGAGCTGTGTATTCGTTAAAATACTTCTGTACTTCCTCCCAAAAGGGCTGGAATGAGGATTGTGGTTTGCCATTCAGCTTCCTTAAATCCATGATCAGGTCTGGGTCATCACCATCAAGGAGGAACAAGGATACTCTCTCATCAAGTAGGCCCTGTTCATCATCGTTTGCTGAACTCTTGTCATCTGTCAGAAACCGATACATTTCTCTCAGGAAGTAGCTGTTCACTTTGGCAGCATGTGCGTATTTGTTCAGGAATGCTTTTTGCATTGCTCTAGCGTGGTATGTTGGTATTTCTTTTCTCAGTGTGGAGATGACAGAAGCTTGCCTGGTCTCATGAACGCCATTGCTATGTGAGGATACATTCCATATGAATGTCCGAGTGCCTAGGTAGTTACCACAGGCATACTTATACAAAGTGAAAGTCAATGGAAGTTTCAAGTTGTCAATCCATTTCCTTCTATGGAATCTATCTTCAGGAGCAAAGTCCAGTAGAAAGAGGGGGTGGTATTGGGGCACTTTCTCCAAAGCTTGTAACAGAGTGCTGTACTGGGGTCTGACCGGTCTGCATGATGCTCTCACAGTGTAGCATAAAACATCAGGCTCTAGCGTATGTAGGGGAGCGGGCTGTTGGTGACGTCTGGTCATTGCTTGATTCACCTTCTCCAAGTGGGATGCATAACGCACCACATCTTCTCTGAGATCTAATGTGAACAAGGAATACAGGCAGTTTTAGTTGAGAGGTTTAAAACATAAAGCTTACACTTACTTTTGAAAATAAACGTTTACAATTTCCTGAATAAATTGTGACATTTTACAATATTAGACACAGTATGTTTGACATTAATCTACAAGGAGTAGTAGTGTGCCACAAACTTAATTGATATAGAAAAATGACACAATGCGTTCATTAAAATACCTGTGATGTGATTCCGGTGTACCCAGGGCTGGGATATTGAGATAGAGAGCTGAATGCAATGATCCTGAAGCTGATCTTGACTTAGTTTTGGTGCCTTGTGTTGTGTTTCCTGGTATCTGTTGTAGGATCCAAGGCCTGTCTGGTATGGCTAAGCCTCTCTCTTTCAACTTCTCTAGATGGGGGTCCATATACCAGAGTGCTTTTGATAATCGGGTAACGAATGCCCAGGCTATATGGACATGAAAAATAGGAGAAATATTACATTTCAGCCTGATTATTATTATTAATACACAAATTAACATGAATGAACATTATTCACATAGGATGCATAATAGGATGCAATATTCTATCATATTCAAAAATCATTGGGGAAAAAAGTAATGTATGAATGTATTATCAGTTCATTAATCTACTTAATTGTATAGCCTAACAAGGCTTTAACAAATTAAGACAATACAAATATAAAGGCATATCATAGACTACCCTTTCTTGGAAAAAATGCTATTGTTAATAAAGGGCAATCATTCGAATTAGGTCAAATGAATGTAACACTGGAAAACGTGCAAACCAATCTCGTATAATTTAATGTGATGTATAGGGTAGACTAAAAAAATTTCTATTTCAAGAATGGAGGATGCTCCAATAATAATTGTAATCAAATTAAAATGCTGATTTATAATAATGAGTACATCTCTATAACCTATAGGCGTTAACAAAATATTCATACAAATATGATTAGGCCTCTCATAGACTAGGCCTTGTAGAAAGAGGGTCAAACAAGTTAGATCTGCCAAATTCATGTAGCGTTGGAAAAAATATATACATCCAGCCATAGAGTATAGCCTATCATCATAAAAATTAAAAATGTTGTTTATAACATCGACAATTAGAAGCATCAATAGAGCAAGCTTGACTAAATTTGAGCCCAGTAACTTCGCTCACCGCATCCTCCTTCGATTGTCTCGTCTGGCTGCAACGAAGAGGCCCTACCTTGGAGACAGTTGATCACATCATTGTGGAGCTGCTGATCTGCACGAGGTGTGTGCGTGCCACTGGCGATGTACTTTGCTGGACATGCTAGATGTTTTCGGCGGCTCATCATCACTTCAAATGCATTCCATCTTGGTGTTATCGGGTGGCCTACTACTACTGGTAGTACCGGTAAAATGTAAGTTATGAATCGCAAATCACGATACAGCTGACACACTTCAATTTCATCAATCATTTTGACCTCAATTGGTTGTCCAAAATACTATCAGCTTGCACTGCATCTTTGCTGATGAATGCCCTGATCTCTGGCCAGTCAATTGGCTCAATTACATTTTTGTTTCGTCTATTAATCGCTTCTAATAGATCTGAAAATGATGCATTAACCAAATTGCATATTTGTATTTTAAAAAATGTATGCATTCACCAACTGTAAGTCGCTCTGGATAAGAGCGTCTGCTAAATGACTAAAATGTAAAATGTAAATGTAATTTAACCGACTGTTTGTTTGTAATGAGGGACGTCCCACGTTTAACCTGGACACATAAATTGTAGGAATTTGCGCTGGTTTCTGTCATGACTGCATGAGAAATTGAACATCTGCACGTCGCCTGCAGGTGCGAGCGTGTGTGTTTCACTGTCCAATCCGAGGCTCGAACATGATCTAAGCGCGTGATCTGAGGCTGTTTGGTCTCTTGCGAGAGCGGACAGTGCATTGTAAACAAAGCGCCGCATATATTGACCAAAAAAGAAAACATCTGATTATTTATTTTTTTTGGTGGGGTGTGGAGAAAAGTAAGGCGGGGCATCCGTTAAACAGTAATTCAACTTTGTCCGGCCTTACCATTGCAGCCACAGCCGTCTGCGTGGAGCCTGTAGCCAGCCTTGCAGCTGCACTCATAGCCCCCTGGGTAGTTCTTACAGAACTGACTGCAGCACGCCTCCCCACTCTCACACTCATCACTGTCTGGGGAGATACAACAAAAGATGATTGTTCATTTGGGCAGGCAACGGAAAACATTTCAAGACATTTTGCAACAGAAATTGAAATGGAGCATTTCAAGTCCAGGTGGTCCCTACCTATTTCAGAAAAAAAATACATATATTTGGTGCTTAATGAACAAGACCCATATTTGATCTGTTGCTTCTATACTCATCGTAGAGACAGAGAATGACTATAACCAGGAGTTTTTCCTTACATTATGACCTGACCAGGAAAAACTCAGACAAGCTCTGACAATGATGACCCAACAGAGAGTACCAACCCACACAGGTCTTCCTGTCCTCAGCCAGTTGGTGTCCTTGGTTACAGGAGCAGAAGGGTCCGTTGGTGGTATGTTCACAGTGGTGGGAACATCCTCCTTTGTTCTTCTCACAGCTGTTCACTATCTCCATCTCAATACCTGCAAATAGGAGGATACAACCAGTGAAGTGAAGGCTGGCACCCAACAACAGTATCTGTTTGCAATAAACCAAAACATTAGCCATATTTCACACATTAGCTTCACAAGAACATACTACAATTAGGGTCAGGGAGTTTTTCCTGATCGTGTCACCTGACCAGGACAAATTCCTGACCTTAGTTATAAGCCTACGATGAGGGACCCAGACTTCTTCTTGGTCAGAAAAAACTATTAGCCCTAACTATGATGTTACACAACTGTGATTTTGCTGCTTTAGTTGAATTTACTGATTGTAAGTCGCTTTGGGTAAGAAGAGCATCATGTGTACTCACGGTAGCACTGTTTGCTGTCAGCGCCCAGCTCAAAGCCAGGGTTACACACACAGCTGAAGGAGCCCAGGGTGTTGACACAGCGATGGGTACACATAGCCTGGCTCGAGCTGCACTCATCTATGTCTACAAAGGATAGCATGATATACTGTAAATCAATAGGGCACAGTCACATAGCACAAGTAGAGATTATATTACAGGGATCCACAGAGTAATCATTTTTATTGATATGAGGCTATGAATATAAGCTAGGTACAACATGACTACTTCCTCTGTTTCCGAGGGGGGGAAAGTGCTTCAAGTGGAACAAAATAAATTGTATTTTGTTCCACTTGACTTGTGGGTCAGTGATCTGCTCTTGACCTTTCGTCATAGCAATGCTAAAGCACAGGCCAGGTGGTGGGCTGCTCTGGGTGATTATGAAGCATACCGCAAACACACACACACACACACACACACACACACACACACACACACACACACACACAGACTGTTGTGTTTAATGAAGTTGCCTGAACCCTATAGCCTTCTAGCCACCCCATGTTATAGTAGTATCTTCCAGCCATAGAGTTAATCAGCTTTAGGTCTCCCACACACAGACAGCACAGCTCCAGTCATGGCCCATACGGCCCCAGAGGGCCGGGTCATAAAGTCTCAGCTCTAATGGGCCGGGACAAAGGCAACTCTCTGATGAATGCCACCTTTGTTTTGTCCAAGCGCACTGATTTTGGAGAATAACAAACGTTTACATTAACGGAGTGTCAGTTAAACCACCATTAAAACTCAATGTTCACATGTTGCTTTACACTAATGTGGAAACGTGAGAAAGTTCATGAGATGGATAGAGGTGATGGCTATGTTTTTCAGTGGCCAGTTCTCAATGAGGGCTTTAATGGACTAGGCTTGCTTTCTTAAGAGGGTTCAGGATGCTGGAGATTTATAGACAAGTTCGTAAAAGTCTCTTTCACTCTAGGACATTTCTGGGAAGGTATGTCTGCATGTAACAGCATATTGAAATATGAGAACCATAGTGTGTGTGTGTGTGTGTGTGTGTGTGTGTGTGTGTGTGTGTGTGTGTGTGTGTGTGTGTGTGTGTGTGTGTGCGTGCGTGCATGTCAGTGCATTTCCAGACATACAGTGGGGAAAAAAAGTATTTAGTCAGCCACCAATTGTGCAAGTTCTCCCACTTAAAAAGATGAGAGAGGCCTGTAATTTTCATCATAGGTACACGTCAACTATGACAGACAAATTGAGGAAAAAAAATCCAGAAAATCACATTGTAGGATTTTTTATGAATTTATTTGCAAATTATGGTGGAAAATAAGTATTTGGTCACCTACAAACAAGCAAGATTTCTGGCTCTCACAGACCTGTAACTTCTTCTTTAAGAGGCTCCTCTGTCCTCCACTCGTTACCTGTATTAATGGCACCTGTTTGAACTTGTTATCAGTATAAAAGACACCTGTCCACAACCTCAAACAGTCACACTCCAAACTCCACTATGGCCAAGACCAAAGAGCTGTCAAAGGACACCAGAAACAAAATTGTAGACCTGCACCAGGCTGGGAAGACTGAATCTGCAATAGGTAAGCAGCTTGGTTTGAAGAAATCAACTGTGGGAGCAATTATTAGGAAATGGAAGACATACAAGACCACTGATAATCTCCCTCGATCTGGGGCTCCACGCAAGATCTCACCCCGTGGGGTCAAAATTATCACAAGAACGGTGAGCAAAAATCCCAGAACCACACAGGGGGCCTAGTGAATGACCTGCAGAGAGCTGGGACCAAAGTAACAAAGCCTACCATCAGTAACACACTACGCCGCCAGGGACTCAAATCCTGCAGTGCCAGACGTGTCCCCCTGCTTAAGCCAGTACATGTCCAGGCCCATCTGAAGTTTGCTAGAGTGCATTTGGATGATCCAGAAGAGGATTGGGAGAATGTCATATGGTCAGATGAAACCAAAATATAACTTTTTGGTAAAAACTCAACTCGTCGTGTTTGGAGGACAAAGAATGCTGAGTTGCATCCAAAGAACACCATACCTACTGTGAAGCATGGGGGTGGAAACATCATGCTTTGGGGCTGTTTTTCTGCAAAGGGACCAGGACGACTGATCTGTGTAAAGGAAAGAATGAATGGGGCCATGTATCGTGAGATTTTGAGTGAAAACCTCCTTCCATCAGCAAGGGCATTGAAGATGAAACGTGGCTGGGTCTTTCAGCATGACAATGATCCCAAACACACCGCCCGTGCAACGAAGGAGTGGCTTCGTAAGAAGCATTTCAAGGTCCTGGAGTGGCCTAGCCAGTCTCCAGATCTCAACCCCATAGAAAATCTTTGGAGGGAGTTGAAAGTCCGTGTTGCCCAGCGACAGCCCCAAAACATCACTGCTCTAGAGGAGATCTGCATGGAGGAATGGGCCAAAATACCAGCAACAGAGTGTGAAAACCTTGTGAAGATTTACAGAAAACGTTTGACCTGTGTCATTGCCAACAAAGGGTATATAACAAAGTATTGAGAAACTTTTGTTATTGACCAAATACTTATTTTCCACCATAATTTGCAAATAAATTCATTAAAAATCCTACAATGTGAGTTTCTGGATTTTTTTTCCTCATTTTGTCTGTCACAGTTGACGTGTATCTATGATGAAAATTACAGGCCTCTCTCATCTTTTTAAGTGGGAGAACTTGCACAATTGGTGGCTGACTAAATACTTTTTTTCCCCACTGTACATGTGCGTGTGCTCTTACCATCACAGCCCTGGCGGTCTCTGGCCAGTGTGTACCCAGGTCTGCAGCTGCACTCTGCTTGACCCTCCATAGAACGACACAGCTGGGCACAGCCTCCATTCCTGTCCACACAGGGGTCCCTCACTGACAGAAAGACAGACAGACAGACAGACAGACAGACAGACAGACAGACAGACAGACAGACAGACAGACAGACCAGAGTCAGCACAGCATGTGACTTTATGACCTTCATGTAACTCAGTGTCAATTCACTGAGACAGTTTTACTTAGTAATATCCTGGCACGCCAAAACCTTTATATGTAACTCTTTGCTCTCCATTCTAACATAAAGTGACTATTGTTGTAAACTGTAGGGAAGTCAGAGCACCATATCCAATGTAGTCATTGGGGCGGCAGGTAGCTTAGTTGTTAAGAGCGTTGTGCCAGTAACCAAAAGGTCGCTGGTTCTAATCCCATAAAAAATCTGTCGATGTGCCCTTGAGCAAGGCACTTAACCCTAATTGCTCCTGTAAGTCGCTCTGGATAAGAGCGTCTGCTAAATGACAAAAAATTAAAATAAAAATAGTCAGAACTCACACTCGCAGTGCTTCCCATCCCTCTTCAGCTGGTAGTTCCTATGACACTCGCACTTGTAGTGGTCGTTGCCCATGTCCACACACTTGTGTTCACAGCCGCCATTCTTCACCGAGCAGGAGTTCACAGCTTCATAGTTGGGACAGACAGAAAGACAGACACAAGAAATGAACAACTTCACACATGACCGACACATGACTAGAGAAAATAAAATCTGTGTGCAAATGAAGTGATGTGGCAACTGTCAGGAGAGAAGTATTCAACAGCAGGGTGAGGCAGTTACATAAGTAGGATCTTAATTTGATCACTCTTTTGTTGCTGAGAATTTTCCTGCTCAGTAGGAAAAGCAAACTTTTAGTGTATTTTGAGTTTTAAAAAGGTTTCTCAAGTTTGACATTTTAGACTTGATTTGCCCCAACGAAGAATGTATCAACCCCTACAAAAATGTCCATGAATTATAATCCACATAATAATTATCATTTCCTGTTACTACAGGATTATTTTCATGCTGCAGCAAACTAGCTCAAATTAAGATCCTATATCTGTACTTCCGCTAATGTTGTCTTTGATCACCATTTGGTGAGTAAACGAGTAACCCTTCCTGTCACTAAAGTATGAATCCAAAGAAGGAAGAGCCATATTGTGGGCTACAACACTGTTGGACCAGCACCGTCTTTTCACACCGCCATAGTGGGAACTTGTGATTACAGAAAGCTCTGGAAATTGGAAAATTATGGTTCCAGGTTCCAGCTTCTCCAGAGGGTGCCCCTGGTTGGGTTCTAATGATCTTTCCATCCCTGTGTATCCCTCTTATGATTTACTCCTGTGCTGAATAAGGAAGTCAGTGCTGGGCCTTTAGGGTGCCTTAAAGACAGACCTGATATCACAGACGGCCTGTAAAACCAGAGGGGGAAAGGTTTGCTTTAACTGTGATGACTTCAGCAGATGCAATTAGGAAGCCAAGCAGAGACACCTCCCCTCGCATCCCCCTCATCCCTCCACCACCACCCACCAATCTTGAGTCTACACACTGAGGGCTGAAGACGACAGTGAACTTTGTCTTCACTAACACTAATGCTCCAACACAAGTGATATTTGTTCAGGTTTTATTGATGATAGGAATTGAAGATCACTTGTGAGAGCAGCAAATAGTGAGTGTGCATTACGTTTTTTCTACAGGTCTTTTTTGTCCAGCTCCTGTGCCAACGTTGGGAATCTAAAACCTTCTCTTGTCCTCCTCCTCAAGTTATTGATGTAGAGCCCCTCACTACAGACCAACTGGTAGTCGTGTGGTAGAGTGTCTGTGTTCTCTCACGTTGGAACTGTGTGTTGGCGACAAAAAACAAATACTCCTTTGGTGGAAGTGTAAATCGCGGTCCATTCTCCTGGAGTTTCAAAGGCAGCACCAGATGTTAGCTTTGTTAGCTATGCAGGCGCAAACCAAAAAGTAGCGTCATTGGAAATGGCAAGAAGCAAAACCTAATAAAATGAATTAGGTAGTAAGTTATGGAACAGATCATGGAAAATGTGTGGGGGAGATTGTTTGGTGAACTGTGCTTGTGTAATGAGTAACCTTGACTGAGACCTGAATATTGGAGTATTAGCTCTCAATGCGTAAACCAATGCCTTTAGCTCAGAGGGCTAACATAATCTTGAGTTGTGCTGATGACCGGGATCGAATCCGGTCTCACATGGCCACTACTCACCAATGCAGGTCCTTCCATCAGTGTGCATGCGGAAGCCCTGGCTGCACTCACAGTGGTAGGAGCCTTCCATGTTCACACAGGTCTGCTGGCAGCCGCCATTCAGCTCCTCACACTCATTCACATCTACAGAGGCAACAGATGGACAG
This sequence comes from Coregonus clupeaformis, assembly GCF_020615455.1. NCBI lineage: Eukaryota > Metazoa > Chordata > Actinopteri > Salmoniformes > Salmonidae > Coregonus > Coregonus clupeaformis. Next base: position 6,113,989 of record NC_059197.1, on the reverse strand, counting down.
ACAATCAAACCTGGGTTCATAAAATATTTGAAATTGTTCAAACTTTGAGCATCTGCTTGAGCATGAATGGAGTGCCAGATGGGCGGAGTTTGCAGTTTTGGTTGTATTCCATTGGTTCCCTTGAGCCAGGCAAGCTGAAAAAAAGGTTTTTGAATGATTTCACATACTATTTGAACCCAGGTCTGCAGGCAATATTCTCAGACACTCTCATAGCAAGAGTGCTGCAGAACAAGTCTATTTTGATAGGAGAAGGTTGTGCCAGTGTTTTCCCTGTATCGGCACTGAAGAACAGTGAGGTGTTTTTGATGGAGTTTGAAGGAATGCTTTATAATGATGGAATAATACACAAACCTTTAGACAACATTTGTGACTTGAGCACTCTAACAGACATGAACCCAAACAGGCCACATTCATTAGGAGACTAATATTTGTGTTACAGTTTATGCATCCCAAATGGCATCATATTCCCTATATAGCGCACTACTTTTGACCAGAGCTCTAGCATTGAGGAGTACACCACATCAGTCACTGGCTTCATCAGTAAGTGCATCGATGACGTTGTCCCCACAGTGACCGTACGTACATACACCAACCAGAAGCCATGGATTACAGGCAACATCCGCACTGAGCTAAAGGGTAGAGCTGCCACCTTCAAGGAGCGGGACTCTAACCTGGATGCTTATAAGAAATCCTGCTATGCCCTCCGACGAGCCATCAAACAGGCAAAAAGTCAATACAGGACTAAGATTGAATCATACTACACTGGCTCTGACGCTCGTCGGATGTGGCAGGGCTTAAAAACTATTACAGACTACAAAGGGAAGCACAGCCGCGAGCTGCCCAGTGACACAAGCCTAACAGACGAGCTAAATCACTTCTATGCTCACTTCGAGGCTAGCAACACTGAAGCATGCATGAGAGCATCAGCTGTTCCGGATGACTATGTGATCAAGCTCTCTGTAGCCGATGTGAGTAAGACCTTTAAACAGGTCAACATTCACAAGGCCGCAGGGCCAGACGGATTACCAGGACGTGTACTCCGAGCATGTGCTGACCAACTGGCAAGTGTCTTCACTGACATTTTCAACATGTCCCTGACTGAGTCTGTAATACCAACATGTTTCAAGCAGACCACCCTAGTCCCCGTGCCCAAGGACACTAAGATAACCTGCCTAAATGACTACTGACCCCTAGCACTGACGTCTGTAGCCATGAAGTGTTTTGAAAGGCTGGTCATGGCTCACATCAACACCATTATCCCAGAAACCCTAGACCCACTCCAATTTGCATACCGCCCCAACAGATCCACAGATGATGCAATCTCTATTGCACTCCACACTGCCCTTTCCCACCTGGACAAGAGGAACACCTACGTGAGAATGCTATTCATTGACTACAGCTCAGCATTCAACACCATAGTGCCCTCAAAGCTCATCACTAAGCTAAGGATCCTGGGACTAAACACCTCCCTCTGCAACTGGATCCTGGACTTCCTGACGGGCCACCCCCAGGTGGTAAGGGTAGGTAACAACACATCTGCCACACTGATCCTCAACACGGGGGCCCCTCAGGGTGCATGCTCAGTCCCCTCCTGTACTCTCTGTTCACCCATGACTGCATGGCCAGGCACGACTCCAACACCATCATTAAGTTTGCCGACGACACAACAGTGGTAGGCCTGATCACCGACAACGATGAGACAGCCTATAGGGAGGAGGTCAGAGACCTGGCCGTGTGGTGCCAGGATAACAACCTCTCCCTCAACGTGACCAAGACAAAGGAGATGATTGTGGACTACAGGAAAAAAAAGAGGACTGAGCACGCCCCCATTCTCATCGACGGGGCTGTAGTGGAACAGGTTGAGAGCTTCAAGTTCCTTGGTGTCCACATCACCAACGAACTATCATGGTCCAAACACACCAAGACAGTCGTGAAGAGGGCACGACAAAGCCTATTCCCCCTCAGGAGACTGAAAAGATTTGGCATGGGTCCTCAGATCCTCAAAAAATTATACAGCTGCACCATCGAGAGCATCCTGACTGGTTGAATCACCGCCTGGTATGGCAACTGCTTGGCCTCCGACCGCAAGGCACTACAGAGGGTAGTGCGTACGGCCCAGTACATCACTGGGGCCAAGCTTCCTGCCATCCAGGACCTCTATACCAGGCAGTGTCAGAGGAAGGCCCTCAAAATTGTCAAAGACTCCAGCCACCCTAGTCATAGACTGTTCTCTCTGCTACCGCACGGCAAGCGGTACCGGAGTGCCAAGTCTAGGTCCAAAAGACTTCTCAACAGCTTCTACCCCCAAGCCATAAGACTCCTGAATAGCTAATCATGGCTACCCAGACTATTTGCACTGCCCCCCCACCCCATCTTTTTACGCTGCTGCTACTCTGTTAATTATTTATGCATAGTCACTTTAAGTCTACCCACATGTACATGTTACTTCAACTACCTCTACTAGCCGGTGCCCCTGCACATTGACTCTGTACCGGTACCCCCCTGTATATATAGCCTCCCTACTGTTATTTTATTTTACTTCTGCTCTTTTTTTCTCAACACTTTTTTGTTGTTTTATTCTACTTTTTTATTAAAAATAAATGCACTGTTGGTTAAGGGCTGTAAGTAAGCATTTCACTGTAATGTCTGCACCTGTTGTATTCGGCGCATGTGGCCAATAAAAATGGATTTGATTTGATTTGATTTGAAGAGGGCACGACAAAGCCTATTCCCCCTCAGGAGACTGAAACGATTTGGCATGGGTCCTCAGATCCTCAAAAAGTTATACAGCTGCACCATCGAGAGCATCCTGACTGGTTGCATCACTGCCTGGTATGGCAACTGCTCGGCCTCTGACCGAAAGGCACTACAGAGGGTAGTGCGTACGGCCCAGTACATCACTGGGGCCAAGCTTCCTGCCGTCCAGGACCTCTATACCAGGCGGTGTCAGAGGAAGGCCCTAGAAATTATCAAAGACTCCAGCCACCCTAGTCATAGACTGTTCTCTCTGCTACCGCACGGCAAGCGGTACCGGAGTGCCAAGTCTAGGTCCAAAAGGCTTCTTGACAGCTTCTACCCCCAAGCCTTAAGACTCCCGAACAGCTAATCATAGCTACCCAGACTATTTGCATTGCCCCCCCCACCCCACCCCAACCCCCTCTTTTACGCTGCTGCTACACTGTTTATTATCTATGCATAGTCACTTTAACTCTACCCACATGTACATATTACCTCAATTAGCTCGACTAACCGGTGCCCCCGCACATTGACTCTGTACCGGTACCCCGTGTATATAACCTCCCTACTGTTATTTTATTTTACTGCTGCTCTTTAATTATTTGCTATTTTAATTGTTTTCTTAAACTACATTGTTGGTTATGGGCTTGTAAGTAAGCATTTCACTGTAATGTCTACACCTGTTGTATTTGGCGCATGTGGCAAATACAATTTGATTTGATTTGATTCTATGGGGCCCGGTCAAAAGTAGTGCACTAAATAGAGAATAGGATGCTATTTGGGATGTAGTCTTTTCATGGGTGTTCCAGAGGAGAGTGTTAAGGCCGAAGTTATAGGGATGCTTGTCATGACCCATGACCGTGTCACACTTAGGAATGCAGTAAAAAGTTTCGGCACTGAAGTTCTCTTTTGTTTGACATCAATCTCTGTTAAGCATAGTTGGTCGCTGATGCAATAAGAAGGTTGGCTTGATGATGGAAGTGATGACTTCACGAGAGACTGTTTTAGGAACACAATGTTTATGACCCCTTTATAGACTAACACACCACTTTAATACAAATAAATCAACCATTAATATTGAATCACCAATTGGACACACATTCTCTTCATCAGTGGAAGTTCGCGTACAACGCTTTGCTGTTAACTGTAATGACTAGGACCAGGAGTATGTTCTGACCACATGACCTGATTAGGAAAAACTCATGGGCCCTACTTATAGCCCTATAATTGGAGTCCAGAGTTCTTCCTGGTCAGGTCATGTGGTCAGGAATTCCTCTGGCCCTAGTAATGACGATTCACCACTGACAACACAGGTTGTCCACTATGCAGCAGACCTGAGTGTTTAGGACCATTCCAGAACCATTCACATGTGGTACATCTAGGCATATGTTCCATGTTGTTCCATGTTCCAGGGAGCAAAGGCATGATGAGAAGAAAACATACCTGAGTGCTCCTCCAAGGACAGTCAATGTTTACTACCCATCTGGAGAACACAAAATGTATGCACACATGACTGTAAGTCGCTTTGGATAAAAGCGTCTGCTAAATGGCATATTATTATTATTATTAACACAGTCGAGCTGTTTCAACTACTTTCTGGTTCCTGCTAATCCTCATAATGAACTAAATACTACTTTAATTAGGTAACCTCCACTAGAAGAGGCTAAGAGGGGGTCAAAGAGGAGGGCTGTCTGCCGTATAAGGAGCCTTTTCATAACCGGCGCATAGATGAATGTGATCAGGTTCAAAGACTGAAAATTCACATGCCAATCCATCTAGACCAATCCGCTGCCTCGCTGAGTGAGGATAAAGGATATTCCAGCATCCCCTGTGGTGGATGACATATTCAGGGAAAATCCTAAACTATTTTTCTAAACCCTGTTCTTTTTTTCAAAAGACAGCCTTTTTTCTTTAGTGGATGTTTCTCAATACCTGAATGGTAATAGATGCAGCTAAGGTTCGTCGTGTGAGAGGACTTCAGCAGGATACAAAGGACATCTTTCATTCAGCCGTGAGGCTGAGACTCTGGGAGTTGGGTTGGGGGTTGAATGTTGTCTGAATGTTATTGTGTGTCAATCTTGACCTGAGCAGAAGAGGCTGGGTCTGCAGGAGAGGCTGACACCCACGTCTGTCTCAATGGTTGCCTAACAGCTGTTTGGGGAGATGTCCGCCCATCCCCCGCATCTCAACTCCCAACCTCCACTCCTAGGTTTAACACCATCCTATGTGGAGGGTCGCAGACAGAAACATTTAGCCCTGGCATGCTCTGTTCCAGAATCAAAAAGCTGTTACAGAGCACACTAGCCCTGGAACATGGCTCCTACAGACTCCTACATCATTTCTGAGATGTCTTCAGTTTATCTCTTCACTGGTGTACAGTGCTTAAACCCTCACTAGCTAGTGACAACGTCCCGTGTCAGGGGTCAAATGCTAGGGGCACCTGTTGACACATGCACCCCCTCAGAGCAACTGGGCCTTAGCACTGTCAGCTAACTCAGCCAACTCAGCATGTTTCTGTCAGAACAAACAGGCAGGGTTTTGATTTTACGGGTTGACCATGCCTGTACAGATTGTGTTCCCTGTGTGTGTGTGGTCTGCTAAGCTCTTTTGTGTCTCTGTCTCTTCCTGTGTCTCTGTCTGAAGTGGAGAAAACAGCACAATACAGAGCCTGCAAGAGGACATTTGTGGATGACCTACTCCCGATCCTCAAGGAGCTTAAGGTTTAAGTCTTTCTTTGCCCCCCACCCAGGAGGCCCAGCTCGCCCTCTTTCTCACCCTGACAGGCCTTGCCGTCCGGGCCCAGTCGACTGCCCTCGGGGCACTTGCAGTAGAAGCTTCCAATGGTGTTGCAGCAATGTCCCTCACAGCCACCGTTAGCAGTCGAGCACTCGTTGACATCTGGGAAAGAAGGAAAGACAGAACCTCAGTTTTCATAGCCTACAAACTGCACAGTCAGCAAAACTGAACCCAAATCCATTGTACACTGTGGCGCTTTGGAGCTTCTCCTTCTTTGGTTGAATCATTCCCCTCTGTTTTGTAAGACGTTTCTCTCTCAAGCATAAAGGATGTCTCTCCAAACATTCAGTGAGTCCATTTTCTCCCCCTCACTTTGTAGACGTCCCAGCTGTCCAACAAAGGGCCATCTTTAAGACAGACCCAGTAGTGCTTTGATGACCCTGTTTCTAGAGAGAAAACTAAATGTCCTAACCTTAGTCCTGTTGTTCATCTACTGGGGCCAATGTAGCTGGAAGCTCGGCATAAGGTACAGGAGAAGCTAGCTAGCTACACAATATAGTTTACATATGCAATACACTTTGGTTAGGAAGAGCCCGACAAACTCATGTTTTGAGGTTCAGAGTCAGTGTAAAACAGGTTGAAGCAAAAGGTTAAAGCAAATGCATTCTCTTTTCATCACTCCACAGACAGATGCTTTTACTTAAATTGCGGTCATTACTTTGCATGTGAATGTAAACAGGTATTTCCAATTAAATTACAATGTTGACAGAGTCAGTCAGGCATGAGAACTGTTTTCATGCTCTTCACATTGTCTCGCTTTATTTTTCTTTAATGGTTTCCAGCTTGTTGCTGCCTGGTTGTTTACCCCTTGTTCTCTTGCATTGATACTTCAGGCTCTGTGGTGCTGGTATAATGACTCCTATCAGCTCCTTTTTACAGTGAGTTTGTGCATGGAGTGTGGAATGTCTTTAAAGGAGATATCATTCAACACAATATACAGCTAATAAGATCAAGCTGTGTCAATCAACCACACACAACATTATTTTCTCATTCAGATATTTGAGCTTGCTCCATTTCAAACCCAAATGTGCATAGAGTAATGTTATGAGAAGTGTTCCTCTGGTGGGTCATATCTTATGGTGGAGGAAGACGTTTGACATTCTGTCCCTGTCTGTTTGCTAATGATTTACTGTGGACCCGTGGCTATAAATATACTAATGGTGCCATTGACCCTTAAATTACAGAACATTTCACAAGCAGAGTTCCCCAAAACTTTCAGTGTGACATCTTGAGAGAGTGAGAGAGAGTGAGAGAGAGAGAGTGAGAGAGAGAGTGAGAGAGTGAGAGAGAGAGAGAGAGAGAGAGAGAGAGAATGAGAGAGAGAGAGAGAGAAAGAGTGAGAGAGAGAGAGAGAGAGAGAAGGAGAGAGAGAGAGAGAGAGTGAGAGAGTGAGAGAGAGAGAGAGCGAGGGATAAGGAGTGGAGTTAGCAGGCTTTTACAACCATTTGGCTCTTTTTTGTTTGTGTAGATTGAGACCATATGACAAATCAGGGTCTCCCCATAGCAACACTGTGTATGTTGGAGCACAGATAATTACTGAGCGCAGTCTTAACTCCCTAACCACATTGCTGCCTGTGGCTCTTCTCTTTCCTATCCGAGGGAAGCAGGAAGCACACCACATTATTACCGTAACCGTATAATAATTATGGTCATTAATGTTTGTTTAGGCCTTGCAGGGGAGACGTTGACAATAAGGAAGTCTCCTTTTAATCCCCCTTTGAACTTCTAAAGCAAAGGGAAATCTAAAGAACACACAGCAAAAGAGAAGAGTAATACAACAGAGAGCACTGAAAGACATACAAATGCTCTAAAAACATTACAAATAAGCAGGCTGAGAGCTTGCCAATCTGCTCCTGTTGAAGTGCTCAGTGAGTTTTCACACACACACGTGCATGCTCACACACACGTGCACACACACACACACATGCATGCTCACACACACACACACACACACACTGTCCATGAGCCTCTGTGGCCTAGCGCGGAGGGAAGACATCCATCCAACAAGACAAACTGTACAAGAATTCTAAACAGACATTAGAATGACACAGTTCCTCCAACTCCGATAGAACACACACACACACACACACACACACACACACACACACACACACACACACACACACACACACACACACACACACAGCCACCAGAGCCCCTGTGCTGCTGTACAGAGACACTATCTATAAAACAGCAAATGGTGTTTTATGTCTCTACGAAGTGTTGTTGGTCATGTCAGAGTTTGGTAGCTGGCCATGTCATTATCATTGCACAAATATTATAGGCTGCCATACAGAAGACACACAGCAGCACAGCCGTTAACTGTAATCAGTAGCAGGTGAGAGCAGCAGACAGACTGTAGCTAGTGTCACGACTTCCTCCGAAGCTGCCACCTCTCCTTGTTCGGGCAGGCTTTGGTGTTCGTCGTCACCGGCCTTCTAGCCACTGCCATTCCTCATCTCATCTCATCATTCCATTTGTTTTGTCTTGTTTATTACGCACACCTGGTTCATATCCCCTCATCAGTACCTGTATAAGTGTTCCCTCTGCCCCCTTGTCTTTGTGTGTGATTGTTTATTGTGGAGGATAGTGAAGCTCGGTGGAGCTCCGTGTATTTTGTATCGCCGGGATATTTCCCAGAGTGCCTTGTATTTTCCAGTGCGCCTATTTTGCGCACTAGAGTGTTTGACGCATTTCTGCGTAACTCTGTATTTGCGGAATAAAGCCTGTTATTCTGTGATTTACCCTCCTGCGCCTGACTCCTTCGACATCACCTCATCACATCACACACATGACATGGAGTCAGCAGGAGAGGAGCACATGCCTGGAGTCGTGGCACAGGTCCGGGAGCATTTGACGATGCTAGCCAGCTTGGGAGAAGCGATGGATCGGGTTATACTGGAGTCATACTATTTGAACATCAGCTCGCCTCCATCGGAGCGGGAGAAGGTGTCCGCCCTCGTCTCCTGCCTCTCGGGGAAAGCCCTGGAGTGGGCCAACGTGGTCTGAAGTGAAGGAGGAGCCATTCTTTTGGGTCTGGAGGCGGCAGGGAGGGCACTCTCGTGTCACACCAGGTATCGAACACCCACACTCGTTCAGAGCCCTCTGCTGCGCACTGTACCCTACACATCCACTTTCCTGATTACACAGTAGTTCCCCAGTGTAAGGCGCTGGTCGATTCAGGCGCAGCTGGGAACTTTATGGACAGGTCATTTGCACATAGTCTAGGCATTACATTGGTTCCCCTATCCATTCCAATCCCCATCGCTGACCGCCAGACAGTCGACCATTAGGGTCCGGGTTCGTTAGGGAAGTTACAGCACCAGTCACTATGGTTACGCACGAAACCCATAGAGAGCAAGTCACCTTTTTTATTATTGAGTCTCCTGATTTCCCTGTTGTGTTAGGTCTTCCCTGGTTAGCACTACACAACTCCACCTTTTCATGGCCGCAGAGGGTTCTCACAGGGACGTCGCGAGAGTGTCAGGGTATGTGTCTCGGTGTTTCCGTTGGTGCAACCACGGTGGAAAGTCCAGACACTACCTCCACCGTGCGCATTCCCTCCGAATACCTCGATTTGGCACACGCGTTTTCCAAAAACGCAGGCCACCAAATTACCACCTCATCGGGTGGGGGATTGCGTGATAAACCTCCGGGTAGACGCTGTGCCTCCCAGCAGTCATGTGTATCCCCTGTCGCAGGCTGAAACGGAGGCGATGGAGACATACGTCTCCGAGTCCCTGCGCCAGGGGTTCATACGTCCCTCCATTTCACCCGCCTTCTCAAGTTTATTTTTTGTGAAGAAAGACGGAGGTCTGCGCCCTTGCATTGATTACCGAGCACTGAACAAGGGGACAATATGTTATAGTTATCCTCTACCCCTCATTACATCTGTGATCGAGTCAATGCATGGGGCGCGCTTCTTCACAAAATTAGATCTCCGGAGTGCGTACAACCTGGTGCGCGTCCGAGAGGGGGACGAGTGGAAGACAGCATTCAGCATAACCACGGGGCATTATGAATACCTGGTGATGCCGTACAGTTTGATGAATGCTCCATCAGTCTACCAGTCCATTGTGAACGAGGTGTTTCGGGACATGCTTGGTCACGGTGTAGTGGTCTACATCGATGACATTCTGGTGTATTCTGCTATGTGCACCGAGCATGTGTCCCTGGTTCGCAAAGAACTGGCATGACTGTTGGAACATGACCATTATGCCAAGGCAGAAAAGTGTCTGTTTTTCCAACAGTCCGTCTCCTTCCTCGGATACCGCATTACCACCTCAGGTGTGGAGATGGAGGGAGATCGCATTTCAGCCGTGCGTAATTGGCTGACTCCAACCACGATTAAGGAGATACAGCGCTTTATTGGCTTTGCCAACTACTATCGGAGGTTTATCCTTTGGCAAGGTCGCAGCTCCCATCACATCTCTGTTGAAGGGTGGGCCATCCCGGCTCCGCTGAGGCTGACAGGGCCTTCAGTAGCCTGAGGGTTCTGTTCACCTCAGCCCCTGTACTGGCCCATCCCGATCCATCACTACCGTTCATAGTGGAGGTGGATGCGTCCGAGGTAGAGATAGGCGCTGTCCTATCTCAATGCTCAGGCACGCCACCCAAGCTCCGTCCCTGTGCCTTCTTCTCCAAGAAGCTCAGCGGAGCAGAACTACGACGTTGGTGATCGGGAGCTGTTGGCTGTTGTCCGAGCCCTGACCGTGTGGAGGCACTGGCTCGCCAGAAGGCCAACGCTGACCGCCACGAGGCCCCGGTCTTGGTACCGGGTGATCGAGTCTGGCTCTCGACCCGGAATCTGCCCCTCCACCTGCCCTGCCGGAATCTGAGCCCGCGGTTTGTGGGGCCGTTCAAAGTCCTGAGTTACCATATTAACCCCTCGTTCCATGTGTCTCTCCTCAGGCCGGTGGTGGCAGGTCCGCTCCAGGAGTCTGAGGTGCGGGAGGTTCCTCCGCCCCATCTGGACATCAAGGGGGCCCCGGCGTACTCCGTCCTTTCCATCCTGGATTCGAGGCGTCGGGAGGGGGGCCTTCAGTACGTCGTGGAGTGGGAGGGGTACGGTCCGGAGGACCGGTGCTGTGTTCCGGTGAGGGACATCCTCGATCCCTCCCTACTGCGGCTCGCCCTGCTCCGTGTCCTCCTGGCCTCGCCCTGCTCCTTGTTAGGGCAGGCTTCGGCGTTCGTCGTCACCGGCCTTCTAGCCACTGCCGCTCCTCATCTCATCATTCCATTTGTTTTGTTTTGTTTATTACACACACCTGGTTCATATTACATTTTTTACATTTAGCAGACGCTCTTATCCAGAGCAACTTACAGTTAGTGAGTGCATACATTTTCATACTGGCCCCCCGTGGGAATTGAACCCACAACCCTGGCGTTGCAAGCGCCATGCTCTACCAACTGAGCTACACGGGGGGCTGTATAAGTGTTCCCTCTGCCCCTTTGTCTTTGAGTGTGATTGTTTCTTGTGGAGGATAGTGAAGCTCGGGTGGAGCTCCGTGTATTTTGTATCGCCGTGATATTTCCCCATGTGCCTTATATTTTCCAGTGTGCCTGTTTTGCGCACTAGAGTGTTTGACGCATTTCTGCGTAATTCTGTATTTGCGGAATAAAGCCTGTTATTCTGTGATTTTACCCTCCTGCGCCTGACTCTTTCGACATCACCTCATCACAGCTAGACATAGACAGATAGAGACAGATACTGGAACTAAGTCACTGCTACAGGCAGAGGGGGACAGAAGGACAGGAAGGAAGAAGAAACAAGACAGTGAGATAAATCGAGGGAGGGAGAGATGAAGAGAAGCAGAAGGGACATACGGATGGAGAGAAAACAGTAGTGAGAGAGATGGGGGCAGAGGGATAGGAGAACCAAAATATGTTTTTTTGACTGACCCAGCAGAGATCATATGTAGCAATCCCTTATGGGTTGAGAGTGCCCTTACTGCATAGAATTAAGGACTGGTGTGCTCAACTGAATTCTTTGCATAGAAGCAGTCTCTTTGGCTGCAATGTTAGAAGTTCATAACATAGCCTAAAACCAACTAACACTGATTAAGGCTGTTGCTGAAACACGTCTTTTCATCTCGACTCCTAAAAATGAATGAAATCGTTCACGCCTTTTTCCAAAGAGTGTGGCTAGCCATGTGAGACTCATCAGGACTATTTTCCACTGCTGTGATTAGGTCATGTCTGAGCAGCACCTGAGAAACATTGCTTACAAACACGTAATGGATGAGATGTGCAGGAAGTGTGTTTGACTGGGTAGTACTGACTATGACAGGAATGTTGTATCCCTGTTGGTGGGTTGATCTCTATTCTCAAGTCATTTGATCAGTGCTTTCACATTCATTTCTCTACATGCAAATAAACATTGACTCCATTGAGAAGAAATATATTTGCAATGATAATGACATGGCCAGCTACCAAATTGTGTTTATGATATGCTTTTGGTGTAACATGATACTCTATTGCAGGGTTTAATCAAAGCTTGATGACTAATTGGTTATTTGAATCAGCTGTGTAGTGCTAGGGCAAAAAACAAAATGTTCACCCAGGGGGGGCCTCAGGACCGAGTTTGGGAAACCCTGCTCTATTGCGTAACACAAAAATAATACCCAACAGCTCTTGAACGGGTTGAAAATGTGTATGTCCGCACGGCCTCAGAAACCAAGGATGGGTCGCCATATTGTCATCCCAGGCCACACCCACACTTGGTTTCTAAGGACAAGCAGGGTCACCTGGAAGAGAGAGAGAGAACGAAAGGAAAAGGTACCCTTGTTACCCCTCCTACTTCAACCCTGCCCTACACCACCTCACCAGAAACTGATCGACCCCTAGCCTCTACCCCATTGGCACTAGATCTGAGAGGATTGGATAGGTGTATCCAAGAGGCAAGAGGAAAGGTGGAGCTATTCCTTCCAAACTATCCGATCTTTTCAGATATACAGTACTTTAATTGTCTAGGGATAGTGGTTGATTAGGAGCTCAATATTTGAGAGTGAAAGTAGTAGGACCTCCCACCCCAACACTGCCCTATACACCACCTCAACACACGCTGCTCAACACACTGCTCAACACATACCACTCAATACACACTGCTCAACACACTGCTCAAAACACACTCCCTCAACAAACACTACCTCAACACACACTACCTCAACCAACACTACCTCAACACACACTCCCTCAACAAACACTACCTCAACACACACTACCTCAACCAACACTACCTCAACAAACACTGCTCAACACATACTGCTCAACCCAACGTTGGTTCAGCACATTCTTTCTCAGCAAGCGTTATGTAAGGAGCCCTGCCGCCCAGTGCCCCACCCAGCTTCCCTGCTCTTTTCATTAACTCATTGGGAGGTCACATCAACACCTGACCCTGTGACCCCATCCTCCAGAGATGCCCACTTTGTTCCCATTGGGACTGCAGACACTAATGAGCTCTCAATAACAGGTCCCCATCATTAATCATTATTCTCCAAGAGCCAGGAGCAGGAATAATCTAGTTGGCAGATGTCCTGCACGCTCAATTAGCATGTGCTGCAGCAGGGGGAGAGGAGAAGACCATAGGAGAGGACAGTGGTGGTAGGCAAGAAGTCAGGAAGTTATCCATTGTCTCAAGCAGGAAGAGGTGACTAGTAATAGCAAAGACGGAAGAGGACACCTCATTCGCTGTTTTTTTCTGGTTCAATAAAAGTCAATGAACTAAGTAGACCAGACCCAGCTGCTATTGTTGCATTGTTGTCTATGGGAGACACACCCAGTTAAGTAGACCGGAACCAACTATTTATTTTCAATGGTAAACTGAGTGAACTATCTTCATTTATCTACCATCTTTGGTAATAGCCAGCAGGCATGTGTTGATGGACTATCTGCATTGACCCTTTTTGCACCATCTCTTTTGACTCATCACTTACGCATGTTGCTCCTACTGTCTATTATCTATCCTGCTGCCTAGTCACTTTATCCCTACCTTTATGCACATATCTACCTCAATTACCTCGTACCCCTGCACATTGACTCTGTACTGGTACCCTGTGTATATAGCCAAGTTATCATTACTCATTGTGTATTTATTCCTGGTGTTATTTTTCTATTATTTCTCTTGTTTTCTCTCATTGTTGGGAAGGGCCCGTAAGTAAGCATTTCACCTGTTGTTTACAAAGCATGTGACAAATAAAATGGGATTTAATTTGATTTGGAGGGTTAGCATTTCCCATGCACAAGATGATGAGGACCCAATTATGACCCAACAATGACCCAAATAATGACCCAACAATGACCCAAATAATAACCCAACAATGACCCAAATAATGACCCAAATAATGACCCAACAATGACCCAAATAATAACCCAACAATAACCCAAATAATGACCCAAATAATGACCCAACAATGACCCAGATAATGACTTAAATAATGACCCAACAATGACCCAAATAATGACCCAACAATGACCCAAATAATGACACTAGCAAGCTGTTGCATATGAACAGCTGCAGTTGACAGTTTCTTGATAGTTTGAGCATCTATAGATCAATTTGAAGAATTCAATGAAATGTGCAGCCAAAAATGTCTGTAGTCTACTATCAAATCAAATCAAATCAAATCAAATTTTATTGGTCACATGCGCCGAATACAACAGGTGCAGACATTGCAGTGAAATGCTTACTTACAGCCCTTAACCAACAGTGCATTTATTTTAAACAAAAAAAGTAAGAATAAAACAACAACAACAAAAAAGTGTTGAGAAAAAAAGAGCAGAAGTAAAATAAAGTGACAGTAGGGAGGCTATATATACAGTAAAATAAAGTGACAGTAGGGAGGCTATATATACAGGGGGGTACCGTTGCAGAGTCAATGTGCGGGGGCACCGGCTAGTTGAGGTAGTTGAGGTAATATGTACATGTGGGTAGAGTTAAAGTGACTATGCATAAATACTTAACAGAGTAGCAGCAGCGTAAAAGGAGGATGGGGTGGGGGCAGTGCAAATAGTCCGGGTAGCCATGATTAGCTGTTCAGGAGTCTTATGGCTTGGGGGTAGAAGCTGTTGAGAAGTCTTTTGGACCTAGACTTGGCACTCCGGTACCGCTTGCCGTGCGGTAGCAGAGAGAACAGTCTATGACTAGGGTGGCTGGAGTCTTTGACAATTTTGAGGGCCTTCCTCTGACACCGCCTGGTATAGAGGTCCTGGATGGCAGGGAGCTTTGCCCCAGTGATGTACTGGGCCGTACGCACTACCCTCTGTAGTGCCTTGCGGTCAGAGGCCAAGCAGTTGCCATACCAGGCGGTGATGCAACCAGTCAGGATGCTCTCGATGGTGCAGCTGTAGACTTTTTTGAGGATCTGAGGACCCATGCCAAATCTTTTTAGTCTCCTGAGGGGGAATAGGCTTTGTCGTGCCCTCTTCACGACTGTCTTGGTGTGTTTGGACCATGATAGTTCGTTGGTGATGTGGACACCAAGGAACTTGAAGCTCTCAACCTGTTCCACTACAGCCCCGTGCTCAGTCCTCTTTTTTTTCCTGTAGTCCACAATCATCTCCTTTGTCTTGGTCACGTTGAGGGAGAGGTTGTTGTCCTGGCACCACACGGCCAGATCTCTGACCTCCTCCCTATAGGCTGTCTCATCGTTGTCGGTGATCAGGCCTACCACTGTTGTGTCGTCGGCAAACTTAATGATGGTGTTGGAGTCGTGCCTGGCCATGCAGTCATGGGTGAACAGAGAGTACAGGAGGGGACTGAGCACGCACCCCTGAGGGGCCCCCGTGTTGAGGATCAGTGTGGCAGATGTGTTGTTACTATGTGGTCCTCTGTAGCTCAGCTGGTAGAGCACGGCGCTTGTAACGCCAGGGTAGTGGGTTCGATCCCCAGGACCACCCATACACAAAAAAAATTATGCACGCATGACTGTAAGTTGCTTTGGATAAAAGCGTCTGCTAAATGGCATATTATTATTATGTAGCTATTGTAAGTGTGGTGACGAGTGGCTTTTATTTAAGTCTACCTCAGATTTATAGTACAGTAATTATCAGTCTGATTCCTCTGGACCAGAAAGTGAGTTTTTGAAAGAGGTCAGTAAAACAAGCAGCTGTTAGATTAAGTCCAATATCAACACATTGGTTAATGTAATCAGTGCAATGTGCCGCGAGGCCTCATAATACATGGTGTCATTTTCAAATAGAGTTGGACTGAATGATACTCAGGTGGGCGAACGCTTAAAAAAACACCCATATTAAGTGCTAAGAAAAATAAATTCCCATACATAAATTGTATTATGAATGACTCCATAGAGTACAAGTGAAACAATTTGCTTTGAGGCATATTTGAGGCAGTCTATTAGTGTGGTGCTTTGAGGCAGTCTATTAGTGAGGTGAAGTATTTGGATCTGAACAAGCTGATCCAAGACCAGACAAGCATACAGACGGTAGCGGTTCAGTTAAAATCACATGATGGGACTGGCTGTATAAGATACTGTTTATGCAAGACGGATGTCAAGGTAAAAGGTGTCAATCAAAGACACAATGAGAGCAAAGTTGATAATTACAATAATAGCTGAGGATATGGTTAATATTATGAGTGAGGTGTAAGGTATGAAGTGTTAGCGTATAAGGGCTGAAGTGTTGAGTTATTACATGTATGAGGCAGAGTGGCATGAGTCAAGTTAATATCCAGTTGGGTTGTTAAACATATTAATGATAATATGGCCATGATACAGGTCCTACATCTGGGTCCTAAAGGATTGTTATCCTTGACATTTCCAGTCAGTTGATGAGATGGCGTAGTCACAGTGGGTGGGCAGAGGAAGCCATAATGCAACAGCAGGCTGCACTGCATCATGTAGCTGGGTGTCACATCAGTACCTGTATCCTCTGACGATGGCCATCTGTTTTCCCCTAAGGGTCGGACCAGGCCAGGTAACCATGAGTCGTATGACATCAGAGTGTGGAGGGGTTTCGTAATGGATGCCATGCGGCCTGGGTTGGAGTCAGAGGGAAACATCAAGGCAACATTCCTTTTGGCACTCAGCTCATCCCTTCTGCCCAGCCTAATGTGCTACACTATACTGGTGACACTCTCCTCTGAAGCCCCCTTAGACCATGCTGAAGTCATACTCTGTGTGTGTGTGTGTGTGTGTGTGTGTGTGTGTGTGTGTGTGTGTGTGTGTGTGTGTGTGTGTGTGTGTGTTCGTGTGTGTGTGTGTGTTTACATATATACTGTGTAGATAAGTAGGTCTCCATTGAGACAATATAGTACATCCAGGGTCTAGAGGACTAACAGATGCCATAACACATACAGTTGAAGTCGGAAGTTTACATACACCTTAGCCAAATACATTTAAACTACGTTTTTCACAATTCCTGAGATTTAATCCTAGTAAAAATTCCCTGTTTTAGGTCAGTTAGGATCACCACTTTATTTTAAGAATGTGAAATGTCAGAATAATAGTAGAGAGAATGATTTATTTCAGCTTTTATTTATTTCATCACATTCCCAGTGTGTCAGAAGTTTACATACACTCAATTAGTATTTGGTAGCATTGCCTTTAAATTGTTTAACTTGGGTCAAACGTTTCGGGTAGCCTTCCACAAGCTTCCCACAATAAATTGGGTGAATTTCTACAATCTAAACTAGTTGCCCTCAATCTCACACAAATTATCAAGGAACCTACCAGGTACAACCCTAAATCCGTAAACATGGGCACACTCATAGATATCATCCTGACTAGTTTACCCTCTAAATACACCTCCACTGTCTACAACCAGGATCTCAGCGATCACTGCCTCATTGCCTGCGTCCGTAATGGGTCCGCGGTCAAACGACCACCCCTCATCACTGTCAAAAGCTCCATAAAACACTTCAGCGAGCAGGCCTTTCTAATTGACCTGGCCCGGGTATCCTGGATGGATATTGACCTCATTCCGTCAGTAGAGGATGCCTGGATGTTCTTTAAAAGTGCTTTCCTCTCCATCTTAAATAAGCATGCCCCATTCAAAAAATTCAGAACTAAGAACAGATATAGCCCCTGGTTCAACCCAGACTTGACTGCCCTTGACCAGCACAAAAACATCCTGTGGTGTACTGCATTAGCATCGAACAGCCCCCGCGATATGCAACTTTTCAGGGAAGTCAGGAACCAATATACACAATCAGTTAGGAAAGCAAAGGCTAGCTTTTTCAAACAGAAAAGATTTTGGGACACTGTAAAGTCCATGGATAATAAGAGCACCTCCTCCCAGCTACCCACTGCACTGAGGCTAGGAAACACTGTCACCACCGATAAATCGATTGTAATTATTTTGCACTATTGCCTTTTTATTGCATAACCTCCATAAATTACTACATTTGCACACACTGTATATAGATTTTCTATTGTGTTATTGACTGTATGTTTTGTTTATTCCATATGTAACTCTGTTGTTATTGTTTTTATCGCACTGCTTTGCTTTATCTTGGCCAGGTCGCAGTTGTAAATGAGAACTTGTTCTCAACTGGCTTACCTGGTTAAATAAAGGTGAAATAAAAACATTTAAAAAAATGTTTTTTGGCCCATTCCTCCTGACAGAGCTGGTGTAACTGAGTCAGGTTTGTAGGCCTCCTTGCTCGCACACACTTTTTCCATTCTGCCCACAAATTTTCAATAGGATTGAGGTCAGGGCTTTGTGATGGCCACTCCAATACCTTGACTTTGTTGTCCTTAAGCCATTTTGCCACAACTTTGGAAGTATGCTTGGGGTCATTGTCCATTCGGAAGACCCATTTGCGACCAAGTTTTAACTTCCTGACTGATGTCTTGAGATGTTGCTTCAATATATCCACATAATTTTCCGTCCTCATGATGCCATCTATTTTGTGAAGTGCACCAGTCCCTCCTGCAGCAAAGCACCCCCACAGCATGATGCTGCTACCACTGTGCTTCACGGTTGGGATGGTGTTCTTCGGCTTGCAAGTACCCCCTTTTTCCTCCAAACATAACGATGGTCATTATGGCCAAACAGTTCTATTTTTGTTTTGTCAGACCAGAGGACATTTCTCCAAAAAGTATGATCTTTGTCCCCATGTGCAGTTGCAAACCGTAGTCTGGCTTTTTTAATGGCGGTTTTGGAGCAGTTGCTTCTTCCTTGCTGAGCGGCCTTTCAGGTTATGTCGATATAGGACTCGTTTTACTGTGGATATAGATACTTTTGTACCTGTTTCCTCCAGCATCTTCACAAGGTCCTTTGCTGTTGTTCTGGGATTGATTTGCACTTTCCACACCAAAATACGTTCATCTCTAGGAGACAGAACACATCTCCTTCCTGAGCGGTATGACGGCTGCGTGGTCTCATGGTGTTTATACTTGCGTACTATTGTTTGTACAGATGAACGTGGTACCTTCAGGCGTTTGGAAATTGCTCCCAAGGATGAACCAGACTTGTGGAGGTCTACAATTTATTTCTGAGGTCTTGGCTGATTTCTTTTCATTTTCCCATGATGTCAAGCAAAGAGGCACTGAGTTTGAAGGTAGGCCTTGAAATACATCCACAGGTACACCTCCAATTGACTCAAATTATGTCAGTTAGCCTATCAGAAGCTTCTAAAGCCATGACATAATTTTCTGGAATTTGCCAAGCTGTTTAAAGGCACAGTCAACTTAGTGTATGTAAACTCTGTCTGTAAACAATTGTTGGAAAAATTACTTGTGTCATGCACAAAGTAGATGTCCTAACCGACTTGCCAAAACTATAGTTTGCTAACAAGACATTTGTGGAGTAGTTGAAAAACAAGTTTTAATGACTCCAACCTAAGTGTATGTAAACTTCCGACTTCAACTGTACCAAACACGCTTCAGTCCAGCTTGAAATACAACAACATCCCATTTATCATCCTTGACATCCACCAGCCATAAAGCATCTTGTGACCCGGTGGGCCTACAATAAACCTGCTCCCTGAACCCCTCAACTCTCCTGGGTCTCTTACACCTGGGAGTCCTTCCTCTACGTTAACCTTGACCTCCCCTCCCAGCTCACTGTCCACCTCCCTGGCCTCCACTGCACTGGGTTGATCCATGGGTTTGCCAGCTGCCCATCCCTGCTCTGGATCATTAATCATCCGCTAACTGAAGAACTGAAGGACAGACTGACTGACCCAAACTGGTTAGGGCCATTTGAGGAGGTGATGGGGTTTCTAGATCAGTTCTGTATGGAGACAGATAAAGAAACACACAAGACTGTCTCCCTGATGCAAGAGCTGTTTCTAACCACAGTATGAGCCTGGTTGTAGCCACATGGTCTTCTGACAGATAACAAAGGTAACTCCACTTGTTGAGGAAACACACACACACACACACAAACTATCTCCTCTCTCTCACGTCCCTTAGGATAATGGGTTAAGCTAGCCATACCTCAGGGACGCCACTATACAATTTGGATGCACTCATGCTTTCACATCGGTGGAACAAGTCCATGTATAAACCTGTAATAAATGGAAAGTGTTTCTCCCCTGACAGTTCTTTGACAAATGGTGATTACCGCTTCCCTTCAGCTCCCGGAACAGAACAGACAGCCTGTGGAACAACACTCCGGTGCTCCAATGGTCTTACATAGACCACAGGCCCTCCGAGAGCTCCCTCCTGCTAACCTCATTAAGTGTTATTGACATTGTCGGCCCGGTCCTCCCCCCAAATCCTTCCCCCCTCCACCCAGGACCGTCTCTCTTCCTTCCCCCAGAAGACTGACCTGTTTGAAGTGCAAGAGCACCAGATAAATCAGGTCCTGTGCTGCTGAATCCTAACATGGTCTCTTCACGCAGTGGACCACTGGTGTGCAGCTCTATGGAAACATGTAGGTCTCAAAACTCGGAGGACAGAACCGATACCCATACTTTCATTTATTATTCAACTCCTCTGAATAGCTGGAATTTGAACCTCAGAGAGGAATTAATTAGATTTCCAGCACACTGTATGTCTTGAGTTCCCACATTTATTTTGTAACAGTTTGCTGGACATACGCTGTCTGGAGACTAAGGGGGAAATATTGATCAGTGGTCATGGCAATATCTGATTTCTAACACATCCTTTAGATCCAGCTTTTTTTCTAGAGAGAGTATAAAAGGAAATACAAAGTGAAATAAGTATTCTGATATGATTAGGCCAAGGCGTCATTATTTCCCCCGAGAACTACTCATCAAAAACAAACACCATTTTCGACAGCTTGTTTGTTCCGTTGTAATGATAAATTATGAAAGATGCAAGCATAGCAATCCGATATTTCATAACTCAAACATCCGCTTGGTAAACAAGAATCCCAGACTGAATTTTGTCAGAGAGAGATAGTAGCTATGTTTCCATTAACTTGTCCAGTGATTTTTTTGTAGACATTTAGAAAGTTTGCATATAGAAAATACAGTGCATTCGGAAAGTATTCAGACCCCTTGACTTTTTCCACATTTTGTTACGTTACAGCCTTACTCTGAAATGGATTAAATAAATAAAAATCCTCATCAATCTACACACAATACCCCGTAATAACGAAGCCAAAACAGGTGTTTAGACATTTTTGCAAATAAAATAAAAAACTAAACAGAAATACCTTATTTACATAAGTATTCAGACCCTTCGCTATGAGACTCTGGTGCATCCTGTTTCCATTTATCATCCTTGAGATGTTTCTACAACTTGATTGGAGTCCACCTGTGGTAAATTCAATTGATTGGACATGATTTGGAAAGGCACACACCTGTCTATATAAGGTCCCACAGTTGACTGTGCATGTCAGAGCAAAAACCAAGCCATGAGGTCGAAGGAATTGTCCGTAGAGCTCCGAGACAGGATTGTGTTGAGGCACAGATCTGGGGAAGGTTACCAAAAAATTTCTGCAGCATTGAAGGTCCCCAAGAACACAATGGCCTCCATCATTCTTAAATGGAAGAAGGTTCCAGAGCGCTCAGGAACCACCAAGACTCTTCCTAGAGCTGGCCGCCTGGCCAAACTGAGCAATTGGGGAAGAAGGGCCTTGGTCAGGGAGGTGACCAAGAACCCAATGGTCACTCTGTGGTTCCTCTGTGGAGATGGGAGAACCTTCCAGAAGGACAACGTTCTCTGCAGCACTCCACCAATCAGGCCTTTATGGTAGAGTGGCCAGACGGAAGCCACTCCTCAGTAAAAGGCACATGACAGCCCGCTTGGAGTTTGCCAAAAGGCACCTAAAGAACTCTCAGACCATGAGAAACAAGATTCTCTGGTCTGATGAAACCAAGATTCAACTCTTTGGCCTAAATGCTAAGCGTCACGTCTGGAGGAAACCTGGCACCATCCCTATGGGGAAGCATGGTGGTGGCAGCATCATGCTGTGGGGATGTTTTTCAACGGCAGGGACTGGGAAACTAGTGAGGATCGAGGGAAAGATGAACAGAGCAAAGTACAGAGCGCTCAGGACCTCAGACTGGGGCGATGGTTCACCTTCCAACAGGACAACGACTCTAAGCACACAGCCAAGACAACGCAGGAGTGGCTTCGGGACAAGACTCTGAATGTCCTTGCGTGGCCCAGCCAGAGCCCGGACTTGAACCCGATCGAACATCTCCAGAGAGACCTGAAAATAGCTGTGCAATGACGCTCCCAATCCAACCTGACAGATCTTGAGAGGATCTGCAGAGAAGAATGGGAGAAACTCCCCAAATACAGGTGTGCCAAGCTTGTAGCGTCATACCCAAGAAGACTCGAGGCTGTAATTGCTGCCAAAGATGCTTCAACAAAGTACTGAGTAAAGGGTCTGAATATTTATGTAAATGTGATATTCCCGTATTTTTTGTTTGTTTTACATTTGCAAAAATGTCAAAACCTGTTTTTGCTTTGTCATTATGAGAAATGAATTCTCTGGCAAAAACTCTGATGGACATTCCTGCAGTCAGCATGCCAATTGCACGCTCCTTCAAAACTTTAGACATCGGTGGCATTGTGTTGTGTGACAAAACTGCATATTTTTAATGGCCTTTTATTGTCCCCAGCACAAGGTGCACCTGTGTAATGATTATGCTGTTTAATTGGCTTCTTGATATGCCACACCTGTCAGGTGGATGGATTATTTTGGCAAAGGACAAATGCTCACTAACAGGGATGTAAACAAATTTGTGCACAACATTTGAGAGAAATAAGCTTTTTGTGCATATGGAAAATTTCTGGGATCTTTATTTCAGCTGAAGAAACATGTCTGTTATCAATGGTACAGTGAGAGAAAAAAGTATTTGATCCCCTGCTGATTTTGTACGTTTGCCCACTGACAAAGAAATGATAAGTCTATGGCGCCGGAGAAGATGGCTGCCGTTTTACAGCCCTCTAACCAATTGTACTATTATGTGTGTTTTTCCGCGTTATTTGTAATTTATTTTGTACATAATGTTTCTGCCATCGTCTCTTATAACCAAAAAGAGCTTCTGGATATCAGGACAGCGATTACTCACCTCGTATTGGACAAAGATTTTTTCTTCAACGAGGCGGCCGCGAAGGATATCCTACAGACACCCGACAAGGCCCAAATCCCCGTCATTCGCATGAGGAAGAGACGGAGATATCGTGGACGTAGGTCGGGGTGCCTTGTAAGGATCTGACGGCGAGAAAGTAAACTGCCTCTCCCATCAATCCTATTAGCCAATCTTCAATCATTTGAGAATAAATGGGATGACCTAAGATTACGGTTATCCTACCAACGGGACATTAAAAACTGTAATATCTTATGTTTCACCGAGTCGTGGCTGAACGACGACATGGACAACATACAGCTAGCGGGCTATAGGCTACATCGGCAGGATAGAACGGCTGACTCCGGTAAGACAAGGGGTGGCGGTCTGTGTATATTTGTAAACAACAACTGGTGCACAAAATCAAATACTAAGGAAGTCTCGAGGTTTTGCTCGCCTGAGGTAGAGTATCTTATGATAAGCTGTAGACCACATTATTTACCAAGAGAGTTTTCATCTATATTTTTCATAGCTGTCTATTTATCACCACAAACCAATGCTGGCATTAAGATTGCACTGAATGAGCTGTATAAGGCCATAAGTCAACAGGAAAATGCTCATCCAGAGGCAGCGCTCCTAGTGGCCGGGGTCTTTAATGCAGGGAAACTTAAATCCGTTTTACCTAACTTCTACCAGCATGTTAAATGTGCAACCAGAGGAAAAAAAACTCTAGACCACCTTTACTCCACACACAGAGACGCATACAAAGCTCTCCCTCGCCCTCCATTTGGCAAATCTGACCATAACTCTATCCTCCTGATTCCTGCTTATGAGCAAAAACTAAAGCAGGAAGCACCAGTGACTCGGTTAATAAAAAAGTGGTCAGATGACGCAGATGCTAAACTACAGGACTGTTTTGCTAGCACAGACTGGAACATGTTCCAGGATTCTTCAGAGAGCATTGAGGAGTACACCACATCAGTCACTGGCTTCATCAATAAGTGCATCGATGATGTCGTCCCCACAGTGACCGTACATACATACCCCAACCAGAAGCAATGGATTACAGGAAACATCCGCACTGAGCTAAAGGGTAGAGCTGCCGCTTTCAAGGAGCGGGACTCTAACCCGGACGCTTATAAGAAATCCCGCTATGCCCTCCGACGAACCATCAAACAGGCAAAGAGTCAATACAGGACTAAGATTGAATCGTACTACACCGGCTTTGATGCTCGTCGGATGTGGCAGGGCTTGAAAACTATTACAGACTACAAAGGGAAGCACAGCCGCGAGCTGCCCAGTGACACAAGACTTCCAGACGAGCTAAACCACTTCTATGCTCGCTTCGAGGCAAGCAATACTGAAGCATGCATGAGAGCACCAGCTGTTCCGGATGACTATGTGATCACGCTCTCCGTAGCCGATGTGAGTAAGACTTTAAAGCAGGTCAACATTCACAAGGCCGCAGGGCCAGACGGATTACCAGGACGTGTACTCCGAGCATGTGCTGACCAACTGGCAAGTGTCTTCACTGACATTTTCAACATGTCCCTGACTGAGTCTGTAATACCAACATGTTTCAAGCAGACCACCATAGTCCCCGTGCCCAAGGACACTAAGATAACCTGCCTAAATGACTACCGACCCGTAGCACTGACGTCTGTAGCCATGAAGTGCTTTGAAAGGCTGGTCATGGCTCACATCAACACCATTATCCCAGAAACCCTAGACCCACTCCAATTTGCATACCGCCCCAACAGATCCACAGATGATGCAATCTCTATTGCACTCCACACTGCCCTTTTCCACCTGGACAAGAGGAACACCTACGTGAGAATGCTATTCATTGACTACAGCTCAGCATTCAACACCATAGTGCCCTCAAAGCTCATCACTAAGCTAAGGATCCTGGGACTAAACACCTCCCTCTGCAACTGGATCCTGGACTTCCTGACGGGCCGCCCCCAGGTGGTAAGGGTAGGTAACAACACATCTGCCACACTGATCCTCAACACAGGGGCCCCTCAGGAGTGCATGCTCAGCCCCTTCCTGTACTCCCTGTTCACCCATGACTGCATGGCCAGGCACGACTCCAACACCATCATTAAGTTTGCCGACGACACAACAGCGGTAGGCCTGATCACCGACAACGATGAGACAGCCTATAGGGAGGAGGTCAGAGACCTGGCCGTGTGGTGCCAGGATAACAACCTCTCCCTCAACGTGACCAAGACAAAGGAGATGATTGTGGACTACAGGAAAAAAAAGAGGACTGAGTATGCCCCCATTCTCATCGACGGGGCTGTAGTGGAACAGGTTGAGAGCTTCAAGTTCCTTGGTGTCCACATCACCAACGATCTATCATGGTCCAAACACACCAAGACAGTTGTGAAGAGGGCACGACAAAGCCTATTCCCTCTCAGGAGACTGAAAAGATTTTGCATGGGTCCTCAGATCCTCAAAAAATTCTACAGCTGCAACATCGAGAGCATCCTGACTGGTATGGCAACTGCTTGGCCTCCGACCGCAAGGCACTACAGAGGGTAGTGCGTACGGCCCAGTACATCACTGGGGCCAAGCTTCCTGCCATCCAGGACCTCTATACCAGGCGGTGTCAGAGGAAGGCCCTCAAAATTGTCAAAGACTCCAGCCACCCTAGTCATAGACTGTTCTCTCTGCTACCGCACGGCAAGCGGTACCGGAGTGCCAAGTCTAGGTCCAAAAGACTTCTCAACAGCTTCTACCCCCAAGCCATAAGACTCCTGAACAGCTAATCATGGCTACCCTGACTATTTGCACTGCATTTCACTGTAATGTCTGCACCTGTTGTATTCGGCGCATGTGGCCAATACAATTTGATTTGATTTTATTTGATCTATAATTTTAATGGTAGGTTTATTTGAATAATTTCTTTGTCAGTGGGCAAACGTACAAAATCAGCAGGGGATCAAATACTTTTTTCCCTCACTGTAACGGTGTTTTTAAAACTATATGAAGCGAGAAAGCCAAATAAATTTCTCGCTGTTGGGATAACTTGAATTAGGGTCACTCGTGGGGGTGGCCACACAGTGCATTACTCAACACTCTAACTGAGCTCCCGAATAGCTGAACGAGCATATCATGTCTTGTTAGGCAAGGCACAACAACCTAATGAACGAGACCATAGGTCAAAGTGCAATGTTAAAATATTCTAGGACGAGCAGATTAGCTTTTCAAGAGCCTGCCAGCAGAGAGAAATGCACTGAGAGCTCCAACAATCATTCTCCAATTCCGGGGGAGACAGAAGTAGAATGTAGAAGTTTCAGTAAGTAGTAGCGGAGAATGCCATATCAGGGTGTTGTGGTGAATTCTGTTCCAACAGTCGTAACAATTTAATGTTTTCGTCTATAACGAGAGACTAGCAAGGATGTGATGTAATGAATGAAAATGCACTATTGAAAATTGGAAGACGCCGGAATGTGTTGCGGTCAATATACCTTGAATTATTGGTGCACTTAAATCTGGTTTAGAACATATGGTCACTCAAGCAGAATCAATTTGACATGAGTACTCCTCTAGCTGCGCCGTGAAACTAAATAACATTTTGAGAAATATAAACACATCAAATGGAGGGTGGACGACACAGATGTGAAGCAATGCCCTAAAGGGGCAATATGCAATATTTACTACTGTTCATGTTTTTCTCATGGACTGTCAGTACTGTCAGGCCTGCAGCGGTTTGACTGAAAAACAGATAAAGGATTGTGGCATTAAAGATGACTGTTTAGTTTGTAAATGTGGCCTGCTTCTCTCTATAGCCATTGTCTCCATAGACTCTCTCTGTGCCGTAGTGTAGGACATCGATTTAGTACCTAACATAATAAGGATTTTCACAGAGTATATGTTTGAATAAGATTTTCAGGATGCTGGTTGTTTGCCGGGCTCCTTACTGTGCACATATTTTCCCTCTCTCATTGTTTTATGGAGTTCATAAAACTGTATTTGTTTTCTCTGAGTGCTGGACAAATGAGTTGAAGGATAAAAAATGTTGTATACATAAGCAATATCACACAACTGTCACCCTCGGGAGATGAAGCACTCACTCATTAAATAAACTGAAGCATATGCAGCAGATCTATGTGAAGAGTTATGGACCGAAGGATGACAAACACCAGTAGATCTTCCCAGGCCCGGTCATGATATGAATAATACTAGTGTTCCTACAAAGTTTGAGTATTCCCCTGTGTGGGTCATAATTGTGACGAGGTGTGAATGAAGGAGTCAGGCGCAGGAGGTAAAACACCGAAGTCCAGAGTTTAATCCGTTTACATAAATCAAACGCCCCAAGCGTCAAACGGAACTATACAAAGGAAAACATCCACCTTGGCAATAACACAGTGAAATGTAGCTCAACCGAGCTACACGCTCTCACAACAAACAATCACTCACAAAGACAAGGGGAACAGAGGGAACACTTATACACATACTAATTAGGGGAATGAGCACCAGGTGTGTGTGATTGACAAGACATGACAAGTGGAGTGATGAGAATGGGATCGGCAGTAGCTAGTACTCTGGTGACGACGAACGCCGAAGCCTGCCCGAACCAGGAGGGGGGGGCAGCCTCGGCGGAAGTCATGACAATAATAAAACATGGGATGGTTGAAATGTGCAATCAGAACCCAATAAATAATGACGAGCATTGTGATGGCAGCCCATCTGTGTGCAGTGTATTTGATGCAACCTGATCAATCATGTTTGAAGAATGTACAGTATTAATATGTTCAAGATTGAATAGCCAAGCATTATGTTTGTCATAGCTAAATATGGAGGTGACATAACAAGTCTGAACATACAGACCTTAATGCACTAATGTTTTGACCATAAAGATACATCTATGTCTGCGTTCCAAATGGCACCCTATTCCTTACGTAGTCACACCATATACATTCTAATGTAAATAATGTTTGTCTCTATGGATCAGGCCATAGCGTTAGCATGGAACACCTACAATGGAACACCAAGAGCATACAGTCCTGTACTGTATCTCTTATTTGGATCGGAACAGCCTTCCACTGTGTCTTCCTGTAAGGCAGTTGGCCGAGGGGGCTTTGGCTCTTCCTCTAACTCCCTAAGAGCCTCTATACTATCCTCGGCTCTAACACAGGCCCAGTACACATGGAGAGGCCATTCCGGCCCCACCAATCCATTGCCAATTCACTGGTAATGTGCTGAGGGCTCAGGAAGGGAGAAGGCCTCAGGAATCTGCTCAAGGTGACAGATGATTAATGCCTTAGACAGAAACCGGTAGATTTCTTCTGTTTTTGCTACATGTTGTTGATTTATATGAGGCGTATTGGAGGTATGTTTTGGAGAATGTTCTCTCTTATGACTGTATCTGAACATGGCCCTCTTTAGTTTCACACACAGGTATGAGGAAACTAATAATAGAATGGCACTTTTATTTTACCATGATTAAATTACCTTTATTGTAATTAGACAGAAAATCCATTACTTAAGCCCGTAGGCTGGCGCCGGGTGAGGCTAGGACTGGTTTCAATCAGGTCCTCCAGGATAAGAACCATCAATCAAATTGAACCATCAATTTGATCTGGTGTTCGACTGCTACTGAGGGAATCTCACCGCAGAGCAGATCGATGGGCATATGGTGAATCTCACAGACGATTACCTAGGATCCTCGCAACTAACGTGGTAAACACAGCACCTTAATGCACAGAGAGCAACAAGGAATAATTTGTTTAGCGTTCAGGGAAGTTAATTGCCATATAGCAGCCATTATGGCCCTAATGATGCTAATGCTAAGCACGTAGCGCACTGGGCACTCAGGGTACGTATGCCTGTCAGTTCTACCTAGAGGCTTCTATCTACACTCAGACACATGGTTCCACAGTCCATACACATCCCACATTTACAGCAGAATCACTTGCAGCTCTTACAACTGGAAAAATATCAATACAAAACTTTGAATAAACTTCTATTATCATTTTATCAGTCATATGATGAAATTATGAGATCTATATCTAAGCATGGTCAGTTCAGTGGAGGATGGTTTTGGGTCTACTAATGCCAGCAGACTCAATCTATCTCTATCAGCTTGGAAGTAAGTGAGACCTTGGCCTGGCCAAGTGACCCAAACCCTCTGTCTCCGCCTTGTCCTCACAAAGCCAACTCTGCATCTACTTTGCTTTTGAGGAAGAACTTATCTCTTGACTGTTCATAACCTACAGAATAATAATTTTTTTGCGTAACAACTAACTCTCAGGCTTTGGTGAAGACATATATGGCGGACTGCAGCACGTATCCAATTACCAAATGCAAGATATGTAGCGTTTTTTCCGCTATTAACGCCAGAACTCAGACATTAGTGATAATGGAGTCTCTCTCCTGGTGCGTGATGGTCCTATGGAGTTGCAGGAGAAGGTCAGTGTCTTGAGGTGGGAAGCTGGCGGCTTCACACTAGTCAGAGACCTCAGATCTCTACACCTTCCACATCCTGTCAGTCAGAAAAACACTCTTCGCCGGCAACATCTGTGACATCGCGTGTGGGAAAAAACCTACAGTGTTTTCTAATTTTAACACAGCAGCTTCAATTGAAAAGCCAAGCCACCTTGCCTGCCTTAGGGCCTCCCAGTGGACCAGCGCTTAGAGCGCTGAGCAAGCCTTCTCTCACAAAAGCAGATATTCATTACAGCAACAACAAAAAAAAAACAGTCCAGACTCAAACTTCTCTCAAACATTCTTTGGCACCATTGTGACCATTCAATGTTTTTGCAGCTTGAAATATATACGCTTATGAGGATTCTTGTTTATTTGATAATGTTTAAGGGTTCAATAATCCGCCCTTATTGCTGGCTTCGTCTCCGATGTGTTTGGTGAAGCCTGCCAGGCAGCGCCCCCAGAAGTTATACAACAAGGGCATTTGGCAATTTGTCCCTACAGAGCTGGAAATAATCTGTGTACAGTTAGAGTGAATCAGTTTGATTACTCCACATTTCCAGAAAGTTTTTATAAATATAACTGACGGGCTGATTACCATTTCCAGGACAATAGGGTCTAAGTCGCAACAAGTATGCTTCTAAATAAAAAGGAAGGTAGACTATAAATGCATAGTATCCAGTGATTAGCCATGTAAACAGTAATTGTGAAACCATAGAAACTAAAATATGAACTTGTCTAATGTACTAAATAGGAGAGCCTACTAAGAATGTAATCCAGTGGTTACAAAACCAAGACGTTATGAAGAAAACTAGGAACCAAACTTCCAGAGGGAAGTTCATGAAGGTTATACCTGCCTTGTTAATTGCAGCTAATCAAGTTGTCAAGCTTTTGGGGGGTTGGGGGCTGTGTCTGGGGGTGGAGGGGTGAGAGGGTTG
This sequence comes from Coregonus clupeaformis, assembly GCF_020615455.1. Classification (NCBI taxonomy): domain Eukaryota; kingdom Metazoa; phylum Chordata; class Actinopteri; order Salmoniformes; family Salmonidae; genus Coregonus; species Coregonus clupeaformis. The sequence goes on along the minus strand of NC_059197.1, from coordinate 6,083,632 downwards.
ACGTCTGTGTTCAGGAGTTCTGACCAGACCTCAAAGCTGATTTGAACAAGAACAAGGGTGCCGCCAGCCAACCCACAGACCAACCTGTCAATGGTAATCCAATGGTTCCTGCTAAAGCTTGCTACATAAACAAAGCACATCATGTCTCCTGAAACTTTATCAGCACAGGGCCCACGGAACACATTTATACTCAAGGAATCTGAAAGACATTCTTTAAAGGGCCCAGAACAAACAATGAAACCTGTACTCATTACAACCAGATGCAGGGTATTAATCTTGATCCCAAACACAGGCGGGAGAATTAGAATAACTTCAAGCACTTTCATCTGTTAACTAGGTACTCCTTCTTCCATTTAGCAGTCAGACTGATCCAGGAATTTAACAGAGCTAAGACTGGAGGAATTTGGAGCGTAAATGTTGCTTACAGATTAGATTATGTCATCCCTTTGTCAGCTGACAGGGAGCAAACTGCAAACCACAACAGTTGACTTTCCAAGCCCTTTGAGTTTAAAGGCAAATTAGTGTGGTCTTTTGTCTCACAGTCACAACATTATCAGACCAATAAATGCTCATGTTACCCAGGAGCCCAAACAAAACACTCAGTTTCCTTCAGGGACTCCTGTGGGAGTGGGACTAACCAGAGATAAACTCCATAGCAGGCAAAAGACTCAGAGAAGGGAGACTGTCCAATCATTCAACCAACACTCCCACACACACACCTGCTGAAGTGAAACAAACTCTCTCACAGACAGTCACAGGCTCTCTCTTTATAGAAATCAATAGAGGAATCCAGGGGAATTTTATCGTCATATCCACTCTGGTTTTCACTCTACTCATAATGCAGGGTTTTCAATCCAAGCTTTACAGATGTGAGACTAAGCATAGGCCTGTATGCTTAAATAAGAATGGGTATAAATGGGTCTTAGAGCACATTACAAAATTCCACAAGACTACCGGTATAGATGCCAGTGTCTTCCCAATCCCAATATGAACCCATCGCCACTGTCCCAACAGAACACTGAGACAGTCAGACATGATAGATACAGTCCACCAGGGTTCATTTCCTCAAGGTCTGATTAAGATTGGAATGTTCAGGAGCATAGTCTGACCAATACTCTCCAGAGCCATATTATACACAGACTCTCTAGTCTACACAAGTATGATTCTGTCCAGAGCTATCCAAACATACACACGATCACACATCATCACAGTCTGTGAAGTAAGGAGAGTCAGGAGACCACTAGCAGCTGTCCTCAGTGGTTGCTGATGAACAGCACGTCTCAGACCCCAGACAGTGCTACTTGACTATGGTCAGGAAGTCTCCACACACACAGGCATGCTTGTAAACACACACATACAAACATGCACAGACGTGGACACACACACATACACATGCACGCACACACATACACATATGTACACATTCACACACAGAGAGGAAAAATAGGGGGGGATCCTTGAAAGTAAAAGTCAATGTAGCAGGATGTTTGCCTCTGGGAGAAATAAACGTGGTCGAGAGGGTTAATTTCCTCCAGCTCATAGCCAGAGGAACATTATTCAAGCAAGGTACCGCAGAAAGAATGTCCTGGGCTATTTAAACAGTGAGTCAGCATCTTTTTTATAACAATTTTCTTTCTGTCTGCTAACTAGCATATCATTATGAAGAGACTCCTACACAGAGAGAGAGAATCACCTTTCAGGAGAAGACCCAGATGCAGACAGTGTCAAAGTAACAAAAGTTTATTACAAAAACAGGGCAGGCAAACAACTGGTCAGTAATCCAGATCAGAGTCCAAAAGGTACAGAACGGCAGGCAGTCTCAGGGTCAGGGCAAGCAGAGGTCAATAATCCAGGGTGGTGTGACAAGGTACGGAACAGCAGGCAGGGTCAGGGCAGGCAGAATGGTCAAAACCAGGAACTTGAGAAAGCCATGAGCAATGGGAAAACCGCTGGTAGGCTTGTCAAAACAAAACAAACTGGCAACAGACAAACAGAGAACACAGGTATAAATACACTGGGGATAATCGGGAAGATGGGCGACACCTGGAGGGGGGTGGAGACAATCACAAAGACAGGTGAAACAGATCTGTGTGTGACAGAGAGAGAGAGAGAGAGAGACTATGGGAAAGGAAGAAGAGTGTCTAACAGTGACCTGTCTCTCTCTGTATAACTGACAGATCTAGGGGACAATTGAGGACATTAGATGTGCAGTATCAGTATCTTTACAGAGTGATAAAAATCTCAGTCAGCCAACTACCTGAAAGGGACTAACACCTGGTGCCCACTCTCTTACTTGAACGTGATAAATGTCAGTCATGCTGTGACACCAGAAATGTTTATGTTTCTAACAGATAAAACTAATCTGATCAAACTCAGATGGGGTGTAGCTATCGGCTGACTTGGAAGGAACATACAGTACCAGTCAAAAGTTTGGACACACCTACTCATTCATTTTACATTTTAGTCATTTAGCAGACGCTCTTATCCAGAGCGACTTACAGTTAGTGAGTGCATACATAGACTAGTATCGACCCGCTACAGATCGGTTCAGACACAAACATATGGGCCTGAGGAACAGACAGGTATGTACACTACAGCACCTGTTGCCTATCTCTATTGCTAACTGTTTCTGTTCCACAACATCCACATGAATATACGGGCCATAACATACCATTGCGGGTGAGGCCATTAAGTATATTGAGCTGTGGCCCTTAAGGGCCCATAAAGGCTGACTGATTTACCTGTGGCACAATGGCGTGAGGTCAGTAATTCATACATTATATCCAGGGGGTTCCCTGGTGGTTATCTAATGGTTCTCCTGTGGTTCCAGGTGACCCAGGACTGGGTAAAGCACAGATAAAGCCAGTCTGAGATCCATAGAGAGGCTTGCTTGCCTGCTGTGTGAGGATGTTATCCAGAGATGTGTTCTATACAACACAGACCAGGATTAGGGAACATGGAGGAAAGGAAACATCATAAATCTACATTGGAGAGGTTAGCGCTCTCCCCTCCATCTATCTCTACTCTTTCTCCCCCTCCCCTGTTCCCTCCACCATTGACAAATCTAAAATCCACAGCAGAATATAAAAGTCTCAACATTTCTCTCATGGTCTAACAATATATATAATATATATTTATAATAATGTAAGAATATGGTGGTTGGTACCCCTATACATATATACCTCTATCACTCAGTATCCCTGCACATTGTAAATATGGTACTGGAACTGACCCTGTATATAGCTTTTTATTTCTCGTGTTCTTCTTATTTCTTAGTTTTATTTCTTGTGTGTTTTTGTTCTACCTTATGTAATTTTTTTGAGCTACATTGATATTGATTACTGCATTGTTGGGTTTGGAGCTTGCAAGAAAGGCATTTCACTGTACATGTGCACTTTACATTAAAAACTTGCAACTTGAAATAATATGGTTATATACAGTATGTCAACATTCAGACATATTTCTAATGATATGGTCTGAAGTCTACCCTACATTCTGCTACCATCGTATGCCCCTTCGCTCAACACTCCTCTCCATCTCCACCATCCAACAGTTTTTCTGACTAGCTGGGTGTGGCTCTCCCTGAGTCACTACAACTGCTGGGTTCATGGCTCCAGGTATGGAACAGAGGTCCTGGTCTAAATAAACACCCCATTCACCCACCAAACCTGGTTTGTATTAGTACTGTGGGGAGCTCCAAGCTCTGACTACAGTGTGTAAAACTTTATGTAAAACACTTTGAGCACTTGGTGGAAAGTGCTATAGTTGAATTATATTATTATAATTATTAAAGGTAGACTCAGCAATATAACGTAGAAGCAGAAAGTAAACAGCATAGTGGGTAAATTTCTGCAATAACTAAGAGCGTTGAAGCACGAGGCTCAACTTCTCCACGGTTTTGGTCCCCTGGCTCCCACACTGTAACATGCGCAGATACTGTGTGTGACTGTGTGAGAGCGAAGTCTTGCATCTCGCTCATCTCAATATCTGTGGTGCTGCTCGTGGCAACATCATTTCACTGTGTCTACCTTTAAAAGAGTTGACAGAGCAGCTCTGCATCAACTACCTCACGCTTTAACCCAAGTACTGAGTACTGGCATAGGTATACTTTCCACGTCATATTAACTAAACAGAATAAAAAACATATCTGCGTAAGCTGTGCTGGTCATTGAGGCAACACAAAGACTACACTTATCTTCTCTTATCAAGGGAGAATCGCCATAGCATTACAACCACCACACACACATCTAGGTCAAACCAAACCTGAATGCAATGCTGGAGTGAACCAATAAAGCATAACTGCATGCAGTCTTCTGGTCCTTAATAGGTTTAGCAGTCAGAAAGCCAAGGCATGGTTCTGCATGGCTAACTGTACTGCAGCAAAGCAGAGGCAGGTAGGGCAGGAGCTCTGAGCATCACAGCACAGATTCATTACTCTGAGTGAGTTGACAGAGCTCTTGGCAGGTTGAAGCCTCTCTGCTGACTGTCACGATCGTCGTTAAGAGAGGAGGACCAAGGCGCAGCGTGATGAACGAACATGTTTATTTATCATTAGCGATAAACACGGACAGTAAACACAAACGACTCGTAACGTCCTAGGTAACATAGACCAACACGGAACAAGAACCCACAAACACAAAGGGAAAAACAGACAGTTTAAATATGGCTCCCAATCAGAGACAACCAGCCACAGCTGACACTCGTTGCCTCTGATTGGGAGTCACTCAGGCCAACATAGAAATAAACAAACTAGAACTCCCAACATAGAAATACACCACATAGAAAGAACAAACCCTGGCTCAACATATAGAGTCCCAGAGCCAGGGTGTTACACTGACCTGGGACACAAAACCAAGGAAAATGCTCAGAAGCAGAGTGAAGCAGAAATTATTTGTTAAGACATTTTCAAATTTCTAATGTAATTTCTACGGTGTGCCCTAATGAACACAACCCTGGACTGGTTCTAAGAAGGTGTGGATAATCTTAAAGCCTGTGGCATAGTTCACCTGGTGGACATGGGAATATGGTTTCAGCTCTGATAATCAACACTCCACTGCTGGAGTGGGCCATATTCTGAAGCTACATGGGAATAACCTTGGAATAGCGCTTGGAACGTTGGAGCATGTGCGTATGAATGGGCATTGCTTTTAGAAAATATAAAAAAAGGGGGAAAAGTCTATCAGTGAGCTGCATTCAACCACATCCACCAACTCAAAAAACAGCTCACTTCGATCACCCCTTTAATCACAATCACACATTGTATTTATATTTTTACAACGGGTGGGTCTAATCCTGAATGCTGATTGGTTAAAAGCGCATTCCAGCCGGCGTCTATTCCACAAGCTACCACCGGCTAAATCTATGACGTTAAAATGCCTATTTACTCTGTTTCATCTGACTGCGCAATCCACTGTCTCATCAGCCCAGCCAAGCAATTTATAAACTTGATCTCCACTATAAAAAGCATCTAGACATTATCTCACATTTCTTTTAGACTAACATTTCGTTTTCAACAGCGGAGATTTGTATAAACCTTGCTGTCTGTCTCTCCGATATTTGCAACATTGTTTCAAAATTCAAATTAGATCTCCAGCTGTCCCATAGTAATGAACGTGTCGGGAGTCGGGACGAGACAGACAGGCAGGCTGTAATCCCTGCCAAAGGTGATTGTAACATGCATTGACTCAGGGGTGTGAATGCATATGTAAATGAGATATTTCTGTATTTCATTTTTAAAAAATGTGCTAACATTTCTATAAACATGTTTAGACTTTGTCATTATGGGGTATTGTGTGTAGATGGTGAGAAAGAAAATATATTTAATCCATTTTGAATTCAGGCTGTAACACGATAAAATATGGAATAAGTATGTCCATTAACCCTTAGGCAGACAGACAGACATACGGACAATCAACGCATTCAAGAGAATCGGCCTGAGCAAGGTGATGTGCAGGGTAATTGATCTTGATCTCATAATAAGTAGCTATTTTGGATGTAAGAACATTCATGGATAAGTGATTCTGCACAGAATTTAGCTCAGGCCAATTCCCTCAAACATGCAAAGTGTGATGTTCACATAGTACTTTCACATCAGGAAACAGTGAGCACAGCCTTGCGTGTGGAAGGACCATTAAAACCAATGTATGTTACTCATACTGAGATCACCTTTGCTCCTGAGAAAGAGGCAGACAGTAAGGGAGTGTGAAAAGAAAGAGAAAGGCGATTGGGTTACAGAGCCCAGGGATCTGCCGTTATGCATTTTCACCACAACTCACGCTCGCTAGGCCCGGACACAAGGAGAATGCACACTGACAGAAGCCTGTAAGTGAAGCCTGGCTCTGCCACCACGTTAGTGAGACTCAGTACACACTGCCAATTCGCTCCCTCCTCTTTCTTTTCAGCACTCATCATAGGTTTGACTTCTTGAACGGAGCCCTCTTTGGTGCGAGCGCCAAACTGTGGCGGTACTCTACGACACCGCCCACCTGCTTCTAATCACTGATGTCAGAGGACGCTATTCTAATGTAATCCTTCAGATTGTGACACGCGGGTTGCAGCGTTGATGCTATGTGTTGTGGGTTGATGCTCCCGCCGCGGCCTCAGTGCTCTCCGCAACGTGTTAAACACATGATAGGTCTGAGACATCCGAGCCGTTCTTAATGGCTCTGTTTACGGCGCTTGTGAACATTACTTTGTCTCACTTCGTTACGCTTTAGAAAGGCCGGGCTTTGTTGAAACGACACGTCGGTCCGCAGGAAGTAAGGAATCAGGAAACGAGCAGGGACGATAAAATGCTGTGGACAGGTCACATCTGGTTTTAGCCAGAAAAGCCAGATTTTGTTCAGGGTGTTTTTGTGAAAAGACTATCATGGAGAGTGCCTGGGGAATTTGCTGCTCTCTCGCTGTTGGTGGATTATGCAGCGAAATGATTGAGCTGTGGAAGTCATAGTATGTCTGGCATTTAGTGTAGTCAGAAGGAGTCACAGGTGTGTATGTGTATGTATGTATGTGTGCTCATGTGTGTTTACGTGTGTGTGTGTGTGTGTGTGTGTGTGTGTGTGTGTGTGTGTGTGTGTGTGTGTGTGTGTGTGTGTGTGTGTGTGTGTGTGTGTGTGTGTGGATAGGTGTGTATGTGGATAGCTCTGTGTGTTTGTCTGGGAGAGGGGTTAGGGGCTGAGACAATAATGCTAACTTGCATGATTGGAATCATGGCAGCGTTTCTCAGCCAGTTGAAATCATGAATCAGCTGGCATCCTTTTTATGGATATATACAAAATAAATGTCAATTGAAAAAACGTAAAACGAAATGAAGTGCAGCTAGTTTGCAGTCTTTCCAGCTTCAGTTTGAAGTGATTGTGTTAGGTGTATTGTTGGTTAGTTCCTCTGAACAACAGTGACCTGACGAGTGAGCACATTTTCTATGCCAGGCGAAATCACGCCTCATTAGGTCATTGTTATGGATGTATCCAAATAAATGTCACTAGAAACAGGTTAAACAAATGCAAATGCGGCTACTTTGCTGTTATTCTGGCTGCAATTCTTGACGTGACTGTAAGTTAGCCGTAGTTGGCTAGCTAGCAAGCAAGGGATAAGAACGTTGCCAGACAGTATGGCAATGGAACGTTTAGAACGAACGACTGGGTTGCGTCCATAGATACAGAACAAAAATACTGAACGACTGGGTCGTGTCTCTAGCAACCGAACCGGGAGAACGAACGACCAGCCGGCTTGGGTAGCAACCCAAGATTTGTGTCGGGACTATATCTTGTGGAAGGATGAAATAGTATGAATACATTCATCAAAATAACATTTTTTATGAAAATATGTCAATCATTATTTGAATATGTTGGTAACCCGTTGTATAAAAGTGATAATGCCCTCGAAGTACAGTTGGTAACCCGTTGTATAAAAGCGATAATGTCCTCTCCAGCCAGAAGGATTAAAGGAGGGCAGCAGCTCAGGCCAAGCCTGAGAAGCCGGTGTTTGGAGGATATATTGACTAATCCTTTACCTTTTTTATGCATTTGACTCCACACAGAGGAACAGTGTCCCTCTTAGTGAGAGCTCGCTGAACATGGCGGCTTGGCCTGAGCTGCTGCCCTCCTTTAATCCTTCTGGCTGGAGAGGAGGATACATTTTTTACATTTTAGTCATTTAGCAGACACTCTTATCCAGAGTGATTTACAGTTAGTGAGTTTTTTCATACTGGCCACCAGTGGGAAACGAACCCACAACCCTGGCGTTGCAAGCACCATGCTCTACCAACTAAGCTACACGGGGCCACTCTGAGAGGTGGAGGAAGGAAAGATGTTAAGGGAGAGAGGAGGAATAAGAGGTAAAAGCTGCTGTGTTCACAGAAGGAACCCAATCACAGGATACTAAAAACCTTGACGGAAAAGAGTCAAGGCTTATCTGTGTCCCCCTTCCCTGTCACATGATTAATGTGTGTGTCCCTCTGTTGTTCACCCTTCCTGGAAAACCCAAGCAGCTCTTTCCAAACAAACGAGCGGGACAGTCACCAGAAACAAACACTGATGCGTCCCTGTGAAATGTCACAGCCGGAGGAAGAGCAACAAAGAGAGCGCCTGGCAGGACCTTCCTCCTGCTGGGTGTGTGAGGGGTAGGGTTGTGTGTGTGTGTGTGTGCCTGTGTGCGTGCCTGTGTGCGTGCATGTGTGCATGCATGAGCATGGGAAGGGGGTGTAACTAATTGTTCTCTGTTCTCTCTTGGCGGGAGTCTTCCTTAGAACATCAACTAACAAACATTGTCCTCTCGCTGTTGGCCAGATGACAGAGTGTTAGGGGTCAGAGTGTCAGGGAGAAAGCAGAGCAGACCAAGAGATGTTCATGAGAATGAAAAATTATTCTGGATCATGTTACTTCTCGTATTTACAGTCCACGGTCCACTAGTATGCTTTCACCGAAGGTAAATATTATTTGGGCACGAGTGGCGCAGCGGTCTAAGACACTGTATCTCAGTGCTTGAGGCGTCACTACAGACCCCCTGGTTCGATTCCAGGCTGTATCACAACCGGACGTGATTGGGAGTCCCATAGGAGGCGGCGCACAATTGGCCCAGCGTCGTCCGGGTTTGGCCGGTGTAGGCCGTCATTGTAAATAAGAATTTGTTCTTAACTGACTTGCCTAGTTAAATAAAATAAAACAATAGAACTGTACTTGTTTCATATTTGGAAAATAAGGTGCTCGGTGGGTTCAATAATGATTGCTTGCTGATTAGCTTGAATAAACATGAATTATGAAGGATGGACCACTGAATGTTGACAAAATACCAGTCATTGGCCCATATTCACAAAGTGTCTCAGAGTTGGAGTTCTGATCTAGGATCAGCTTCCCGCCTGCCCATATAATATTATTCATTATGATCTAAAAGGTAAAAGATCCTATATCAGCACTCCTACTATGGGAAGACTTTATGTCTGTTCCATCTGTGAGAACCTCAAACTGCACATGCCCTCATTAGGATCCAGCTTGCAGACTGGAGGACCGAGGCAGGGTTGAGTTAGCCACCCAGCGCCCGGGGCACCAGCCTTCAAAGGACCCCTTTTCTCCCAGAGTGCACTTCTGCCACCACTAATTACCCAGCAACCCCCATCGAGTGGCCACTGCCAATCACAGCCACAGGAAAGGCTAATTTATGTTGTTCAAAGTGAAAGCACAAGGTCTGCACTGTGTCCATTAGGACTTTAACAGTATGCTCTCCTTTAAGGATATAGGTCAGTCTCTAGGGCTGGACTCACTTATCTAAACACAGCCTCACAGCTCGGCTGTAAAATAGGATACAACGTAAAGGGGTGGCTAGTGGGTACATGGTGGACACTGAAGGTTAAAAAACGTTGACCTTAACAATGTTGTTGAAATGTTTAGTCAAAAAGGCATCTGTGTTTCTCTCTGGCCTCTCATTCACTATTTCTCATTCTCTCTCTCTCTCTCTCTCTCTATCATTCTCTCACTCCACCTCCCTTACAAAACCCCCCAAAACCATGGCAAAGTGTCCACAACATGTTCTCTTTCTCTGACTCCATGATGACTCACTCACCATACTGGCAGCGTGTTCCTTGGAAGCCTACAGGACACTCACAGATCTGGTCACCTCTCTCAGCACACCTGCCCCCATTGAAGCAGGTAGTAGCAGCACACATCCCTGTAGAACACAACACACAGTCATCTCAGTAGCACCTGCAAATGCTCATACACATCATGGGCATGACAACACATGATCAATTCATTTCATATGTACGATAGCGCTAAATTTGTCCATAGATAAATGTGTTAATATGAAAATAATATTCAGTGTTTGTCTTTGAACTCACGGTGCAAACAGCCCCTCTCCTTGCCCCTCTGTGTCCACCCAGGGCAGCACCTGTACACCCTGTGCACATCCATACTGTACACCTGCCTGTAGGCTGTGTAGTAGCCTGTTCTGCAGAAAGGAAATGACATACAGGTGTAGGATCTTAATTTGGTCACTGTTGCAGGAGAACTTTCCTGCAATGCAGGAATTGTTAAACTTGTAGTGTATTTGAGGTTTAAAAAGGCTTCTGAAGTTTGTAATTTCCACTTCATTTTCCCTCAAACCATACAAAAAGGTCCATTAATTATAATCCACATAACAATTCACATTTCCTGTTGCTGCAGGATTATTTTCCACACTGGCTCAAATTAGGATCCTACATCTGTATGAGCCCAGTTATGATAGGAGAGACTGAGTACAACTATCCAACAACAACAACAAAAATAACAACAACAGGGTATTGGAGAAGACGTGTCACTCACTTCCTTTCGTAGCCGACACACCAGCGATGGCCGGTGCAGCCTTGCTTCCAAACCTTGACCATCCGAGTGAAGGCCTGGACACAAGGCTGGCGTGCACCCAGCATGGACAACTCCTGGTCTGCACACACATTAGGCCTGCAGAGACACAAAGAGGATGGTTTAGTCAGCAAAACTACATTAAGTAGCTTGTATACCTGTGTAGTAACACTATAATACTGTGGGTACTAGGGCTACATTGTTATATTCCATGTTGTTATCATCAATTTAATCATTGATTTACAACGGCATAAAAATGGAGATGAGCGGTTTTGATATCCTTCAAGTGATTAGTGATGGATACACAGGACAGGAGAGGGTCAGGGTTGAGGCTCATGAGAGAGAGTTTTTACTCTCCCCCCTCTGACACCAGAGTTGCTGACCCTTATCATGAACCACCCAGCAGCACCAGACCCTCCAGCGTCTTGACAGTTGCCCAGCGTGTTCTCCCCAGATGAGGTGTGTGTGTGTCACCCAGGGAGCACGCCGACACAGGGGAAACACTGACACAATCCAAGAGGAAGCACATTCCAACAGACACAGTAACATACATTACCTAGATTTACTATCTTATGTCTATTCACAGCACCAGATAGACCTGGGAAATTAGCAATTGGATTGAATTCCGCAATAACAATTGGCAATTTTAGGAGTAGCTCATTGTTTAGCTCAAGGCACACTATACGGCTTGTGCATTGCCTGCTGTGAGCTCCATAATGTAAAGTAAAACAATTCTATCAGCATCTGTACTCTGGGTTTTGGTCTGTTCTCCTTTAGAATTCCCTAGACTTATGTTCGCAAATACTCTGCTAGACTTGGACAGTGTTGCAGACACCCAATAAACATTTTGAAACAACCAATGAAACTCTCCAGGCAATACCAGATTCTAATATCATAAGAGAAAACATGTCAGAATGTGTGTGTGCTTGTGTGTGTCTGTGTGTGGGTGGGTGTATGACTTTGTGCATGTCTGTCAATGAAAATGCTAAGGGATTCAGCAGCTGAATATCTACATACCATCATAGATATATCAAGATGTTGTCAGAACAGGGATTTATAACACACTTTTGTCCAAAGGTGTATTTCTGCATCTGCACACACCATCTGGGTTCAATAGACAGTAGGCTAGGTTCATTAGCTAAGGGAAGTATTAGGCTCCTACATGAAAATGCCCTCCTGCATGCGTGTCCTTGCACAAGCTCATTCTTTTCGGGAAGTCTCTTGAGAAATGCACATTCCTTTACATCCTCAGTATAACAATGGTCATGCTTGCCGGGTAAAGTAATATGGTTTATTTTACGTGAGGTCCACAAAGGGCGACGCCTAGAGGACAAATGCATCCAGATTACTGTTGTGCAGTCAAAAAAGACAGTACATGATACAGATATAACGTTATGTGTGTGTGTCTCCTGTGTCTCAGAGACACATGAAGGCTATATATAGTGTGCTCAAGTATTAGATAATTAAACATAAAATATTCATGCAACTCTAAATTCACTCACATGTCAGGTTGTAACTCCAGAGATGATGCGATGCGCGTGGTGTCCAGTGCTATCATACACCAAATTAAAGTGTCCAAGAACATTATTCATTCACACAGAGAAGACCACAAAGTAAAGAGTGATGTGGTGAAGGTAAATATCTCGTATAGTCCCGTCAAATAATGCTGTGCATCCTGTCTCCGACTGAGAACGCATCGAAACAGGACTACAAGGCTTCGTCTCTAGCCACAAGATTGTCCCGTATCTAGTGAGCTTGAGAGAGGGTCTTCTTGTCCCTCAGTTTGCATCCTACTTCACCGTCAGGGCTCCATTCACAAGAGTGCCGGAGTACCAACCACGACCACTAGAGGGTCCCTATCATCACTAATGAGATCGATCTCTACTCCGCTCTCCGCTACTTAGAGCTTTTCAGCTGTGTATTTTGATCTATGAAAAGTGTAGCCTGTTGAACTTTAACTTCATACACTAAATTAGTTTTGATTGGTTTGATTATTGATCCATTCAAGACCTTTATTTACGAGATAAAAAAAGATACCACCCCTAAGACTTTTTGAGACTTTCCCGCTTTATTGTTTTTTCTCTGGAACCTGTAGGCCTATTTTATAGTGTTTTGTTGGAGTTTACCCCCTCCTTCCTCTTCTTCATTTCATCCTTTGCGCTCTCCACTCCCTGCCTTCTCCAACACATTGTTTTATTTCCACCTCCCTCCTTATGGATCTTCTCCAGCAGTTTGTAGAGCGCTTTCACAGTGTCTTCTATCATCTCTGCGTCCACACTCTCTTTTAACTCTCGCTATCTCCCTCTCAATCTCTGCATGTTTTTGCTCCAACCTTCAAATAATTGTGATGCAACTGCTGAATAAGTAGGCTTAATAATTTGTATCAGTTAATAATGCATCAGGCAACATTTTAGAAAAATCTATTCATTCTTATGATCAAACAATACAAAAGTTGCTCAAATATGTTTTGACCTATGGTTAATAGGTACCCACCATGTGAGTGCAGAAATCCAGTTTTGTAAAGTACTTAAGGACTATTTAAGTAGTTTTTAGGGAATGTGCTTTACTATTTATATTTTCGACAACTTTTACTTCACTATATTCCTAAAGAAAATAATGTACTTTTTAATCCATACATTTTCCCTGACACCCAAAACATTTTGAATGCTTAGCAGGACAGGAAAATAGTCAAATTCATGCACAAGTGAACATCCATGGTCATCCCTACTGCCTCTCATCAAACTCACTAAACTGTAAATTATGTCTGAGTGTTGGAGTGTGCCCCTGGCTATCCGTAAATAAATAAAAAGAAAATGGTGCCGTCTGGTTTGCTTAATTGTCACGTTCATTGAGTACAGGATTGGACCAAGGTGCAGCATGGAATGCATACATGTTTATTTAACTAAGTTAACACAGGACAAAACAACAAACGCGACGTGACGCTCACAATGGCTACACCAAAACAAGCCAAACAAGAATCACGATCCCACAACATAGGTAGGCAAAATGGCTACCTAAGTATGAACCCCAATCAGAGACAACGATCGACAGCTGCCTCTGATTGGAACCACACCCGGCCAACATAGATCTACAAACATAGAATGAACACATAGATATACACATTACATAGAATACTCACACCCTGACCAAACCAACTAGCGAACTCTATGTCAGGGCGTGACATTAATATATGGAATTTCAAATTATTTATATTTTTACTTTTGATAGTGAAGTATATGTTCTATTAAGGTATACTACATGGCCAAAGGTATGTGGACTCCCCTTCAAATGAGTGGATTCGGCTATTTCAGCAACACCCAGGTGTATAAAATCGAGCACACAGCCATGCAATCTCCATAGACAAACATTAGCAGTAGAATGGCCCATACTGAAGAGCTCAGTGACTTTCAAAGTGGCACTGTCATAGGATGCCACCTTTCCAACAAGTCAGTTCGTCAAATTTCTACCCTGCTAGAGCTGCCCCGGTCAACTGTAAGTGCTGTTATTGTGAAGTGAAAACGTCTAGGAGCAACAACAGCTCAGTCGGCGAAGTGGTAGGCCACACAAGCTCACAGAATGGGACCACCGAGTGCTGAAGCGCGTAGCTCGTAAAAATCGTCGGTCCTCTGGAAGCAACGTCAGCACAACAACTGTTCGTCGGGAGCTTCTTGAAATGGATTTCCATGGCTGAGCAGCCGCACACAAGCCTGAGATCACCATGTGCAATGCCAAGCGTCAGCAAAGCTCACTGCCATTGGACGCTGGAGCAGTGGAAACAGGTTCTCTGAGTGATGAATCACACTTCACCATCTGGCAGTCCGACGGACGATCTGGGTTTGGCGGATGCCAGGAGAACGCTACCTGCCCCAATGCATAGTGCCAACTGTTAAGTTTGGTGGAGGAGGAATAATGGTCTGGAGCTGTTTTTCATGGTTTGGGCTAGGCCCATTAGTTCCAAAGAAGGGAAATCTTAATGCTACAGCATACAATGACATTCCAGACAATTCGGTGCTTCCAACTTTGTGGCAACAGTTCAGGGAATGCCCTTTCCTGTTTCAGCATGACAATGCCCCCGTGCACAAAGTGAGGTCCATACAGAAATGGTTTGTTGAGATCGGTGTGGAAGAACTTGACTGGCCTGCACAGAGCCCTGACCTCAACCCCATCGAACACCTTTGGGTTGAATTGGAACGCTGACTGCAAGCCAGGCCTAATAGCCCAACATCAGTGCCTGACCTCACTAATACTCTTGTGGCTGAATGAAAGAAAGTCCCTGCAGCAATGTTCCAACATCTAGTGGAAAGCCTTCCCAGAAGAGTGGAGGCTGTTATAGCAGCAAAGGGGGGACTAACTCCATATTAATGCCCACGATTTTGAAATGAGATGTTCGACGAGCAGGTGCCCACATACTTAAGACCATGTAGTGTATCTTTACTTTTACTCAAATATGTCAATTGGGTACTTTTTCCACCACTGCAGAAATCATTACCACATAATATATATGTGGCACATATATAATAACAGGTATTTTAATGTACGGAGAACAAACATTTTCATGTGACGTAAAACAACTTCCTGTTTGGTTCCCCATCCATGACATTCGTTCAGGGCGGCAGTGTACGTTGTTGTCCCTTTCAGCCTCCTGGAATCAAACATCTAAGGATGCTAAATCCTCTAATGCACCCTTGAATCTCCAGCTGGACCATATCCATCTTTGCACGTATTTTTAATTGCTGGGAGAAGAACAAACCAAAGGGTAAGGCCAGCTAACTAGCTATCTACTACTACCAGCTAGCATGCTGGTCAGCTAGAAATGGCGTTTCAAAAAGCTAGCTAGCGTGCTAGTGACATGCTAACTAACTGTCGGTCATACCGACATTTCAAAGTATCTGGTCAGGCCGCAGTCAGTAGTTAGCTTGCTACTCGCTGAATACTATTTGGAATTGCATTTATGGGGCTTTATTTGGGTAAACATTACAGACTGTACGCGCACCAACATAACTAGCTAGCCAGCTCGAGACCTAGACAGCTATTTCTGTTGATATTCCAGCCATCCAAGGGTCTATTTTGGTTTCATTGGTGAAAATACTAGCTATTAGTGGTCCTCATCTGGAGAGTGGAGATACATTCAGGCCATTGATTCAGATGCTCCTTTTATCCTTATCACATGATAGCATCACGAGTATTCGTTCTATTTTAATTCAACGAAGAAGACCATCACCATCAAGATTTCCTGGGGTATAGTTAAAAAGAAGCCTATATGTGGCTACATGTATAAGCATTTATTTTAGGACCTCTTCTCTTAATACATAAAGTAACATTTGCTTGTCATTGCATTGTTGTTGTGAAGGGGAATCCCAAACTATGTTGTGTAACCAGTTAGTTGGGTTAGCTGATATTGAAAGTGAATGTATATTTTCCAGCCAAATGAACGGAGCAGCATTCCCCTCTCCCACTGCAGAGATGGCGGAGATTAACCGCATCCACTATGAGCTGGAGTACACGGAGGGCATCAGCCAGCGCATGAGGATTCCAGAGATGCTCAAAATGGGCCCCTATGGTCATGACAACCCTGAGGCAGGCTCACATGACCTGCACAACGTCATGATGCAGGTCCCAGAGAGGATCGTAATGTCAGGTAGCTACGTTGGTCCTCCATAGGGTCTCTGTAGTGTTGATACTCCTGGGCAATGTTAATTTTGCTCAAAATGTATGATTTTCTCCCAGACACTAGTTTCATTTTCCATTGCAAACTGTTTTAGGTTTCAAGTCTTACTAAACATAACCCTGTATTGGCCCTTGTGTGACACCCCTCCTGACTGCTCTTCTCAGGAGACAGTGAGGACTCCCAGTTCCCCAGGCCCAGAGACCTGGACCTGATCCAGTCCACCCCGCTAGAGAGCCTGTCTTTGAAGACCCCACCTCGGGTCCTCACCCTCAACGAGCGGCCACTGGACTTCATGGAAATGGAGAGCAGTGCAGCCCCAGTCCAGCCCAGTGAGGAGGTAAGGTAGTGGAGGCTGGAGAGTCTAGAGATGGACAGAGATAGTACTGTTGGGGTGATGTGATGGATCAGGCATGTGTGAACAAGCGGTATCAAACCCTGGTCACCCAAGCAACTCAAGACTGTGCTAGCCCTCTGAGCTAAAGCCTAGACATACGTTATTTGAGCTTACACAAATGTTCAGACATCTGGCAATGCCATTTGTCTTGTGAGCATAGTTCACAGAACCACCTCTACACTGAAAATGTGGAGTTTGAATGTGAAGTCAGTCAGTATATTACAGGAAGAGGATATCAGTATTTAACTGTTCACCCCTTCTCATAGGTGCGTTCGCAAGGGCGGTTGCGGCGGGAACGTTCAGCCAGCGAGAACACCACTGTCCGTCACAATGGCCAGATTGTCAGAAATGATTCAACGTAAGTAGCCTATCAACTGTGGTCCATACCCCAGTAGTGCCATGCACAAACCACCACCACCACACCCCTCTCCTCTTCTGCAAGCCTGTCCTTCTTTCCTCCTTCCATCTGACCAGTGGTTTTCCCTGTCTGACGGCCTGTTTGTCCATCTCTCACTCTGTTTGTTTGTTGTGATAAAGACTTGGCTGTAGGTGGGTGTCTGTATCTCACCGGTGTTGTTGCCCACTCTGTAGTCTGTTTGGTTGGTAGTTGTATTTGGGTCTGCACCCTGGGCTGTTGCAATGCTGTGTCAGTGTGAGAGTAGTGCAGCTCCCTCCTGTCCTGAGCATGGTACTAAAACTCTCTTAATTCTCTTCACTATTAAAATATTAATATACTATACTGTACCAGGGAGGGGCACCTTACAGTAAACATGGCATAGAGCTATTTAATTTGTTCAAAGCTTATTTCACTATATAAAGTCCTTGGGGATGCTCTTTTGTTTAGGGCATCTTTGTGAGGGATGATTCATTGGGACCTTAATTAGGACCTTTCCATGCTTTTGTTTCCGCATCTCCCTTCCTGGTGGAGGGTTAGGTATAGTTCAGTGGCGCACTAGTATGATTTGTTTGACATCACCCCATCAGTACCATCTCTGTCACTATTTGGTGGCTGTTATCTCGGCGCAGTGAGTAAAGTGCGGATGGTCTTTCTCCCCTCCCTCTTCTTCACTCTCTCTCTCTCCCTCTCTGCTCTGTTTTCTCTGGCTTGGCCACTCATGTTGGTGGGGGCAGTGTGACCCCAGCCCCTCTCCGTGCCTGCCCCCCTCTCGCCATGGCCGAGGACGAACAGAACCAGCACAGCGCTAGCGGCGTTCTCTCTTTCATCCAGTCCACCACGCGCCGGGCCTACCAGCAGGTCTTGGAGGTTCTGGACGAGAACCACCGCAGGTGACCCCATGACCCCTCCTCTTAAGGTCATCTATAGGCTGACCTCTCCCACTCTGCTCATCATGCAGAGATTAACTCCTCAATACAATTGTATTAATTCTCTTTGAGGCAATGAAGTCCCTGCTGTTGTCTCTTTCGCATGGACAGGTTCATCAAATAAAATCGCGGCTGTTTGGACAATTAAACAAATGTATCTTTGTATAAGTTGGATATTTGCTCAATGAACTAAATAATTTGTCTTGATCATATTTTGATCATTTCTTTTGGGGCAATGTGTAGGGAATACCTGGTAATTTATAACATTCAGTAACACAATATGTCATAATGTATATTTATTTATCATTGCAAATCAAGATTGACTTTGCCTGATGTGCTGTTATTGAGCTGTGGCCTCGCTCAGTGCTTGACTGAATTGGTTGAGAGGAGAGTAGTGTGTAGAGCTAAGTCATATTTTCATTGAAATCTGTCATTGAGTTTTAAATGAGTGCTGCTCTTGGTCTATCCATGTGCTGTAAGGCCGTTATCAAGTGTTGTCAACAGCCAACCTATATAGTGATGTGTATTGTCTACTCTGAGGAGAAGTTTGTGATTTGGAGATTCATATATTGGTAGTCTTACAGAGGTCTGTTTTACACTGCATGATCGAAGTCATGAGACATTGGAACTATGAAGTTCAAGAGTGAATGTGAGAGACTTTGGGATTGTATGTGTGAGACACTGTACATTGGTGTGCTGCTCTACCTCTCTCTTGCTTCCTCTCTCCCTTCCCTGTTTCTGCCCTCTTCAGCAAGCCATCACTGCGAGGGGGGTCTGCCTCGACCTCTAACCCCCTGCATGAATCCAGGTAACTCCACCTGGCACGTAGACTTCACTCCTCTCTTTCTCTCTTCCTTTTTCCTCCTCTCCCTTTCCTTTCATCATACAGGCCCATCATACTCAACTCTGGACCCATAAGCCAGTTCCACACAATTTTTTTCATTGTTCCTTCTAATCAGGGACTGATTTAGACCTGGGACACCAGGTGTGTACAAATAATTATCAGGTAGAACAGAAAACCAGCAGGCTCCGGACCTCCTAGGGTAAGAGTTGAATAACCCTGATATAGGCTATATTTATTGTTAGAAGAGGATGAGCGTCGTCACTGTCAGTGTTTCAAGTTTCCAATATTAGTTGAAAAGATAGTTGGGCAATGAGTAATGCCATTCTATTGAACAATTGTCAATGTATTGTGAATATATTTATAATAGAAATACATTGAAAACAGTTCAATCATTGATCATTAAGCTGAGAACTTAATTGTCATATTATGATCAACGATCGGAAATATCATCATGCCTGATCCATGATAGAAATGTTTAACCAGGATGTGTTTGGTCTATTTCTCTTCACCCAAGGCTTAACCTGGCCACTCTAGACACTACTCTGGATGTCTCCATGGCTCCTGATGACATGGCTGTCGTAGATGCAGCAACACTTCGACGTCAGGTCTGCTCCTAATACATTTTGACTGTACTGTACTTCTATGGAAGGTATCTCATTTAGCTGTTTTGTTTTGGCTATATTGGTTGGTGGTGTTGTGATTTTCATTGGTGTGCCTGTAGATCATCAAGCTGAACCGGAGACTCCAGCTCATAGAAGAGGAGAACAAGGAGAGGTCCAAACGTGAGATGATCATGTACTCCGTCACCGTAGCCTTCTGGCTTATCAACAGCTGGGTTTGGTTCCGCCGCTAGAATCCTTTCCTCAGAACCACTGCCAGAGAGTGGAGAACAAAGCCTCTCCCCTCCCCTTCTATGTGTCAAATGTTAGCAAAATGTACTCTCTGCACTTAGTCCCAGTGCTGGACGGCCTTGCTATTGGGCAATGGGATGTTTGTTTTCATCAAATTTCATGTAATTGTTATTCTTTAGAATGCTATATTATTGTATTTTTTTGCTTAAGAAGCTAAGAATGACTCGGCTGTAAATATTTCTTAATGTTACTCAAAGTTGTAGTCATTGCTCCCAAGGTATTTCCAACAGATAAGAGGTCTAAAGAAAAGGAAAAAATAAGCCACGGTGGAGACTCATCGAAATGGGCTAAATATGTTAAATATTTATTGGGGACTGGAGTGATGTGAAAAGATTTTTAAAAATAATAATAATTGTGAAGTACTGCTGTTATATTGTAAGATAATACATTATGTAACATTTGCTCATGGGTTTAATTGATATATAATACTGCAAGGAAATATACAGTCACACTATTGCTATGACACCATTTTATTAATTATGTATGGCCCCTATCCACCAAGCCATAGGCATTCATTTTTTTTCTCCTCTCATATTTATCTTCAGTTCCTACTTTTTTTTTTACGAAGAACTTGCTGGCACAATGTTTCCAAATTGGTTGTAGTTTTCAGTTGTAATGTACCAGCAGATTCATACAATTTTATTGGAATAAATGAAAAAATAGCTAATTCTGATGTTTGAGTTTAGTTATATTAGTTGTTACCGGTATTAATTAGCAGTGTTGGGGAAGCTAATCTGAAAATATAGTTGACCAATTACTTCACACTGAAAGAAGTTAAGCTACACTAAAGTTACCCTTAAGACAATTATAGTTTAACTAAAGTGCCTTAGAAAAAGTATTTCACTACGTCCAAGCTCCTTCATGAATGATTATCACATCTACAGTGGGGGAAAAAAGTATTTAGTCAGCCACCAATTGTGCAAGTTCTCCCACTTAAAAAGATGAGAGAGGCCTGTAATTTTCATCATAGGTACACGTCAACTATGACAGACAAATTGAGGGGAAAAAATCCAGAAAATCTAATTGTAGGATTTTTAATGAATTTATTTGCAAATTATGGTGGAAAATAAGTATTTGGTCACCTACAAACAAGCAAGATTTCTGGCTCTCACAGACCTGTAACTTCTTCTTTAAGAGGCTCCTCTGTCATCCACTCGTTACCTGTATTAATGGCACCTGTTTGAACTTATCAGTATAAAAGACACCTGTCCACAACCTAAAACAGTCACACTCCAAACTCCACTATGGCCAAGACCAAAGAGCTGTCAAATTACCAGAAACAAAATTGTAGACCTGCACCAGGCTGGGAAGACTGAATCTGCAATAGGTAAGCAGCTTGGTTTGAAGAAATCAACTGTGGGAGCAATTATTAGGAAATGGAAGACATACAAGACCACTGATAATCTCCCTCAATCTGGGGCTCCACACAAGATCTCACCCCGTGGGGTCAAAATGATCACAAGAACGGTGAGCAAAATCCCAGAACCACACGGGGGGGACCTAGTGAATGACCTGCAGAGAGCTGGGACCAAAGTAACAAAGCCTACCATCAGTAACACACTACGCCGCCAGGGACTCAAATCCTGCAGTGCCAAACGTGTCCCCCTGCTTAAGCCAGTACATGTCCAGGCCCGTCTGAAGTTTGCTAGAGTGCATTTGGATGATCCAGAAGAGGATTGGGAGAATGTCATATGGTCAGATGAAACCAAAATATAACTTTTTGGTAAAAACTCAACTCGTCATGTTTGGAGGACAAAGAATGCTGAGTTGCATCCAAAGAACACCATACCTACTGTGAAGCATGGGGGTGGAAACATCATGCTTTGGGGCTGTTTTTCTGCAAAGGGACCAGGACGACTGATCCGTGTAAAGGAAAGAATGAATGGGGCCATGTATCGTGAGATTTTGAGTGAAAACCTCCTTCCATCAGCAAGGGCATTGAAGATGAAACGTGGCTGGGTCTTTCAGCATGACAATGATCCCAAACACACCGCCCGGGCAATGAAGGAGTGGCTTCGTAAGAAGCATTTCAAGGTCCTGGAGTGGCCTAGCCAGTCTCCAGATCTCAACCTTATAGAAAATCTTTGGAGGGAGTTGAAAGTCAGTGTTGCCCAGCGACAGCCCCAAAACATCCACTGCTCTAGAGGAGATCTGCATGGAGGAATGGGCCAAAATACCAGCAACAGTGTGTGAAAACCTTGTGAAGACTTACAGAAAACGTTTGACCTGTGTCATTGCCAACAAAGGGTATATAACAAAGTATTGAGAAACTTTTGTTATTGACCAAATACTTATTTTCCACCATAATTTGCAAATAAATTCATTAAAAATCCTACAATGTGATTTTCTGGATTTTGTTTCTCATTTTGTCTGTCATAGTTGACGTGTACCTATGATGAGAATTACGGGCCTCTCTCATCTTTTTAAGTGGGAGAACTTGCACAATTGGTGGCTGACTAAATACTTTCCCCCCCCACTGTAAATCTGAAATAGACTACAAATTGCAAGGATAGATCACCCTTGGGTCAGATGTTAACAGAATGTGTGATTTAGCATATTAAACACCAAGCTACTGCTAAATGTAATACAATTACTAGTTGAACTAAATGTTGGTCACTACTACCTAACACTGTTAATTAGTATTAAGCATATTGTTATTACTATGTTATTACAATGTAAAATGGAACCACGTCCAGGGTTGGAAGTTGGAACCCATCTCATCATTTTTTAAACTGGAACTAACTTGGCTCTTTAGGGTTGCTTTCTGGAAGGTTTTCATAGTTACACACTGTCAGAATAGTGTCATGGCGTCCGGATACATTGTAAGTCGTGGTGTGCTAACATTAGGAATTCACTATCAACATTTTTGTAGAAATGTACTCCTCACACAGACCCGAGAGAAGAAGCGATGGATGAAAGCATATACTCTTTTGATGGAAAGAAAGTTGAAGATAGAAGGGCCTCCACTACCTAAGCCACGGTATGTAAAATGCTAGCTAAGGTATCAGGTGTCAAGGCCAATAATAATAATATGCCATTTAGCAGACGCTTTTATCCAAAGCGACTTAGTCATATGTGCATACATTTTTACGTATGGGTGGTCCCGGGGATCGAACCCACTACCCTGGCGTTGGGCTACAGAATCTGGGGCAATTTACAATAAATACTGAAATTGGATGGCTAGCCAATATAGAACAGATTACACGACATTAACAAAAGTATGTGGACACCTGCTCTTCGAACATTTCATTACAAAATCATGGGTATTAATATGGAGTCCCCCCCCCCCCGCTATAACGGTCTCCACTCTTGTGGGAAGGCTTTCCACTAGATGTTGGGGACTTGCTTCCATTCAGCGAGGAGCATTAGTGAGGTCGGGGATTGATGTTTGACGATTAGGCCTGGCTCACAGTTGGCGTTTCAATTCAACCCAAGGTGTTCGATGGGATTGAGGTCCGGGCTCTGTGAAGTCCTGTCATGTTCTTCCACACCGATCTCGACAAACCATTTCTTTATGGACCTCGCTTTGTGCATGGGGGCATTGTCATGCTGAAACAAACTGGCCTTCCCCAAACTGTTGCCACAAAGTTGGAGGCACAGAATCGTCTAGAAAGTCATTGTATGCTGTAGCGTTAAGATTTCCCTTCACTGGAAGTAAGGGGCCTAGCCCGAACCATGAAAAACAGCCACAGACCATTATTCCTCCTCCACCTAACTTTACAGTTGGCTCTATGCATTGGGGCAGGTAGCGTTCTCCTGGCATCCGCCAAACCCAGATTTGTCCGTTGGACTGCCAGATGGTGAAGTGTGATTCATCACTCCAGAGAACGCTTTTCCACTGCTCCAGTCCAATGGTGGTGAGCTTTACACCACTCCAGCTGACGCTTGGCATTGCGCATGGTGATCTCAGGCTTGTGTGCGGCTACTCGGCCATGGAAACCCATTTCATGAAGCTCCCGACGAACAGTTATTGTGCTGACGTTGCTTCCAGAGTCAGTTTTTAACTCGGTAGTGAGTGTTGCAACCAAGGACAGATGATTTTTACGCGCTTCAGCACTCTACGGTCCCGTTCTGTGAGCTTGTGTGGCCTACCACTTTGCGGCTGAGCCGTTGTTGCTCCTAGACGTTTCCACTTCACAATAACAGCACTTACAGTTGACCGAGGCAGCTCTAGCAGGGCAGAAAACTGACTTGTTTCAAAAGTGGCATCCTATGACGTTGCCACGCTGAAAGTCACTGAGCTCTTTAGTAAGGCAATTTTACTGCCAATGTTTGTCTATGGAGATTGCTTGGTGTGTGCTGGATTTTATACACCTGTCAGCAACGGGTGTGGCTGAAATAGACAAATCCACTCTTTTGAAGGGGTGTCCACATACTTTTGAATATATAGTGTATCTTAGCTACATACTGATTGCATGCACCGTGATCTTAGTTATTAATTTCCCTATGTTCTGTCACCTAGCGCTCAAAAACCTAACTGGGACTACCATGCAGAGGTCCAGGCATTCAGCAGCCGCCTTAAAGAAAGCTTCTCCCCGGAGCTCCTGAAGACAGCCTTCGTGAACCCCTGTTACATTCAGTCAGAGCAAGAGAGGAGGCAGGCACTCGGCGTGGACACTGAAACGGCCGCTCTGGTCCTGCGGGACAACATTCAGCTGCACACACAGGGCTTGGAATTCACCAAGAGCTTCATGTCTGACTGGTGCAGGGACAGCTTCCCTAGCCTGCCCAGCAAGGGAGTGGTCGCCATTGTCGGACACCTAATCAGTCATCCAGTAGTGTGCCATGTGGCGCGGAACCTCGCCATCGAGGACCTAACTATGAGCGCTCAATTCCCTGTCCCTGACGAAGTATTGCATAGTACGTTCCTCGCTGTGATCGGAGCACTACAGAAGAGCAGTGGAGCTGAGAGAGCAGGACTTTTCATTCGGGTAAGAATAAGATTCTTTCAACTTTCAACACACCCATCTAAACAGTCATGATTAAACATTTCAAATTAACATTAGTTTGCTTGTGTAGCTGAAGATGGTCACACCTCCCATGCCCTCTTTTCTCCTACCAGGATTTCCTGGTCACCCAGCTGGTGGGGAAAGACCTGTTTGAGATGTGGTCGGTGGTGAACCCCATGGGGCTGCTGGTGGAGGAGCTGTCCAAGAGGAACGTGGCCCTCCCAGAGTCTCGCCTCACCAGGTCGGCCGGCGCTGGCACCGTGCTCCCACTCTACTTTGTAGGGCTGTACAGGTACGCCTCACTGGTCGCTCCCATCAGTACGCCTCCTGATAAAGCCAGGAGATTTTCCTGACCAGGAATACGCTGTGTCCCAGGACCTAAAGTGTTTTTTTCTGGTCAGGAAAAACTCTTGGCATTACTTATGGATTATGTGTGAGGTATGTGGTAGTGTTCTGCCGGTAGTTCTTTGTTTGTTGGTCATTGTACTGAGTGAGTGAGTGTGTGTGTGTGTGTGTGTGTCCTCAGTGATAAGAAGCTCCTTGCCGAGGCTCCAGGGGAGACTGTTCTGGCTGCAGAGGAGGAGGCGGCACGCGTGGCCCTGAGGAAACTCTATGGCTACACTGAGAACCGGAGACCCTTTGACTTCTCTGCAGCGGAGCAGCCTCGGGCGTCTGTCCTCCAATCCATCAGCAGCAGCTAAAGGACGTCACCCCAAGCTTTACAATGTCTTCCATCAGTTAATGACAGCTCTTGACACGCCAGAGGGTCAAA
This sequence comes from Coregonus clupeaformis, assembly GCF_020615455.1. NCBI lineage: Eukaryota > Metazoa > Chordata > Actinopteri > Salmoniformes > Salmonidae > Coregonus > Coregonus clupeaformis. The sequence goes on along the minus strand of NC_059197.1, from coordinate 6,057,942 downwards.
GTCAAGCGGTTCCCTTAGCCTGTCAGGACCAACCTCTCACAGACTCATACCCCCAGACCTAGGAATACCCTCCAAACTATGTGGTCTCCTCAGCCTTGTAAATTAGAGGACTGTCCTTTGGCAAAATATTGTGTTTTTTGTGTAATATATTATTGATCTAAATGTTTCATGTCCATAATAAATATGTATCCCTGAGCACATCTCTTGAAAGAAAGTTTATCATACCATCTTTGGTTTCATCTGCTGATTATTGTGTGTTATTTATTGTGTATGACTGTCCCACAACAGATGACATTAGTCTGCTCAAAAAAAGACTGGGTTTAGCAATGTGCAAATTGTTTAGATTGAGTTCACAAGAGCAGAATCCAAGACACTATAAGTTGGCAGGTAATTTTTGGGCTAGTCAGGATCACCTGCTGTGATTGGTTGCCAGGACAATGTCTCTGCCATCCATAGTGGGAGATGTGGCTCCCTCTATCCTCCGCAAATGCCACGGCAACCAATTGGCAGAACTTGGAGTGAGAACTCGGCTTGAGTGTCTGGCCTGGTTTATTATAGCTGTATTTTACTATGAAAAGTCTGACACACCAGATTAGACACCCGTTTTGTCACTTTGCAAATGCACTTTTATTGTGCATTTATTTACACAGTATGGGACCAACTGGATAATTGCTCTTAGACCTCAACTGGATAATTTGTATTTTACATCAAATGACTTTTACAGAGAGTATTTGGATTCTGTAATTCATCTTTGTTACAAATTGAGTATTTTATCTGTAGAGATTGCAGGCAATATACACATGCCAACTGTGCTATCCTCCCTCCCTGGTCCCTCAGCATTGGCAGCAGAACCTGTGGACCTAGCTGCATTTTTTCTCATCCATTCTTTATTGAAGCTGTCATTTTGCCTTTAGAGGGAGAATGAAGGGCTCAATCTGCAGGCAGGAAGTGTAGGCCAACCCTAATAGGTCTACATCCCACTATATTCATCACTCCTCATTCATGTACATTTGTATTTTGTCTAAACATCTGCATTCTGCACATATTTTTCTGCACTGATACATTTGTATTGAGAGACTGATGTTTCTTGGCCCGTATTCAAAAAGCATCTCAAAGTAGGAGTGCTGATCTAGGATACGTTTTGCCTTTTGAATCATAATGAAAAAGAGGGGCAACCTGATCCTAGATCAGCACTCCTAATGTGAGACGCTTTATGAGTACAGGCCTAGTACTCTTGCCCTATGTTAAGCCAGTGTCCTCCAAGGTAAGCTGTCAAAGCAGATCTTCTCTCAGATGTAGGCTACTCAGTGGGACCAAGTCACCCTTGGAGTTCCAGGAAACAGCACTTGTTTTTATACAGTAGGAGCCATGAATGTGAAGCACAGTCACTCACATGGGGCATGCAAGCACAGCAGCCTTTTCTTTTACTGTCAATGCAGTAGCCCATCCACACTCTATGTACCCCAACGTTATGTGCTGTTTTTTCTGAATGATAAGAAAAGCAGTGAGAATAGCACATTCTCAAATAGTGTTCCACCACTAATAAATAAGCAATTTATGATCATTGAAATCTATAACACATCATCACCTAAGGTACAGTAGGTGACATACAAATCTTCTGCACATCTTTGACATATACAAATGTTGTACACATATCTGACATCTTCTATTCCAGGGATCATCAACTAGCCGCGGGCCGATTTTTTTCTTGAGCGGATGGTCGGGGTGCCGGAACATAATTACAAATAATTTGTAGACTGCAAATTGACCGCAAGAAGCCCAAACATATATAATGTTTGACTAAAACATCACTTCAAACCTTGCTTACGTTTGTCTATGATCACGTGTCTCTCTATTATGCGTGGGAATACTTGGGAACAGATTTCTTAAATTAAAATCACTTGGAACTTTCCTGTTTTTAGTCTTTTATGTCCGGCAGGGATGTAGCTCAGTTGGTATAGCATGGCGTTTGCAACGCCAGGGTTGTGGGTTCGATTCTCACGGGGGGGCGGTATGAAAAATAACAATAATAATATATGCACTCACTAACTATAAGTCGCTCTGTATAAAAGCGTCTGCTAAATGACTAAAATGTAAATTTATCACGAGAAGGAAAGTGCCTGGAATTAGGCCACATGATGCAATGACAAGTGTCAAGGCGCTGGGTGGCGCAGGTTAGCCCATGGAAATCAGGAGCGTGCAGTGCGTGACTCCCTCTCTTGACTACGACGCCTTGTTCAGCTGACAGTCATAGTAGCCGCTCTACTCCGATTCGGTACCCGTTTAGCAGCAAAAGCTTTTCCCGTTACTTGCAATTCCCCCATCCTTCACTGGTTTTGTTTTCTTTCCCCTATTTGTCCCAGTCATGGCGGCGAGTGCGAAAAGAAAGCAAGAGGAGAAACACCTGAAGATGCTGAGAGAAATGACGAGTTTGCCTCCCAACAGAAAGTGCTTTGACTGCGATCAGCGCGGCCCAACCTATGCCAACATGACGGTGGGGTCTTTCGTCTGCACCTCCTGCTCTGGCATACTGTAAGTAGAAATGTGATTGAATGAGTGACCTTTTAATTCCGCGTTGACAGGCCGCACTGTCATGATGCTAAATACCTAGTTACTAGCTAGCTAACCGTTTGCTAGGTAGCTAGCTATCCATTCCTCCCAGTCTCTTTCCATTTTGAGCTGAAATTGTCTTGTGGGTTGGATGTCTGCTGTGTTAGCTATAGCTAGCTAACTAGATATAGCCAAATTAACGCGATATATCTAGTATAAGAGTAGGATAGTTCGCTAAATAACCAGATACAGTTAGCATCTCTTAGTAAGCTAGTAAGCTCGCTGGTAGCTAACTAACGTTAGCTAGCCACATACTGTAACGGCAATTTACCAGTAGTTAGCTACAGTAGCTAATGTTAGCTGGCTCCAATCAATTAACGCAGTTAAACAGTATAGTTAGCTACTGTAACTAACTAAATAGTAAACCGCTAAATGTGATCAGTGTGAATTGCTAGTTTGAGATCTGTGGACAAGATGAGCATCATTAAGAAACGTGTCACACGCTGCAGTCGTTTTCACACTGCAACCTGGACTCAGGGGTAGATGCAATATAGTGAACGAAAATCCGGGAGACCTAATTAGTAAATGTTACATTTCGTATGCAGGGCTCTACGCTGACCTTTTTTACAAGGAGCACATGTCCGCTTAAGTTGAAAAATGTAGGCACACACAAAGAAATGTAGGTACACAAGAAAAAATATTTGAGATAATAAAGCTACAATCCTTAATTTCTTATGAGATTCGAACACAGGCTGTATGTATGCAGGAAGCCTGGTGTGATTCTAGTGTGGGGAAGTGGTGGCATGGCCCATTGGCCCCGTTTCGCTACATCAGCAGCATGCAATAAAAAATATTTGAGGTAATAAAGCTAGAATCCTTAATTTCTTATGAGATTCGAACACACAACCACCCACGTTTCGGTTTTGCCATAAAGGTAGAATCAGTTAAATGATGTTGCCACTAGCAGCGCCACAGATATTGAGATGAGCGAGATATAAGACTTTGCTCTCAGTCACGCACAGTATATGCGTTGTGCACTGGATCGCTTCACACTGTTCACAGCGTGGTAGCCAGGGCGCCAAAACAGCAGAGAAGTTGAGCCTCGCGCTTCAACTCTCTTAGTTGTAGTGGAAATGTATCCACTATGCTGTTTACTTCCTGCATCTAAGTCATATCGCTGAGTCTACTTAATTGCAAATTCCACACAAAAACCATCCTTTGGTATTTGTTTCATTAGTCCATTGTTGATATAGTCCCAAACAGAAATACAGCTGATATGAGGCATTTTGCATCATATTTTTTTTTTTTTTTTTTTAGTCATTTAGCAGACGCTCTTATCCAGAGCGACTTACAGGAGCAATTAGGGTTAAGTGCCTTGCTCAAGGGCACATCGACAGATTTTTCACCTAGTTGGCTCGGGGATTAGAACCAGCGACCTTTCGGTTACAGGCACAACGCTCTTACCCACTAAGCTACCTGCCGCCCTGGCAAAACGTATCATCATATGATTCAAAACATATCATACCGGCTGTATTTCCGTGTTTTGAAGGTTATATATCTTGAAAACTTCATTGCTGACATGCAAAACATTTTGGGACTATATCAACAATGGACTAATGAAACAAATACCAAAAGATAGTTTTTGGGTGGAGATTTCCTTTAAGTAACCAACTGTCTTATCTAACCATAACAAAGGTAACATATCATACTAATTTGAGTGTCCCAGATTTTTGTTTACTGTGTTACGTCTAGTCTGAGAGCAGCCTGCACACTAGCCAGTTAACTTTGCTCCTCAGGTGGCTAGCTAGCGATTTTATTGTCAATCACCCAGTTTTTTCTAGTTGACCACCCAGCTAGCTATCAAGCCAGGCAATGTCGACCACATTAAAACAAGTGTCATCTGCCTAGCTATTAAGGTGGTAGGGGAAACTCATTTTCAAAATGGCATTTTACTATTTAACATAACAGTATTTCTGTGATGCAAGGTTGATGCTGTTCCTCTGGCTTGTACTGTTGTGTAACCAAGCATCTGTATAGCTTGGGATTGAGGATTAGTGGGACTGAAGCTGTGTTTTTCTCCTCCCTACTCCTACCAAAATAATGCAATCTCAGTTATATGTAAAATGTTGTTGAGGAAATTAATTTTTAAAGATCTGGGAAAAAAGAACACCACACAGGCAGAGAAAAAAACAAGATCATTTTCTAGATTTTTATGTGCCACTCAGCTTTTTCATGTCAACCTGACCTTGTTTGTTCAGAATCTGACAATGCCTGGTAGTTGCATGCATGGTAAATAATGACTTGTTACATATCTCAAACAGAGGACATCACTGGTGTACTGTTCACCATTTCCTGGTTTTCAGCTAGGTTGACGAACATCAGGTGTCTTCAACAGCAGCAAGCTTGTTTGTTTTTTCACCATTGAAAGAATTCCTGCTGACGTAAATGAGATGATAATATAATATATAATAATATGCCATTTAGCAGACGCTTTTATCCAAAGCGACTTACAGTCATGCGTGCATACATTTTTGTGTATGGGTGGTCCCGGGGATCGAACCCACTACCTTGGCGTTACAAGCGCCGTGCTCTACCAGCTGAGCTACAGAGGACCACAATGAACATTACCCCAGACCTCCCTGGTTTGCTAACCTATAATATTCTGCAGTAGATCTATATAATGTCATTATGCTAATCACTTGCAGAACATCTTTCATCTCAAGTCTTTGGGGGATTTCAGTTTTTACTCTTCCTTACAGTTAGGCCTAAAACCACCCATGTTGTGCTAGTCAGTACATTCGCCGATTCTTCTCTAGCATCATAGTTTGTGTATGAGGTTGGCTGTAGCTTTCTGCTGAACTCTACACCCAGTTTGCATAGGCTACACTGCAGAGCTAGGCTAGCAACCTTTATCTGTCTCTGGTGTGTCTTGACACAAGTTCCTGAGCACCAGCCTCGCCCTTGGGACACGAGCCCACAATGTCCTGATTACTTCATCAATGCTGCGCAGTGAGACGCCATTCGCCGGACTTAGCTTTCCTTCCTCAATGCCTCACTGAGGTCAACCTGTTATGGTCCATTAGCGGATAATGGTTAGCTTAATAATGGCAGAAAAGGTGAAGTGTGTGTCCCTCCCTGACTCTGTCCTTCATAGCTCCATTAATAGGTAGGGGAACTGAGACTGACTTAGCTGCTTCCCAGTCTGGTTTTAAGGTGCCCCTGTCTCCTTGTTGGGTTTCCCCCATCAGAATTGTTCTCTTGCACCCCAACCCTTTTCTCTTATTACACACACTGGATCTGTTTTAGGTGTGTACTTGCATCATTCGGTCTAGCCTAAGTGGTACTATCTGGGTGGGCGGTGTTTATAAGGTCTTTGTTTTGGCAGCTAAGGGGTGTGTGTGTGCGCTTCAACTGTGAGAACACTGTGTGAGAATCATTGTCTGCAGATGGACAGTTTGGTCCTTCCCTCTCTCATCTCTAATGGTTCTGCAGGGATTCCACTGTGAATTTCCCAGTGGTGCTGTGGTATTAAACTTTGATGTGGGATAATGGAGTTATTTTCTGCGCTCAGACACACAAGCTCCTCTGAAGAGTTTCACACTGTCTCTCAGACAGACTGTGTAATGTGAAAAATAACCCAAGATGGTAGCCAAAACTGTAAAGTCTACCAACTGCAAAACTACCAAGTCTTACCTACCAAACATATCCCTATAGGCAAGCCATATCAGGTAGGTTATTAATGTCTTGTCTAGCTAGTGGTCTATACCTTGTTCCAGTGTAATAACACAATAGCTAGGCGGTCCTTCTTTAGTGCTAGCAGGATTGGATTTGGTTTCCCAGCAGAACGATGACCGATCCTCCTTTCTGCTGATCAGGCTATCCATTTTACTTATGCGGTGGATCTGAGTCTTGTGCAAATCTTTCTTGGCAGGACTGTCATGTTGCTGAGATAGAGAGACGTGGGAGGCAGGGGAAATGACCGCTTTGCTGTCTGCCTCGTGGTACTGTATGTATGCAGGAAGCCTGGTGTGATTCTAGTGTGGGGAAGTGGTGGCATGGCCCATTGGCCCTGTTTCGCTACATCATCAGCATGCAGGGTAGTTAAACAGGAAGCGGAAAATTCCGGAAGTTGCAAATTGACTTCTTATCTCACTTTGGTTCCCAGGAAGGGTAGAGGAGGTTAGCGCTGACTGAGAGACATCAAATTACTGTATGCGGGACAATTTCCCAGACCCAGATGTCTTTTTCTTGGAAAACACTTTCAGTGGGGACTCTGCATTGAGCATGCTTTTTAGTCCAGGAGTAAACTTAATCTGGGACTGGGAAACTTGCTTATTGTGTTCTTTGAGACCCTTTTGTGCTTGCCGACTTATGCCGACATAGGCTAATGATAGTGTTACAAGCTACTGGTTTAGGCCTATAATTTAAGGATATGTGTGTTTGTATTTTTGATAGGATAGCTCTTAGAGCTGCTGGCATGTCTATCCTTCCCACACCCTTTAGAGAATTTATTTTATTTTACCTTTATTTAACTAGGCAAGTCAGTTAAGAACAAATTCTTATTTACAATGACGGCCTACACCGGCCAAACCCGGACGATGCTGGGCCAATTGTGCGCCGTCCTATGGGACTCCCAATCACGGCCGGTTGTGATACAGCCTGGAATCGAACCAGGGGGTCTGTAGTGACGCCTCAAGCACTGAGATGCAGTGCCTTAGACCGCTGCGCCACTCGGGAGCTGAAGGAATGTGACCAGTTCCACGACCATCTTCCTGAGCTCTATCTCTTGTTAGCCACTTACTACCCCCCCTTCCCCTTCCCTTCTACAGGAACCTACCTTAAAGACCCTCTGGGTCTAAGGTCAACTTCAACCTAAAACACAACACTATTTCAACGCTCATTCATAAGACTGCTGCTTGATTGTCTTTCCTTCTGTTGATCCTAATGCCTTTTGATTTGGTTTGAGATTAATAGTTGGTATTTTCTTGTCATCGATTTGAGTAGTTAACTAGGCCAGTTAGTTAGGCTAACTCAGTTGCGTAGTTATCTAGGCCAGTTAGTTAGGCTAACTGATTTCAGTAGCTAACTAGGCCAGTTAGTTAGGCTAACTGATTTGAGTATTTAACTAGGCCAGTTAATTGGGCTAACTGATTTGAGTAGTTATTAACTAAGCCAGTTAGTTAGCTAACTGCTTGCCTACTTGTCAAGGGGGTCAGAGCTGGGGCACTTCTCGGCCCCTCTCCTCCGCTGCCTGTGGCTTGTTTAATGGGTGGGGTTAGAATCTACTGTGCAAACACATTCCATATGAAGGTGGAGAGGCTTTTCCCAGGAGGAAAACAATGTTTGTTGTAGAGGTTTCCTTACAGTAGGAAGTTAATATAGTGACACATTGACCATATTTCAGGGACCATTGTTATTTTTCTGACCATGTCAGCCAGGACCTGACCAGGAAAACCTCTCAGACGTATTTGAATTTTATTCTGGTTATTTCATGTGATTAGTAAAAACTCCTGAGCCCAACCATAGTTTATGGTGACTGACCGTTGTGTTCTTGTACAGTGAGGGAAAAAAGTATTTGATCCCCTGCTGATTTTGTACGTTTGCCCACTGACAAAGAAATGATCAGTCTATAATTTTAATGGTAGGTGTATTTGAACAGTGAGAGACAGAATAACAACAAAACAATCCAGAAAAACGCATGTCAAATGATATAAATTGATTTGCATTTTAATGAGGGAAATAAGTGTTTGAACCCCTCTCAATCAGAAAGATTTCTGGCTCCCAGGTGTCTTTTTATACAGGTAACGAGCTGAGATTAGGAGCACACTCTTAAAGGGAGTGCTCCTAATCTCAGTGTGTTACCTGTATAAAAGACACCTGTCCACAGAAGCAATCATTCAATAGATTCCAAACTCTCCACCATGGCCAATACCAAAGAGCTCTCCAAGGATGTTAGGGACAAGATTGTAGACCTACACAAGGCTGGAATGGGCTACAAGACAATCGCCAAGCAGCTTGGTGAGAAGGTGACAACAGTTGGTGCGATTATTCGCAAATGGAAGAAACACAAAATAACTGTCAATCTCCCTCGGCCTGGGGCTCCATGCAAGATCTCACATCGTGGAGTTGCAATGATCATGAGAACGGTGAGGAATCAGCCCAGAACTACACGGAGGATCTTGTCAATGATCTCAAGGCAGCTGGGACCATAGTCTACGCCGTGAAGGACTGAAATCCTGCAGCGCCCGCAAGGTTCCCCTGCTCAAGAAAGCACATATACATGCCCGTCTCAAGTTTGCCAATGAACATCTGAATGATTCAGAGGAGAACTGGGTGAAAGTGTTGTGGTCAGATGAGACCAAAATTGAGCTCTTTGGCATCAATTCAACTCGCCGTGTTTGGAGGAGGAGGAATGCTGTCTATGACCCCATGAACACCATCCCCACCGTCAAACATAGAGGTGGAAACATTATGCTTTGGGGGTGTTTTTCTGCTAAGGGGACAGGACAACTTCACCGCATCAAAGGGACGATGGACGGGGCCATGTACCGTCAAATCTTGGGTGAGAACCTCCTTCCCTCAGCCAGGGCATTGAAAATGGGTCGTGGATGGGTATTCCAGCATGACAATGACCCAAAACACACGGCCAAGGCAATAAAGGAGTGCCTCAAGAAGAAGTACATTAATGTCCTGGAGTGGCCTAGCCAGCCATAGAAAATCTGTGGAGGGAGCTGAAGGATTGAGTTGCCAAACGTCAGCCTCGAAACCTTAATGACTTGGAAAAGATCTGCAAAGAGGAGTGGGACAAAATCCCTCCTGAGATGTGTGCAAACCTGGTGGCCAACTACAAGAAACGTCTGACCTCTGTGATTGCCAACAAGGGTTTTGCCACCAAGTACTAAGTCATGTTTTGCAGAGGGGTCAAATACTTATTTCCCTCATTAAAATGCAAATCAATTTATAACATTTTTGACATGCGTTTTTCTGGATTTTTTTGTTGTTATTCTGCCTCTCACTGTTCAAATAAACCTACCATTAAAATTATAGACTGATCATTTCTTTGTCAGTGGGCAAACGTACAAAAACAGCAGGGGATCAAATACTTTTTTCCCTCACTGTAAGCATTGAATGAATGCTGAACAGTGCTGACGGATGCCGTATTATCATATACAGGCTCATTTATTCTTGGCTTTGGCTAAGAAGTGTGTGTGTGTGTCTGAGTACTACAGAGGCGTTGGCTGGTGAGGATGTTAGTAGTCAGTATGCTAATGACAGGCGCTCTGCTGCTGGGTGTTTCAGCTCTCTACACATACAGTGGGGGAAAAAAGTATTTAGTCAGCCACCAATTGTGCAAGTTCTCCCACTTAAAAAGATGAGAGAGGCCTGTAATTTTCATCATAGGTACACGTCAACTATGACAGACAAAATGAGATTTTTTTTTCCAGAAAATCACATTGTAGGATTTTGAATGAATTTATTTGCAAATTATGGTGGAAAATAAGTATTTGGTCATTAACAAAAGTTTCTCAATACTTTGTTATATACCCTTTGTTGGCAATGACACAGGTCAAACGTTTTCTGTAAGTCTTCACAAGGTTTTCACACACTGTTGCTGGTATTTTGGCCCATTCCTCCATGCAGATCTCCTCTAGAGCAGTGATGTTTTGGGGCTGTCGCTGGGCAACACAGACCTTCAACTCCCTCCAAAGATTTTCTATGGGGTTGAGATCTGGAGACTGGCTAGGCCACTCCAGGACCTTGAAATGCTTCTTACGAAGCCACTCCTTTGTTGCCCGGGCGGTGTGTTTGGGATCATTGTCATGCTGAAAGACCCAGCCACGTTTCATCTTCAATGCCCTTGCTGATGGAAGGAGGTTTTCACTCAAAATCTCACGATACATGGCCCCATTCATTCTTTCCTTTACACGGATCAGTCGTCCTGGTCCCTTTGCAGAAAAACAGCCCCAAAGCATGATGTTTCCACCCCCATGCTTCACAGTAGGTATGGTGTTCTTTGGATGCAACTCAGCATTCTTTGTCCTCCAAACACGACGAGTTGAGTTTTTACCAAAAAGTTCTATTTTGGTTTCATCTGACCATATAACATTCTCCCAATCCTCTTCTGGATCATCCAAATGCACTCTAGCAAACTTCAGACGGGCCTGGACATGTACTGGCTTAAGCAGGGGGAAACGTCTGGCACTGCAGGATTTGAGTCCCTGGCGACGTAGTGTGTTACTGATGGTAGGCTTTGTTACTTTGGTTCCAGCTCTCTGCAGGTCATTCACTAGGTCCCCCCGTGTGGTTCTGGGATTTTTGCTCACCGTTCTTGTGATCATTTTGACCCCACGGGGTGAGATCTTGCGTGGAGCCCCAGATCGAGGGAGATTATCAGTGGTCTTGTATGTCTTCCATTTCCTAATAATTGCTCCCACAGTTGATTTCTTCAAACCAAGCTGCTTACCTATTGCAGATTCAGTCTTCCCAGCCTGGTGCAGGTCTACAATTTTGTTTCTGGTGTCCTTTGACAGCTCTTTGGTCTTGGCCATAGTATAGTTTGGAGTGTGACTGTTTGAGGTTGTGGACAGGTGTCTTTTATACTGATAACAAGTTCAAACAGGTGCCATTAATACAGGTAACGAGTGGACAGAGGAGCCTCTTAAAGAAGAAGTTACAGGTCTGTGAGAGCCAGAAATCTTGCTTGTTTGTAGGTGACCAAATACTTATTTTCCACCATAATTTGCAAATAAATTCATTAAAAATCCTACAATGTGATTTTCTGGATTTTTTCCCCTCATTTTGTCTGTCATAGTTGACGTGTACCTATGATGAAAATTACAGGCCTCTCTCATCTTTTTAAGTGGGAGAACTTGCACAATTGGTGGCTGACTAAATACTTTATTTCCCCACTGTACTGTGTGAGAGAGAGAGCGGGGGAAAGAGGGAGAGCGAGAGAGACAAAATAGTGTGAAAGTTGACTTTGACAATTCCACTGGGTATGCAAATCAACTGGGTTTCTCTGTAAAAAAAGAAAAAGCGATTTAAAAAGTGTCCGAATTTTTCAATTGCGGTGTGATGCCATCCTATTTCAGAGCTGGAGGGGTTTGGAACTCTCTCCCAGTATCTGACCTACTTTCCTCCTCATGAGACTGAACTGATCATTCATGTGCCCCAGGCCACACACACACACACACACACACACACACACAAACACAGAGTCAAACACGGAGTCAAACACTCACTTCACCCTCATGGTTGGCTAACTGGCCAGTCTAAGTAGAGCGAGAGAAGGTTGAAAAGTCAAATGTTCCCTGCACTAGTAGCCACAACTACACTGTCGGGTGTGCTTTACTTTGTACCAGCATGAACACGGTCGGAATGATGGTTCTGACAGGCTGAATCGAATGCATGTATTTGTCTGGGTCGCATTCATTAGTGCACTGCATACCGTAGCAAAATGCTTTGCAGCGGAAAACAAGCATTTCTCAAGTACAGCTAGTTCCTCCCCGTTTTGGTCCGTTATGTTCGTTTGGTGTCTGGTGAATAAGACCTGGTCTGTGTGTGACATAGATTCACTGTAATCTCAGTGTGAGACCTTGATGTCAGTCACTCTATTTGTGACAGAAAGTGGATACACCCCGACGCCTAATAGTAGATCTGAATACACATTACCATTGATGTAGCTGAAATGCTACATTTTTACTTGGCTCTAGTCGAATGCTAGTCTAATACTAATTGTAGACAACGACCCCTGTTACCTACTCTATCATTATTGTCTGTCAATAGGTCAGTAATTGAACCCCATACACAGGCTGTGTACCAAATGACACCCTATTCCCAATCTAGTGTCACTACTTTTGACTGAATGCAGCTCCAGTCAGTCCGTTGATTGATTGGTGTTGTATAGAACTGAAGATAGGTGATGGATGGGTGATCCATAGAAATACAATGAGGTGATCTACCATTTGGGTGGGACTCGTCCCTAATTTCAACGGAGGGCTAAAGGCAAGAGCAGTGAATAATTGAAGAACAGCCCTAGTCTAGTCTTACACAGCACAGCGTTGCTCTCTCCCTCCCAGTTCTCTATAGCTTTTAGGTCTTTCTTAGGTCTCCATGGAGAATGTTTAGGTGAAGTGTGTGTGGCGGTCAAATTTAGTCAATTTTAGCAGTGAATGTAAACAGGCCTATTATTATCAATATTATATTTGCATTGTGAAAAGTGATGTAAAATTGTGTATTACACCTTTTAATTCTCCCAACTTATTATTTTTATATATATATAAAAACAAAACATTACAAAAAATTGCGGACCACCTGCAGTACCCCGGACCACAAGTTGAAAACCGCTGGTCTAGAGCAAATGTTAATGTAGACAAATCTCATTAACAAGTGCTGAGGCTCAGGTGACCTGAGTGACACGGGGTACAGTTTCACCTGTTCCTCAGCAGACTTTTTTTCTTCCTCTCTTGAAATGGCCGGCACACAGGAGCAGAGCTGTGTACAGGAAATGGAGGCAGAAAACCGGCCTCCCTGATAGCTCGGGCTCACTCACACATCACACGGAAACTCGAACACATACTCTAAAAGCTCACACACTTTCATCAAACACTCGCTCACACACACATATACATACATACATACACACACACCTAGGCTAACGCTAACTCCCTTCAAGTGTAGCTGAGCTAGGTTGCTCAGCGAGCATTTTTATGTATTTATTTTTATTTCACCTTTATTTAACCAGGTAAGCCAGTTGAGAACAAGTTCTCATTTACAACTGCGACCTGGCCAAGATAAAGCAAAGCAGTGCGATTAAAAACAACACAGAGTTACATATGGAATAAACAAAAACGTACAGTCAATAACACAATAGAAAATAGAAAATCGATATACAGTGTGTGCAAATGTAGTAAGTTATGGAGGTAAGGCAATAAATAGGCCATAGTGCAAAATAATTACAATTTAGTATTAACACTGGAGTGATAGAAGTGCAGAAGATGATGTGCAAATAGAGATACTGGGGTGCAAATGAGCAAAATAAATAACAATGTAAATAACAATATGGGGATGAGGTAGTTGGGTGGGCTAATTACAGATGGGCTGTGTACAGGTATAGTGATAGGTAAGCTGCTCTGACAACTGATGCTTAAAGTTAATGAGGGAGATAAGTGTCTCCAGCTTCAGAGATTTTTGTAGTTTGTTCCAGTCATTTGCAGCAGAGGACTGGAAGGAATGGCAGCCAAAGGAGGTGTTGGCTTTGGGGATGACCAGTGAGATATACCTGCTGGAACGCATACTACGGGTGGGTGTTGCTATGGTGACCAATGAGCTAAGATAAGGCGGGGATTTGCCTAGGAGTGATTTATAGATGACCTGGAGCCAGTGGGTTTGGCGACGAATATGTAGTGAGGGCCAGCCAACGAGAGCGTACAGGTCACAATGGTGGGTAGTATATGGGGCTTTGGTGACGACAACATTGCGTGATAAGTGACCTCGCATGAGACTGAAAGACTAGTGTTGACTCTTAGATCTAGGCCTACCATTTGGGATTGCGCTCCATGAGCTAACACAGTCTTATGTCTTGCGTGTCGTGATGACAAGCCGGGGTTCAGTACCCGTGTTGTTAGGCTCTACAAGGGTAGAATTTCTCTCTCTCTCGCTCCTTCACTCTCTCTCTCTCGCTCTCCCCGTTAGGCTATACAAGGGAAGAATTGCTCACTCTCTCTCTCTCTCTCTCTCCCGCTTCTCTCTCTCCTCTTCCTCTCTAGTGATGTGTCTCTGTTCTTGTCCCAGATTCTGCAGTAATAAGCCCAGCAGAACTCAGCACTTTCCTAATGAATCGCTCCAGTCTGAGGATGAGTCAGTACAGGGATCTGGATCTTATGATCCTATCTAATGGAAGGGCTCTTCATGTGTGATGCTTTACAAATGCATTTTCCCTATTTCTCCCCTCTCCTCTTTCCCTCTCTCTGCTGTTCTCTCTCCCCTCCTCTCCCATCTTCCTGTTCTTTCATATCTCCTCCCCTCTCCCATCTTCCTCTTCTTTAATCTCTCCTCCCCTCTCCCATCTTCCCCTCCTCTTTCCCCCCTTCTCTTCTCTCCTCAGGCGAGGGCTGAACCCACCCCACAGAGTGAAGTCCATCTCCATGACGACCTTCACGCAACCGGAAATCGAGTTCCTCCAGAAACACGGCAATGAGGTAGGTCGGCATAGCGACCGGGCCCCACAGACCTCCCAGGACTGTTGTCAACATGGCTGCCTGGGTCGTATACACTAGGAACCAAAGGGAAGCAAACAGGCCAAAATGAAACGCTAGTTTTTGTTTTCTGTTGTCACTGTCCAGCTCTTCCAGTTCTTAGCACCCCGATGGAGACTAGAATGCAGAAATACATAGGTTTATAATGATAAAGAAGTGTTTTTCAAACCTGGTCCCAGATCTGTTTATGCTCTCTTGCTGTCTTCTATGCTCATTGTGATGGCCAGACACACAAACAGATCTGTGACCAGGCTAGTAGCCTATGTTTCTATTCAACTTCCATTGTCCTCCAAGCTAGGCCACCTTTCGTATGTCCACCTCTTAATCAATCAGTCTAAGGAGCGCTGGCTGGCTGGCTGGCTGGCTGACTCCTTGCCCTCAATGCCCTGAGACTTATTCTAACCCCAGATCATGGAATTCCATACTTTGTGTTCCATATGGCCGGCCTCACCCTTTCCCCCTTTTGGTTTTGGGTGACATTCCACTGATATTTCCCCTAATCCTGTAAAGTGGGATTTGTGTGTTTGCTGAGAATAGCGTGGTGGTGTGCTGACCGGGTGGCCACGGCACAACAGACACAGAGCAGCTCTTTCAGGAGATGTCGCTCTGATGCTTTCTCATGCGTTCCATGCGTCTGGTTATTTATTTAGTTGGCTCTGACCCACACACACACACACACACACACACACACACACACACACACACACACACACACACACACACACTTTAATCTGCCAAGGATTCCGAATTGGAGTAATGAGCTTCTGCTAGATGATATGGGTGGTAGTGGTACAAAACTGAACCTGTGCTTGTCCTTGATGCTGTTCTGCAGGCTATGTGTGTCAGGTGCTTTATGTGAGAAGAATATTCTAGGCCTATTGGAAACATCGATACAAGCCTTGGAGGACATGCATTATCTTCAGCCTTGACTTTATTGTCTCCTGCTGTCTGTCCTCTTTTTATATATAGTTTGTCAGTTTGTCTCTCTCTCTCTCTCTGTCTCTCTCTTTCGCTCTCTGTCTGTCTGTCTGTCTCTATGATTCAGTATGTATTCTGTTTGTCTGCTTCTAATTGTAAAATCCTAGGTGTCCATGTGTACTGTAAAATAATTTTGCACTTGGCAAGTTGGCTGTAGATCTCTCCATTTCCGGGCTCCCAAGAGACACCCTGGAATGTTCCTTAATGTCCTACATTCTGATGCTGCTCTCTAGGCCTGGAGGTGTTGAAGGGTTTTCTCTCTCTTTCATGTTTGTATTTTTCCTCTGTAAAGGGGATGAACCACATCTTCTGAATTGCCTGTGACTTTTATTCTCCTTACAATTTTCACCAAACCTGTTTTTCTGCTGTCTCTGTCCGTCCCCTCTCTCCTATCTTCTCTAGTCATGCAAACAGATATGGCTGGGGCTTTACGACGACAGAACCACTTCCATACCGGATTTCAGAGAACCCCAGAAAGTCAAGGAGTTCCTTCAGGAGAAATACGAGAAGAAGAGATGGTGAGCGGCTGCTGTAGAGTCCATAGGGCTCTGGTCAAAAGGAGTGCACTAAAAAGGGAGTAGGGTGCCATTTGGGACCCTTCTCTCCACTGCATGAGAAATCCCTAGAGACGGGCAGCTCACTGCAGTTGGCCCTCGAGCAGCAAGGCACTTTGCATCAGTAACAACCCAGGCATATTTAGTGGATGATATCTAGGTTACTGTATGCGTTAGTTGGAATCTAAAAGGAAAGTATAATATTTACACACACCTAATGCTGCGTTTAGACAATGGACGCAAAAACCGTCATACCAGTCGGCATAGCGGGACAAGAAAACAAGGAAGAGGGTGACGGCAAAAGCAAGCCTGAACGACGGTATGCGTTGCTATGGTGATATCAGTAAACAAACAAGTGCAAATCAACATCCGGTTGGAAACAAGTCCTGTTTACCGTGGCGGCTGACGGCATTCACCTCCAGCCTCAACGGCATTTACTGTCGTGCTCTCATTGAAAACAATGACATCCGGTTTGCTGTCTACATCATACCATCTAAACGCAGCATAAATGTTCTCACAGGAGCAGCCAATCTCTTTGCTTTCAATTAATGTTCAGGACCTGTATGCACAAATAGAAGGAGTGCTGATCTAGGATCAGGTCCCCCCTGTCCATATACTCGTATTCATTATGATCCTAGATCAGCACTCTTACTCTGAGATGCTGGGTTATAGGAGTCCATTTGAATTCAAGCCTGTGTTGCTGTGTAACCAATTGAACACCATTGTTGTTGTGATTTAGGTTTGTTCCCCCGGAGCAGGCCAAAGTGGTGGCTTCGGTCCATGCCTCCATCTCAGGCTCGTCAGCCAGCAGCACCAGCAGCACCCCCGAGGTCCGACCCCTCAAAACCCTGCTGGGGGAGTCGGCCCCCACCCTGCACCTCAACAAGCACACGCCCAGTCAGGTAAGACACACTGGTTACTCAGCTGGCTGATAACAGGCCATACAACGTTTTCCCTGACCTGAAGTAGGGCCCAGGGAGTTTTTCCTGGTCAGATCATGTATTCAGGAGACCCTTCTGGCTCTAGTAGTCAAAACATATATATTTTTGAGTTGCTTTCAATAAGATAGCCTGTGAGAAGTGTGGATATCCAGGTGAACTATTTCTGCATGGTTGAGGTGTCCGTCTCTCTGTTAGTTAACTGGGTCATATTTAGCACGAAATGGAGTGAAACGGAGGTTCCATCCGAACTTCTGTCCAATAAGAAACGCCCATTTTTGTTTTCTGTTGCAAAGCGTTTTGCTACGGCATGCCCTAATGAACACAGCCCTGTTGGCTCTCTGTAGTCTCCGGTGGGGAGTCGTGCAGCCCAGGCCCTTCAGCTGAGCCAGCAGCAGCAGTTCCACGACAAGAAGTTTGACCTCCTCAGCGACCTGGGAGGAGACATCTTCGCCGCTCCGCCCCACTCGCAGATGGCAGCAGGCTCGGCGGCCAACTTTGCCAACTTTGCACATTTCAACAGTCACCCAGGTAAGGAGGAGTGGCACGAGCTGCACCGGTCCCTGGAGCGGTCCTTACACCCCTGGGCACAGTGGTTACATCTACTGCTTAGTGCATAGACTTCATTGGTCAATGATACTTATACTCAATGATACATTTCCTGAAGAATATTTGGGTGCTTGCTTCAGCTGTCCAAAAGTGTGTTTTATGGCAGTGGAAGAAACTTTAGAGGCATTTCGACTTCCTTAATTTCAAGAGTATGGACCTTCACTTTTTCTTACCACACTTTATGTTTTTCATATCAAGAAACATACATACACATATGAACAACAACTTACACACAAACAACGACTACATCTCATCGCCCAGACCCGCATGCTCACACCCCCCTTATTGATTTTAAATAATTAAAATGGTTGATTTCCAAGTACCTTAACCCCCTCATTGTCCATCACACTGGTCTATGTAAAGCATCGCAAGACACTGGAATTCTCATATGGCTATGGGCGGTCAGTTCCTTGGTTACTAATGAGGCCAACGTAAAGCTGTTTGCTCAGAGAATAATGTTTTCTCATCCTCAAAGAGCCATAAAGTTATACCTTAATGTAGTGTGGACAGAAAGGCAGCACCAGGTAAACCCACATGAGGCTTAAAGACACACACACTCTAAAAAGACATCACAATTTGATACTTAAAATAGTATTCATTTTAGAAAATGGACAATAACCTACACACTTATCAAACGTTCTATACCTATCAATCCTTTCCTTTCCTATCTTTCTACTACTTAACCAAAATACATCCGAGATTCACAGGAAGCCCATCTCTGCAGCAATCTCCCAACACCCCCAGAATAGCTTCCAGTTTCTCCATCTCTTTATCCTCACGTTCCTGTAGAACTCCACCTTGTCATCTCCATGTGCTTGTGGAACAGATGTTGTTTCTCCTGCTCATGCAGGTGCTGGTTGTGGTAGCAGAAGCTGGCCATGTTAAGGGACCGGGACTTCCAGTAATACTCAAAATGACAGAGTAACTCGGGAGGATCTGACCTAAAGTCACAATAAAACTAATTCCATGTATCTACATGGAATTAGAGAAATACTCAATAAGCCAAATCAAAAACAGAAATGATCAAAATCATGGGAAGAATGCAGTATTTGATGCTTACCGTTGTTGGTGGAATTTGAAGTTCTTGCAGGGAGATACTGACGTCTCTGTGCCATACATGGTAGGGACTGGTGAAATTGCTGGGTATTGAAGTAAATGTATAAAACATTTATAATCTTCGATAGCAGAAGCAAGTCACACGTCTAGTCTTGAGGTTGATGCAACCAAGGGTGTGTTCGTAAATTCAATCTGGAGTGCCAGAGTGCGCTCAGAGTTTACTGACACCGGCCATATTCAACGGGTGTTGAACGTTCGTAAATTCATCAGTTATTCTGCGCTCTGGCACACTCAGACGAGAGTGCTCTGAAATCGAAGTAGATAGCCAGAATGAATTTACGAACGCACCCCAAAACTGAGTTCTAAATCAACACTGTTACTCTTACCAGCCAAACATTCTAAATTCAAACATTCTACCATAGATATCCTATTAAATGACTAATTCTATGCATTCTACCAACTTTGCTTTGGTTGATTTATTATTTGTATTATTCAGAATTGCCATGACGATGAGAGAGTGAAATGAATGGATGTACTGTGTGCTTAATTTAAAATCTGTTTTACATTGAACCCAGTGGCAGACACACACACACACACACACACACACTAGAAGGTCAGGGCAGTGCCCTATAGAAGAAGTTGGACCTGTCATCATCACTATCATTGTTTGTTTGTCATTGTCATCTGGTGCCAGTCTGTCATTAGCTCCATATAGTTTAGTTCCATATCCCTCAATGTGTCATTTCTGTCGTTTCATCCCAAATGGCACCTTATACCCTATTTAGTGCACTACTTTTGACCAGGGCTCTTGTCAAAAGTAGTGCACTATAGGAATAGGGTGCTATTTGGGATGCTGCCTGTGTCATGTGTGACCATTAATCATCTCATTCATTGTGTCCTGTTTTGTTTGTCCTTTTTGATTTTATGTGCGTCTGACCCTCGTACAAAGCTCCAGCTGCTCAGAACGCAAACGCAGACTTTGCTAACTTTGATGCGTTTGGGAGTACGGCGGTGGGTCCATCGGGTGCTTTCCCCTCTGCACCCCAAGCCCCCTTCCAGACCTCACGTACAGGTAGAGCATGTTCCATTCACCTGTCATGGCCTGTCTCTATCTCACACACTCTCACATTTTCAACAGGTCACTGTTAGACTTCCTCCTTTCCCAGAGGCGCTCTCTCTCTCTCTGTTACACTCTCACATCAGTTCACTCTCACTCCTACTTGTCATGTGTTTTGTGTCCATTTTGTCTGTTGTAGTTTATGTTAGGAGACGTCTCCATATGATTTGTCTACTGTCTTTATCTGTCCCATGTGTTTGTCTGTCACTCACTCACTGTCTCTCCTCCCCATTCTCAAAGTCCTGGTCCATGGCTCCATCTCCGCTCCACTCATTTCATCACTCTCATTGGCTCTGTATTTGCTAGTTGGCTTGCTGGCTGCTCAAGGCACACACACTCACTCACTGGCTAGTTTTCCCCACCCACAGTCAAGGGAATTAGATTTTGATGTACCACACCGCCCTCTGCTGGAGACTAATGCCTGCAGTCTGCAGATGACCTCTTGACTTCTACGCAGCGGTGGATGGGAATGCACTGCTCTCTGGGTGCATCGAAACACTCTACAGTGGCATCCTCTCCTTGTCACCTTTCCTTCATCCGTAACTGATCTGAAAGGATCGAACAAAAGTACAGTTAGGCCTCTATCTGTCATGTCTGCTTTCACCTATCCTATATGTTTTCAGATCTGTGCGGAGCGCAGATGAGGAGACGAGGAGAGGAAACCACTTTAGACTATTGAGATGCAACCCCCCCTCTCTCTCAAGGCTCCTCCTGCTCTCACTCACATTGACCACCATGCTGCCTGGCCTGGCCTCTTCTTTCACACTGACCACCATGCTGCCTGGCCTCTTCTTTCACACTGACTCCATTCGCTCTGTTATGATTTTGTTTTGCTTTTGGGTGATGTTTTCCCAGTTTTGGTTTATATTTCTTCTTTTTTTTTGACCCTGTCTCTCTGGTACTCATTTCACCCCGCCTGTTTTGGCTGCCAGCGTTCATGTCCCTCTCATCCAGCCGCAGTGTGGGTGAGTTTGCCACCGCTGGCACTGCTCTACCATACCCAGGTGCAGGTGCTCACAGTAAGTTCTCTCCATCTCACTGGGCTCAGCCTCTAGCTAACACCTTAACTGCCCTTTCTCCCCTCTGTCTGTCTGGTAGGCTCGAGGGGTTTTCCCATATCAATGTCTTTGGTTGTTCCTGTTGATGTGTGTGTGCCTGTCTGTGGATGCGTGTGTTGTATGCTCTTTGGTGTTTGCTGACCTGTTCATATCCAGAAGTACAGGGCCATTAGTGCCAAATAACATGATGTCATGCAGTCTAAACTGCAGCCAGCTATTGAAAGAAAAGATGGCCAACTATTACCTCGGCCTCTGGATATTCATCTAAAATCTAAAGATATTTCTCCACATATGTATTGTACTAAGATCTTGTAAGGGTGTAGGTAATTCAGTAATTCACTGTAGGTGTATTCATTTGTCAGACAGGAGAGTAGACAGGATTTCTTATTCCATAGCAACAGTCAGGTTCTACCCTCAAACCACTCCCAGTGAAGTAATGCTTCTTCTCTTCCTTTACCTCAACTCTCACTCTGTTTCCTCAGACAGTGACCAACCTCAGTCTCTGTGCCTAACTAACCCTCAGGGTAAGATGATTGTTAAGAAAGGCAACAATCATCCTACAAACACACATGAAGCCACTGTGTGGCTCTTGTGACAGTCAGACTAAGGACCATGACTGCTGTTGGGCTCATTTAAAGTCTGACACAGTTGACTCCATTAGATCTGACTGTTATACTACTCGACAGTATGATGCAGATCCTTTCCATTGATTTCAGCTCAGATGACGCACAGTGGTGTTATAAATTAAAGATGACTCTGCTGTACTCTGTAGATGCTGCCTGTATCCAGTAGCACACAGTGTTCAATCCAGCCCCCCAGATTTACGCTGCACAGTCAGAAACACACACACACACCCAGGCCCCTCTTGTGTGACTCCTCTCTGTCATCTCTCTCTCTCTCTCTCGCAGGTAGCACGTCCTCGGGGGGCCTAGCTAACACTAGCAATTTAGCTAATTTTGACCACTTCCCCAAATCCTGTAGCGCCGACATTGGATGCTTCAGTTCCTCTTCCCAGTCCCAGAGCCAGAGTTACTCCTCCACTGCAGGAGCGCCCAATGGGCTGGTAGACAGATACAGCGGCACTACTAGCGTCCCCGCTGATAGATACGCAGCTCTGGCTGACCTGGATACCATCTTTAGCTCTGCCAAAACGGAGCACGGTAAACCTCTCCATGCTGCGAGCCAGCCTCCACTCTGTTTCGCAGAGTGAGATTGCTATCGGGTTGGGGATGATGAGCTCATGCATGGTGTAGAATAGATACAGTCCGGGTCCCATTCTTTCTGAACCAGCAGGTACAGTGGGTCCTCATTTAAAAGTTGCGTCATACCACAGCACAGCTTGCGGAATGGTATGGCATGTTGGAGTGCATGACGTCATAGTATTTTACTGTCAAAATATGTTTATCTAGAATAACTGCAGCTCCATGCCTACTGATGGCAATCAGCAAATACCAATTTGGGGAAAATATCCTTTCTATTTTAGTCTGTTATATTCCATCATATTCATGTTGTAAAGGGATGTGGAATATAAGCATGTGATGTCTGCTAAATGTACAAGTTAATTTCATTGACATGGCGCCGCCATAGCCTCAGCGACTATAGCACAGATAAATACATCTTAAATCATGCTATTCTGTTCTTTTGAAATAAATTGTCTTAGTACCATGTTTTTTTATGACCTCCCTAAATAAAATATTAATAGATTTCTTTGTGATTGTGTATGTTACATTGATTTATTATACAATCTCTCCCTGCTGTGTGTAGGAGACGGATGGAGTTACTAGCTTCTACAGTACCCTCCTGGCCTCCCTGTGTTGTGAACCAGCCTGTGTGTGTTTTCAGGAGGTAGCGTCCCTAGTGGGGCCCCGGGCTCTCTCCCCCCGGGGACGTCGGCAGGACTGCGTCACCCCCAGAGTCAGCTGACGGGTACGTCGGCGGCAGACCGCTACGCCGCGCTGGCCGAGCTGGACAACGTGTTCGGCTCGTCGGCCCCCGCCACCAGCGTCTACAACACCATCAGCACTTCTCAAGGGTACGAGAACACACCATCAGATGAATTCCCCCTCTTTCCATTGCCCTCCAGTCTATGCCTAGAGTTCTTTCTTTCTGTCTCTCTCATATTATCATCTTTGTAAATATATAAATCAACTTTCTTGTTATCAACAAGTAGGTCTATCTTTCAAAATGATACTCAGCCCTCTCGCCTCTGTCACTGGTTGCATCTCAAATCACACCCTATTCTCTAAAAGGGCACTACTTTTAGCACTACTGCTAGGGACCATATAGGTAATATGCTGTCATTTGGGATGCCTCTGTCATGGTGAGTCCATGTGGTCACTAACGAGTGTTGTGTTGTGTCCCAGGGGGATGTTTGGCCCTGTGACAGGAGTCTCGTCAGCCCAGGCACAACAATGCATGTCCAGCATGCCCCAGGGTTTTGGAGGTGAGTTTCCATTCGCTACCCTTTCCCCCTTAGTGTGCACTACACTAGTTAACTCACCCCGTGGGTTTAAAAACATTGGATAGGTGTAAGCATTGGCTATAGGGAGTTTTCTTCATATTTCACTCACTGTCTTGCGTCTATTACTTTTCAATCCATGAGGGGGAGTGAACGAGTGCACGCTTCGGGGAGAAGGGGGTGGATTAAAATGAGACCGCAACCCATTTCTCTAGAGCTGAAGTAGACTTAGCTACTCAGAGATGAACTAATATGAGTTTGATGTCTCCTCTTCCCTTCTGCCAGGTCCGTCAACAAACCCCTTTGCTGCTGCAGTGGTTGCCCCGGCGACAGCCACCACCAACCCCTTCCAGAGCAACGGGAGAGCAGCGGCCATGGCAGCAGCAGGTGGGGACACGCCACGGATGTCTTGCATACCCAATGTACTTGAAACTAAAGCCATAGGCTATGAACCAAATCATTCTTGCCTACTATTTACAAAAATTCTATACTATGTACTAACCATACTACATACTGTTTATAACATACTGTTCAGTAAAAATGTATGCAGTAAGCAACAGATATCAACATACAGTGGGGAGAACAAGTATTTGATACACTGCCGATTTTGCAGGTTTTCCTACTTACAAAGCATGTAGAGGTCTGTAATGTTTTATCATAGGTACACTTCAACTGTGAGAGACGGAATCTAAAACAAAAATCCAGAAAATCACATTTGTATGATTTTTAAGTAATTAATTTGCATTTTATTGCATGACATAAGTATTTGATACATCAGAAAAGCAGAACTTAATATTTGGTACAGAAACATTTGTTTGCAATTAGAGATCATACATTTCCTGTAGGTCTTGACCAGGTTTGCACACACTGCAGCAGGGATTTTGGCCCACTCCTCCATACAGACCTTCTCCAGATCCTTCAGGTTTCGGGGCTGTCGCTGGGCAATACGGACGTTCAGCTCCCTCCAAAGATTTTCTATTGGGTTCAGGTCTGGAGACTGGCTAGGCCACTCCAGGACCTTGAGATGCCTCTTACGGAGCCACTCCTTAGTTGCCCTGGCTGTGTGTTTCGGGTCATTGTCATGCTGGAAGACCCAGCCACGACCCATCTTCAATGCTCTTACTGAGGGAAGGAGGTTGTTGGCCAAGATCACGCGATACATGGCCCCATCCATCCTCCCCTCAATACGGTGCAGTCGTCCTGTCCCCTTTGCAGAAAAGCATCCCCAAAGAAATGTTTCCAACTCCATGCTTCACGGTTGGGATGGTGTTCTTGGGGTTGTACTCATCCTTCTTCTTCCTCCAAACACGGCGAGTGGAGTTTAGACCAGAAAGATCTATTTTTGTCTCATCAGACCACATGACCTTCTCCCATTCCTCCTCTGGATCATCAGATGGTCATTGGCAAACTTCAGACGGGCCTGGACATGCACTGGCTTGAGCAGGGGGACCTTTCGTGTGCTGCAGGATTTTAATCCATGACGGCGTAGTGTGTTACTAATGGTTTTCTTTGAGACTGTGGTCCCAGCTCTCTTCAGGTCATTGACCAGGTCCTGCCGTGTAGTTCTGGGCTGATCCCTCACCTTCCTCATGATCATTGATGCCCCACGAGGTGAGATCTTGCATGAAGCCCCAGACCGAGGGTGATTGACCGTCATCTTGAACTTTTTCCATTTTCTAATAATTGCACCAACAGTTGTTGCCTTCTCACCAAGCTGCTTGCCTATTGTCCTGTAGCCCATCCCAGCCTTGTGCAGGTCTACAATTTTATCCCTGATGTCCTTACACAGCTCTCTGGTCTTGGCCATTGTGGAGAGGTTGGAGTCTGTTTGATTGAGTGTGTGGACAGGTGTCTTTTATACAGGTAACGAGTTCAAACGTGCAGTTAATACAGGTAATGAGTGGAGAACAGGAGGGCTTCTTAAAGAAAAACTAACAGGTCTGTGAGAGCCGGAATTCTTACTGGTTGGTAGGTGATCAAATACTTATGTCATGCAATAAAATGCAAATTAATTACTTAAAAATCATACAATGTGATTTTCTGGATTTTTGTTTTAGATTCCGTCTCTCACAGTTGAAGTGTACCTATGATAAAAATTACAGACCTCTACATGCTTTGTAAGTAGGAAAACCTGCAAAATCGGCAGTGTATCAAATACTTGTTCTCCCCACTGTACTAGGCATGCATACTGAGAAGGAGTCATGTAATGCGCAATTGGGTTGTTCCGAGGTTAAATGCTGAAGACACATTTTAGTTGAATGTATTCAGTTGTACAGCTGACTAGGTATCCCTTTCCCTGCCATTCGTACATCACGTCTGATCACGCGGGAGTCTGAAAATACAATTATCTTCCTCAATAGCATGCAGCTAATTCGTACTAGATGAAGTACATCTCTGTGACTAAAGCTGATCTAACTATCAGTGGTTAGTGGCCATTTTGAGGTAGTTCAGAACAAAAACATGTTTCACAGATGGCAACTATTTTCCAAAGTCATGCTAAAATATCACATATTAACTGAGGCAGGTGATCATGAAAAAGCTTCTCTATGTAGCAAAATTCAAGGTATAGCCTAGTAGTCAATCGAAATCTCACAAGTCCATATTCTTAGATGACTGTGAACACCTGAAACCATGTGAGAGTGACCATGGTCACAGTGGTCATGGTCGTCAGAGGTCATAATGAGGTTATGAACCAGATGCCTTCACTTCATCGCTCAGCTAATTGTATTAATCTCTAAGTAAGTCTATTGCCGGTGGCTCGGTTGCTACGAGACGGCAGCATTATTTACTAACAATTGTCTGTAGCTAAATGAGGATATAGTCCAAGTAGTAATATTCTTACATAGACTAAATCGGAGAGACACTGATTGGGGACTGAGTGTTTCTGTAATGAGCGTGAAGGTGTGTGCGTACGTGTGTACGTGCAAATTATAATGGCTCTGTCTGATTGCTCTTGTGATGCTGGACAGGCCTGTTGGGGTCTCTGCATGGGCAGGGTTACCCTCCAGCCCACTTTGGTATGTCCCCTCCTCCTCCTCTTCCAGCTCACTCCTTTTCTCTCTCCCCCCCCACCCCCCCTTGCCTCCATGTGTCTTGGCTGTGGCAGTGCTTCCTAGAGCTCCCCAGAGAGTCCTGTGACTGTCTCGCCGACTGTGCATGTGTTGTGTGCCCTGACCTCTGACCCCAGTACTGCTTCTACTGTATCTGTGAGTGTGGGGGTCCTGATGCCTCAGCTACCCTCACCAATCCCCCCCTGCCCTCACTCTTGCCCTCACTGACGCTCCCAGACTGTAGTGATGTGGCACCGCCGATTACCCCATCTTGCCCCCTGCCGGCCAAGAGAAATAGCCTAACTAACAGTCGTAGCTTTTCAGACTATAGCTGTTGGCAGTGTGTATGTCCTCCAGCAGAGCTCTGAGGTTATAAATGGGTGTTGAAAGGACATCAAACAGCCAGATAACCATTTAAGAGTATCCTTTAACTGCACAACCATCTTGACTGTAAGCTTCTTATAATTTTTCACCCTCCTGGATTCTGTACACTGCATTTGCTAAGAGTGCCTATACCCTGATTGATGTAGTACTGTAGCAGTGTGCTAAATGCTGGTTATGTTATGGATAGAGCTAGTCTCTGAGACTCACAAAGTAGTGTTTTTTGTTGTTGCTGTGTTTGTTTCTCTGTGTTTAAGTGTACATTGCTCAGTAAAGGTGTTTTAGTTCAGGTTGTGTGCCAATGTTAACCTGGCGTCAGGTGTGATTATAGCTTGACTAGGTAGGTAGGTAGGTGGGTGGGTGGGTGGGTGTGTGTGTGTGTTTGCGCGTGCGAAGATGTTTTGTAGTCTGCGTTAGCGGTAATTGTGTAGCGTAAGCTCTGTGTAACTGATGTGATATTGTGTAGATTGTGAGTGTCCTCTCCTCTCCCACCTATCTTGCAGCCACGTTTGGAACAGGCTCCATGAGCATGCCAGCCGGATTCGGGAACGCTGCTGCCTACAACCTCCCCACCAGCTTCAGTGGGACCTTCCAACAGCCCTTCCCTGGCCAGGCCTCCTTCCCCCAGCCTCCGGCCTATCCCCAGCAACCCAACGGTGTGTGTTGGTGTTTGCATGGGTGTATGTGTGCTTTGCATGAATTTGTGTGGTGTACCCCTTTCATTTAAACCTTTCTCTGGTCCACCAGGAGGGGGGTTTTCAGCCTATGGACAGACCAAGGCTGTGGTGACCCCCTTTGCACAGGCGATGGCCGCACACTCTAGTAACCCCTTCTTGGTGAGTGGGACCATCAGGTGGTTTTCAACCGAATGTCCACAGTCTCTATTTGATAAGACTTGTGTTAGTTTCACTGGTGGTGATTTAATGGCTTCCCGCCCTCCCTTTCTCCCTCTCTCTCTGTCTTTGTCGTCCTTCTAGGCGGGCGCCCCTTCAGGACACTACCCCTCAGGAAGCTCTTCAACCAATCCTTTCTTATAGCGCTGCTCCATCCAAACTTCCACCACTAGGGTGTTGTCAACTGCCGTGCTCCGCTCGCACCTCTTGCACTGTTTTGTTTCACAAGATGCTTTAAAAAGACAAACGCAATGTTTCTAAAACTGGTATTTTGTATTATGTTTTAAGAACAATGACAACAACAAAGTGACGTAACTGACACCGTCCATGGCAACAAAAATCTAAACAAGGTAAAGGTGTGTAGAGGGAAGAGGGGGTGTTAGGGGCGGCAGGAAGCCTAGCGGTTAAGTGCGTTGGATCAGTAACCGAAAGGTCGCTGGTTCGAATCCCCGAGCCGACTAGGTGAAAAATCTGTCTGTCCCCATGAGCAAGGCACTTAACCCTAATTGCTCGACCTGTAAGTTGCTCTGGATAAGAGCGTCTGCTAAATGACTAAAATGTAAATATATTAAAGGGGCGGGGTCTGCTCTCATCCTCCAGCTACCCTGTGAACTGGCCCAGCCTCAGCTGAGCCACATGTATATTCAAACTGGCTGATACTAAGTTATTGCAAAATAATCCGATTCATTACGCTGCAATTTTGTAAATATTTTTTTCTTAGTGGAAATTAGCTCTGTGCATATCAGTATTTGTACGTTTAACACGAGTTTAAGGGCAGAAATGTTATCTGGAAAAGCTGAGGACTACTTTGAGTTACTGTATTTGTAAAGAGGAACCAAAAGCATTTTGTGCCGCGTCATATCGGTAGGACTATTTTTACAGAGAAGAAGTGGAGAACATGCATTTCATCATTTATTACAGATGAGGGGGAGGAGTCTCTCTCCTCTTCTGTGATTGGCCCCGAGGGCAGAGGCTCCACCTGGAAGGGGATGGGCTCTCACCTGTCCTGCTGTCCAGGTGGTTTACCACAATATAGACTGAAGACCACTGACATTGGGTGTTAAAGAGATTTAAGTTAATGTGTGTATATATATATTAAAATGAATTTTAACTAAAAATAATGACCAAACCATGTCTTTGTATTGCTGCACTGTACATCTCCATTTTCATATAGAAATATTTTGTATATATATATAAAAATATTTATATCACTATGAAGAAAGTTACAGTCTGAATGTGGAGCTCTTACTCAGGAGTATGGCTGCTGGAACTTATCTATGGCAATAAACCATAGACTGTAAAAAATATCAAACAAACAGACCGGAATGTCATCGGTGTCTAATTCAGTAGGGCACAATGTACCAAAAGGTTTTGCAACGGAAAACTAAAATATGCTTTCTTTTTGGACACATTCAGGTAGAAACTCCCAGTTTCAAAACGTTTTCTCACATTCATGTGTGCCTACCGAACACGACCCAGGGCCCAGTGGTCAGTTTCTTCTGCTCAGAGTCTTTGTTCAGGGCAAGTGTCACTGTCTTTCAGACTTGGAGGCTGCTCCTCTGCAGTGGTGGAGTCTCTGTGGCTTTGCCGCACTCATAATCGTGTACACACCCCTCAGAAAGAAAATGACAGCGATGGCTGAGAAGTAGCTTCCATAAATGGTGAACTGCAAGAAAGAGTGGAGAGGTATAAAGCTTTTTCCTTACTCTTCAGTTGTAGGGCTAGCAAGCAGGTCTTATTATTGTCCTGTGACACTTGAGGTGTTAACTCACCTGTGGGATGATGCCCAATGGATGTGATGAAAGTCTGAAGGACCAAAGCCCCAAAATTGTTTGCTCCGAAGATCAGTGCAGTTTCTCAGTAGCAATTTGGACCTGGAAGGAAAGAGGGCACATGTTTTTCCCTCTACCAAATATTAATGGGTCATTTCGTTACATTTCGGATCTAAAAAGGGGTCCACGTCCCAGGCCATTAGTTTTTTGAGATCCAGCTATATCCCACAATCTAAAATTAATATAATAAATAGATGAACACCATGGGGCCGATTCAGACCCAAATGATGCGCATGCAAATGGTTCTTTTCTCTACTCCACAGCCAGCTTTTCGTTCAGGATGGAGATCACAGAAATGTAGGTTTGGCAGAGGTGTCTACAGATATGCTGTATTCTGACCTTGGCTTAATTCCCTTATAATTCCAGCACCTTTACGCATGATGAAACGATGAATAACATTGAGCAACCTGTCTGTTCTAAGTGGAGCAACATCTAGGCCTACTTTATTTTTCCCAATAGAAATAACACCATTCTCCATGCACTGTAATTTACAAATTGATAAGTGCTAGGTAAATAAGTAAGTTGTTTGGATAAGGGGATTGTAAATATATTTTACCCTATGATCGCTGGAGACAAATGTAAAACCAGTCATATGGCAGAAAACTGAAGGATATCAACATATCAATTTTCCAACAGTGAGGTTTATGAAATGCTGACCTTATAACCTGCAGGGATGAATTTGGGAGACCCAAGCTATAGGCTTCTGTAGCCATGAGCAAATGACCGAGTTTATTTATGATTTCTAGAATGTTTTAATTATATGCCCAGACTTTTCACTGTATTTCTTTACAACTTGTATCGTGTTGAATATTAGCCACTATCGGTAGCCATCGTCAGGTATACCAATACATTTATAACTCACTTTACATTTTGCATCATTCCATTCCATTGTTTGTTTACCTTTCATCTGTGTGGTCCTCTGTAGCTCAGCTGGTAGAGCACGGCGCTTGTAACGCTAAGGTAGTGGGTTCGATCCCCGGGACCACCCATACACAATTTTTTTTTTTAAATAATGTATGCACGCATGACTGTAAGTCGCTTTGGATAAAAGCGTCTGCTAAATGGCATATTATTTATTATTATATCTGTCACATTAGTGTGGTTGTTCCTGAGGATCGCTAACAATAGTGGATCATATTAGGCTAATGTATTACAAGCAATAATTTGGGACATGTAGCCTATTTGAATCATTATGGAACTCAGACCATATGTAGCTGTTTAAATCGTGCATGGTTCACGATGACTGGACCGTTGTCATCACAGTTCCATGATTAGTGAGGATTATTAAGGTAGATTTATAGGAATACGGTTCTACCTCTATTGTACCCTTTCCTCACCTTCCAATATTTAATGGATTGAACAATTTAATATGTAAACTTTCAGTATGAATCAAACCAAAGTATTTTTGATTTACCAATATATTTAGTGTGTAAAGGCACACTAACCTTATTTTATTTATTTATTATTATTCATAAATTCTTTCCTAACCCTAAATAATATACAAAATCAGAGGATTTTTAAATCTACCAATTGGTGCTTAAAAGGAGACTAATATGATTGTATTTACAAGGCTTTCTTTCATTGATCCGTAATATTCTGAATGTTCTCGCCATATATTCTAGTGACTCTGTGGAGAGAATTCAAATTAAAGGTACACCAAATTTAAAGTGATAGCTTTAGATAAATGTACTGAAAACCCTATTGAATGAAAACTCCGCAAGTAGGTGGGTTTTCAGAGGTTGAATTAAATGTGCTCAGCGTATGCAAGGGAACCATGCCTGCAAATCCCATGTATGCACCTGCATAAGGTAAGTCTGAATAGTTACTATTGAGAAGGCTTACATTTCCTAAGTTTGAATCAGCCCCTATGTCATTTCCAGATTTGCAGTGCTCATCTTTTCCATTAATTTGGACATGAGGCGTTTAGCTAGATCTATCTACATAACCAGACGGCAGTAATTCTCAATTTATCATTATTATATTTGCACTCACATGGCTATGGTGATAAGCAGCATGTAGAGGCACTTGAAGACAATGTCGCCAGCGTAGCAGGCCCAGATATTGGCTGTGAAAGTCATTGTGAAAAGGGCTGCAGCTCCCAGGCCAGAGAATTAACCCAGAGCCAACTCTCCCCACTGGGCCCAATCCACCTGGGTGAAACCAATACCATAGGCTGTCACTGCTCCTGCAAGGAACACACAGTGCTCTGAGCCCTAACATTTTACATGACGTTGCTATATACCATTGTAAGGTGTTAGACTGTTGATGATTGATTATTAATGCCTGACAAGCATCTACAAAAAACAGATGGTCATGTATCCTGTTTGAGATGGTTTACTTGAGAGAATAAAGGGACGTTCTTGAGCTCCATATGCTGTGTTCATCCTTTAGTCTTACATTTTTCAAAAGTTTGTGTTTTTGGTTGCAGCGGTGGGATGCAGTTGTTCAACAAGTATATTATTATTCTGGCTTTATCTAGCTCTATTTGTGATATTTTACCTTACCTCGCTGGCTTGCTAGCTTGCTAGGTAATCAATCCTCTGACATCCGCAATGTTGTAGACGATAACGATAGTTACTGGGTATGTAATTCCAGTTCTATGAGTGGAGCAAAGCGCCTTAGCGGGAGCTTCGCTGCTATTGGTTTACCCCGCTGCCTAGGCAGTGCAGCCTGATAAGAAAATGATGCACGCACCAGAGCATATGAGTGGAGTGGAGCGGGAGCGAGCGTGGAGCGTGAGCGGACGGATTTTGAACAGAGCGCAGAGCGGCATTTTTAAAAGGACGGAGCGTCGCCCTATGTCCCGCTCCAATTTCGCTCGCTCACACCACGAGTCTGAAGCATGCTCAAGCCTGACCCAGAATCCATCTGTTTAATTTAATTTGTGTCGTCCATTAATTTGTATTTTATAGAGCGAGAGGAGCAGCAGCAGCAACAAGAGAAAAGGGGTTGAGGAATTCAAAAGTTTATTCACTGCACGCAAAGGCCCAACCATAACAAGGGAGAGAAAAAGAGAGCTGGATGTAGCATTTTTGAAATGATTTTCATGGACTATGAACCGCTGAGTAAAGGAGAACGCGAAGGGATGCAACACTTCGCCAGCGCAGCTCAACCGGGCTACACTCCCCAAGAAACTATGATAAATCAGTACTTTACTTTGTCAAATTTACATCTGAGATGCCCCATTCACATGCTTCAGCTGGCGATCAAAAACGCCGTTAACAAGCACGACAACATTAATAGGCTGTTAGTGAAAGTCGGGCACCTGGTGAAAAGTGTACGCAAGAGCACAGAGGAAACCGACCAATTAGGTGTCCGCCCCACAAATGCCTGCGCCATTCGATGGAGCAGCCAGCTGCGGATGATTCAGTCGTTCATCCGGTTGTTCCAAAAAGACCCGTTATGGTAAAACAAACTCAAGTCTAATGTTGCTAACATCACCCTGAATCAAGTACGGCAGCTGACGCACCTTGTCAGTGTGCTGACACCACTAGCAGACCTCACAGACAAAATGCAGAAGGAGCTGGGGAACCTGGGGATGATCCTCCCTGCTGTCACAGAAATCAAATCCCTGCTCACCGATTACACTCACGCTGCACTTCCAATGGGCATCGCTGCTTTTGCAGAAACATTGGCAAACAACGTGTCAATTCGCTATGGAATATACTATACTGATTAACATCTCATTTTAGCGTCAGTGTTAGATCCCCGTTTCAAGACAGAATGGATAATCCGAGATGAGTCTGTATGCAACAAATTCGGGGAGATAAAGTAAGGCTGTGGTTTAAGCTAAAAGTGAAATACATGCAGATTTTGTTCCTTTTTTGGAGTGAGCGGGGGGCGATTTGAGTGGAGCGCGATGCAAACTGCGTTGAGCGCTGAGCGATAATGAGCGGACTGGCCTGATGTGGCTTTGAGCGGGGGGAGCGGAGGGGTGAACAGCTCCGTGAGCGAGGAGCTGAGATTCTCACCGCTCCACTCCGCTCATATGCTCTGGCACGCACTCCAGCCAATGGGAGACCAGCTAACCCTATATGTTGGAGCACCCCCTATCCATCAGCCTCCCTTATAGTCTTCAGTGAGACCCTGGTGGCCGGCAGAGCCTGAAGCCCACTCCTTTCCACTCATAGAACTGGAGTTACATACCAAGTAAATATTGTTCTATATTGTGGAGCTCCGCCCCATAGGGGGGGCTTCGCTCCTATTGGTTTAGGGTAGGGCAGAGCAAGCGAGCCGGAATGTACTCCCTGCTGGTCCTAACACTTCCCACATAAAGAAAAGGAGTACTAAGTGTATATAGCTACTGTGTCCTCAGTCAGTCAGTCCGCCGCACCTAGTCAAAGACTGGTGAGCAGACCAAAGGTCATGGACAAACTGAACTCTGCAGACCGTAATCATGACCCCTTACATATGTCCCACAAAGAAGGCTGTCCAAGAGAAAAATCTCAGCAGCCCACCAACCCGGTCCCTCAGCCTAAGCCCTCTCAGTACAGACTGAGCAAGAGAGAGCCCGAGGACATATCTAAGAGATATAAACGGATAAATGGGGATGGTGTCGACCACGACACTGGCGCACAAATATCCCTGATCCCCACATCCCTAAAACGGCAAGTGGAAGCCGCAACTCCACGTGTGGAGTGGGCCCTGATGTCCGAAGGCAAGGGACACCCTTCTGTCTGATAGGCTATCTCAATGCAATCGCAAAGCCAGTGAGACAAACGCTGCTTGGAAAGTGGCCTACCAAGCGCAGCCGCGCCATAGCAGACAAACAGCTGAGGCGATGACCAATGTTCCCTTTAAGCTGCATGGGGCTCCCCTGGGACTGCTATGTAGAAGAAATATCAGCCTGTGCAGAGAAGCACGAGATTGACCTTCACTCAACTTTCTAGTTTTCCCCTTTAGTTAACACTATCAACGTTTCCCTCTACTGTGGGAATTGCCAATATTAGCCACTTTCAATGCAACATACCTAAACAAAATGAACTATGCAACTTAGTATGCAAAAGAAAACTATGATCGATATTTTCTTGTAGGCAGAACGCACCGGAGTAGGATTCTATTGCATTGACAGGCATGACTCAGCCCATACTCTACAGACCGGTGCGGCATAACCAGTCAGTACTGCAGTATCCCTATATGCAAATAGACCATTGCCATATATGGATCTGTGCCATTCACTTTGAACTGGACTGTGTTCACAGCATGAGTGGTCGGGAGGAGATGCACTTGTTTTGAGATCAAAGCGAGAGCTTCATGTAGCCACGTGCACATTAGTTCATATTCTTTGCTAGTAAGTGAGTTATTAGCCCAGTTATAGTTCATTTCTAGTCAGCAATGGGGGAAGTGGTTGCTTCCTACAAGATCACAAAGCGTGTGCATTTCTAGCCATCTTTGAAAAGCGAGTCAGGTAAAGATGATACATTTTTTCTGTCTTAAAGGGGCAGTGTTGTATTTTGAGACAGGGTTGAATAAGCTAAGTAGCCAATAGGCAGAGGGTAGCACAATTTGTCTGATTCTCTGTAATAATGGTATGGGAATAATAGTTAACTTTATTTTGTGGTGGTTTCAAACAACACATTCTCAGTCACCTCCTTGTCTGAAGGACAAGTGAATAAACAGGTTAATGTCAAGCCCTGCATATTTTTTTCCAAAAGTCTCACGGAATGTAGGCCTACATTGAACACCACACATTGGCTGGTACTGTAGGCTGAATGAAAGAACAGCTATTTCCATGTTACAATGTATGGGATGCATTTTCTCCATTGATTTTGATGGTAGGCCACTCTGATAGGTCTACATTATGATCAAATAGCCACAGTAGCCTACTTGACCACTGTTATAGCTAACTTAAAGTGGGTACAGCCTCAGTGTTTACCAGAAGTTGCACTGAATTTTCACAAAGCTCAAGTTTGAGCTCAGCAGACCAGAAATTTGCTCAGTGCCGAAAAGAATGTGATTAGAGGGAACATTGGCGATGACTGAATTACACACAATGCGCGAACTGGACACAGACGATGGAGCTGTACCTCTCTGGCCCCTTCATGTGGAGGAGGGGAGAAAATCCATAGCTCCAGGATCCGCGATCTGCCTTTTAATGGTGAGACAGTCGTGTCGACAGAGCGCACAGGTCACTGACAAATTTGGCAGAGTTCAAAGCCAGTAGCAATGCTGTCTTTAGAGACAGCATTTTCAATGGATTCTGGGCTAATGGCTCTAATGGCGGCTTACAATAGAGCTCTGCTACCCGACCCGTGCCCGACGGGCCCCGACATTATACATTGGGTTATGGCCGGGTAGGGCCTGATTTTGTTTTATCAATAACTAGGGTACAGGTAGGGCTCAGGTATCACTAAATTGATCACTAACATTTTGAAGCTGGGCCATTTGTGCATGCTCTGCTGCGCAGTACAGTAATATCTGACTAAGATCATAACATGGTTTCAGAAGTGCTTCAACCTCATCAAATATGAGACAGGAGAGATTACTTCATAGAAAATAATAATGTTCCTTGAGTTTAGCGTGATAAAGCAGCTAACTGCTGTCTGATGTTGCTTCATTGAGCAGCCCAAGCGGAGCTGTTGCTATAGATACTCAGACTCAAAGCTGCCGCGAGCAGAGCGCATGCAGAGCGAGCTGTGTGCAGGGAGCGAGCAACGGACAGAGAGGTGCAGCTAATGGATTTACTAACGGAGGAAGTTATTTCTGATTCCGGGCTTCGGGCAGGGCCTTAAAGTGGGCAGAACCAATCGGGGCCTGGTTAGGGTAGGGCCTGAATGTTCCGCGCGTGGATA
Organism: Coregonus clupeaformis; assembly: GCF_020615455.1. Lineage (NCBI taxonomy): Eukaryota > Metazoa > Chordata > Actinopteri > Salmoniformes > Salmonidae > Coregonus > Coregonus clupeaformis. The sequence goes on along the minus strand of NC_059197.1, from coordinate 6,021,420 downwards.
GGGCTTAAAATGTACGTCCGTGCAGGGCTCTAGCTTCCAAATCTCCTCAAGCACCAATGCCAAATCCCACTGTGGCGCCGTGTCCCCAACAGAAAATATTTCTTGAAGGGGTGGCTAAAAACAGACACCCTGCCAAATCCCTCATAACAGGCAGAAATCACTGAGGCATACACCTTAATGGTGGATGGCAAAGGTTGTCTGTCAAAGAGAAATTGCAGAAAAAAGAACTCTCCACCCGGCAACACATCGGGTCGATGGTTTTACTGTCGCACCAGCGTGTGAACAATGTTGGGGTGCAGACGCGACTCGTCGTCCCGAGGACCCCCTCGGGACTGAGGTCTGTCCCTTCGTTGAGCTGGCCTGGAATGTGTAGTGATGTCAACAAGACCTAACTCCTCCCTGGCGGTTGATGTAGGCCACCGCAGTTCGATTGTCTGGTCAGACCAACACGTCACGACCCTGAAGCACAGGGTGAAGTGTCGCAGTACCAGCAGAACTGTTTCCAACTCCATGAGGTTGATGTGACACTCCAATGGAGGCCACACACCTCCCACTGCCAGAGTCTGACATGTCCCACTCCATCCCGTCAGAGACGCGTCTGTATAGACCGGGATGTGCGAGGGGATGCCAATAGTTCAGATCCGCTCTGAGAGAGTGGAGAACTACCAACAGACGACAATGATGATGCACCGGATCTAGTTGTAGCTGGGTGAACCACTGCTGTAGTGTGCGCATGTGCAGGAGCCCCAGTGGGACCACGGTGTGGGCAGACGACATGAGCCCTAGAAGGGACATGACAGAGTGCGCCGTCACCGTGCTTCGGATGATACTGACTGAGGGCCAACAGAATCGCAGATTTTCGAGGATTAGAAATCCGTGCCATCATGGTCGCAGTGTAAAACTGGAGACCCAGATAAACAATCTGCTGCACGTGTGAGGACCGACGCTGGGAGATGAGAATCAGGTACAGGGAGTGAACATTTAATATAAACAGACATGCAGACACGGGGATCAAACTGGGGAACAAACCGATTTAGAAGGGGCAATCAACAAAGTGAAGGAGTCCAGGTGAGTCCAATGAGCGCTGATGCGCGTAATGATGGTAACAGGTGTGCATAATGATGCCCTCGAGCGCCAGGGAGGGGGAGCGGGTGCAGGAGTGACAGCACGCTCTTTTCCCAATTCTCAGCGTGAAATGCATCACCAGCCAGGCTGTGTGTGCTATCGCCAGCTTTGCTGACGGGGTGAGAACCTACAGGTCGTCAAAGTAGGCCAGCATCCTGACTCCTTGGCGACGTAGAGGCTCTATAGCCGCCTCCACACATTTGGAAATGGTACGAGGTGCCAGGGCATACTCGAAAGGCACCCTTGTGTACTCATACGCTACTTCCCTGGAAGGCAAAGCATAGAAACCTCCTGTGACACGGAAGCACATGGAAGTATGCTTCCTTCAGGTCGATGCTCATGCAGACGTTTTTTTGTGAGCATGGGGGAAAGGCTGTTTGGGTACGCTCTTGTTCAGTACACGTAAATCCAAAATCAGCTGCACGCCCACGTCTTTTTATGGCACGAGAAAGTAGGGCGAGTTTAGATCTTTATTTCCTCTGCTCCGGAGGAACTACTGTAATTGCCTTCTTTGCAATCTCTTTGTTCAGAGCTGCGACCTTCTCTAGAGATGCCATCACCGTCTCCACGATTCCCGTAAAGGGTGGAGGGGTACAGTGAAATTGAATAGCGTAATCTCGCCTCAACTTCCGGTATAGCCAGGTGGGCAGAGTACTCCCAATAATTCTGTGAAAGCGGGAGAGTGCGAAACTGAGGAGTATTCAGTAGAAAACGTCTTTATTCCCCTATGGTCCTGACCACTGCTAAATGCCGACTGTATAACAGTGGCACAGCCCAACTTCCCTATAAACACACTCAACTTTCCCCCCCAAGCACACATGACATAGGTCATGTGGGTCTGCAGTAGCCTACAACGTCGAGTGTCTTCTCCATCAACGGCAGGTTCGTAACTAAGTCTCTGGCGTGCTTCTCTCTTCAAGGCAATTGTCAGTCTCACTGAAGAAAAATGGAGACTGATGGATAGGAGGCGCTCCAATATATAGGGCCAGCTGGTCTCCCATTGGCTGGAGCGCATGCATCATTTTCTTATCAGGCTGTGCTGCCTAGGCAGAGTGGTAAACCAATAGGAGTGAAGCCCCCCCCATGGGGTGGAGCTCCACGATATAGAACCATCTGATTACATGTTTGTGAACTTGCACAAGCTGCATTTGAAGTTGCATGTGATTGTATCCATTGCTAGGTAAACAACAAGGTTTCTGATGAAGAACTGCACAATATGGTCCAACTGCGACCCGCGTCCAGGGAAAGACCGCCCAGGGAAAACCAACCCCCTCATTCCATTGGCTCCTGGATGCTCCTCTTGGACCGCTCAAGGAAAACCAGCCCCCTCTTCCCATTGGCTCCTGGATATTTCCTCATTCTACGGGTCTACAGAGTCGGATTTCACTTAGCAGCAGAACTACTGCAAGAGTTTGGTTTTGAAGCCGGAGATGATGAGTCGGAGTCATATTTCACTGTTAGTTTTACACAAAAAATAATTGTACCGTTTAATTTTTTTACTTTTACCCCTTTTTCGTCTTGTCCCATCGCTGCAACTCCCCTACGGAGTTGGGAGAGGCAAAGGTCGAGAGCCACGCGTCCTCCGAAACACGACCCTGTCAAGCCGCACTGCTTCTTGACACACTGCTCGCTTAACCCGGAAGCCTGTCGCACCAATGTGTCGGAGGAAACACCGTCCAGCTGCCAACTGACGTCAGCTTGCAGGCACCCGGCCCGCCACAAGGAGTCGCTAGAGCGTGATGGGACAAAGAAATCCCGGACGGCCAAACCCTCCCCTAACCCGGGTTGACGCTGGGCCAATTGTGCGCCGCCTCATGGGTCTCCCGGTCACGACCAGCTGTGACACAGCCTGGGATTGAACCCAGGTCTGTAGTGACACTTCAAGCACTGCGATGCAGTGCCTTAGACCGCTACGCCACTCGGGAGGCCGACTGTTTATTTGTATTGAAAGTACTTATGATGAGTGTACTGTTGCTTGAATGTGTTGCATGCATGTGCTTGCTGTGACTGTCACCCCCTGACATTAGCGAGACTATAGTAGCTACTTCCCACACTGTTGCGGGACTGCAGTGATTGGCAAACGGGAGCGAAAGACATTGTGTCCCGGTGATGTTGCCATTCATGCTTTCCCAACTGAGTAGACTGTATCATGGTGACATCTAGACGACTACCAATATGAGTTATTTCTTGTGTAAGCTGCTATCCTACTTGAAATATAATCCTGGGAGGGGCAAAAATGGGCCACGTTACTAGCTACCGCCGGCGACACCGTGATACAGCTGTCCAGTGGGAAGCACCTCAGATCGACAGGCATCTCGATACAACACTGGTGCACTGGTCGCCATGTTAGTTACCGCTGGCGACACCTCAATAAAACACTGGTGCACTGGTCGCTATGTTAACTAACTTTGCCTCCCTGGTTGGTCCATCCCTGGGCTGTTCTGGCCTGGCACAGGATGCGGGTCGCGGTCAGACCCAACTCGAACTGCGCACACAACATTTCATGACGGCACCAGGAAATGGGTCTATAGCGTTGTTGGCTTACTCACCAAATAGGTTGGACACAGCTTCCACCCCTCCATCGTAGACTGTGAAGTTCTGGGATGGCTCTACGTGCTGCCACAGCACCTAAACATAGTTCATTGTCTGGTTATAGCCACAGATGGCCAGTGCCCACCACACTGACCAGTACAGTAGCTCCCTGGTAGAGTAACACTGGAGGAAGTCTCTCCACAGCTGGATAAGAACCTGGCTGCAGCTCCTAGCTCTCACTGGCCCCTCAGGGGACTCTGACATTTCCCCATCATCTGCACACGTCCCCTCTTCCTAGTGCCTCTGGTAGTTCTTGGGCGTCCATTTCTTCTACATTTCCAGTTTTATGCCTCTCCTGACTCCGATGGAAGAACATGCTTCTCTGTGGCATGGGCAGGAAGAGGGAAGTCACCAGGGCGATGGAGATCAACATCAGGGTTAGTACCAGGATGTTGTTGTAGGACATGAGGTTGAAACTGACCAGCAGCTGTCCCAGCACAGATCCCATTGTGTAGCCTAGCAGCTGTACACTACAGCAGTAGGATGTAGCTTTGCGGTAGTGTTTCAGGTCCACTATGCTGTAGATGTATGAGAAGTAGGCCACCTCGCTGGCTGTCACCACGGCGTAGGCAAACTGCATTGCCTGCATGGCTGCCACTCCCTGCAGCCAGAGCAGCATTGCTGTGGTAACAAAGAGGTTGATGCACTGGAACACCACGACGGGCTTGTAGCGCAGCCAATCGGTGAGCAGGAAGACGGCACCAGCACAGCCAGGTAGGAGTATGTCCACACAGGGAAAATCTCATTGGTCACCTGAGGTAAATGGTAATGATGTCAAAGACTGGTGGTGCATTCGTACGCTATCGGAAAGTCAGAGATACGATTTCCCGAGTCGGAAAGACCCACTAGAATGATCCTCCAAATCGGAGTTCCAAGTGGGAAACTCACACCAGAATGAGTGATGCTGCCTGACCTTTCACCTTCAGATCAAAAGATGACCGACACAGCCATTTACATCCTTAATAATGTGGATAATGTAGTTAGTTTGACCAATAGTCTATGTTTTGACACATTGTCAATGTAAGCAAGCTAACTCATTTATTAGCAACATTAGCTTGCTTAGCCATCTAGTTTCTCATTGGTTGAATAGTTTTTCAGATTTCAAGCACTCAAATGCATTCATGATGTCATCCAGAGTTCACCAACTGGGAGCTACGAGTTCCCGAAAAGCATTCGAACGCACCATCAGTGGACCCTACCAAGAATGTTTTCTTATTATTTCTTCACCTCATTCAATACATTTCACTTTTTTATCATAACCCCTGGTACATTGACTCAGGGTAACACTTTACTTGACATCAGCGTCATAACACATTATGACACAGTCATAAGATGTCAGAACAGCTGACATAACTTGTCATAACCTGTCATAATATGGTCATTAAACATACAGCATATTTAGACCTGTTATGGCTGGTTATGACACCTACATAAGAGTGTCAACCCACAAAACCTACCACGGTAGTTATTTCATGGCTGGTTATGACACCTACATAAGAGTGTCAAAACCTACCACACAAGGAAAAACATTCATGTTTTACAACATGTTATATAAAATGTTCTGAAATTGACCATTATTTAATTATCATTGTAATTGCCACATTGATGTTTTATTATCTCGCTGTCATACTGTGTTCAGTCTTGCCTAGCCATCTTGTTTCAAGAGGACCACAATGGAAATAAGTCCCAGATGATTTTACTCATGTGCATGTATGGCTTTTTCAAGTTTTATGTATCCTTGTTTTTTTTTTATGGTCGAATTAATAAACTAAACTAAACTCGAGATCGGTCTCGAAACCACATATTGAGTGTCTCGGTCGTGTCTCGATGTCGGATACATTTGTCCTCGGGCTTGACTCGGTCTCAGACAGTGAGGACTCGCAATTCCTTGCCGAGACCAGCGGTAAAAAAACCTCATAATTATCAGCTTCCATTCAGTCAGCGCATTAAACCGCTTCGCCAGGCCAAATATATACACTCCTTTCTTGAAACAATATCTTAAGAGCCTTTATATCTATTGTAATGACCCAGCTGGGTCATAAAGTAAAAGAGAGACGGGCACCAGGTGTACAGGCAGAACACAGGTTTATTCCTGAATGGGCTATTGTTCAGGCCACACCCCACGCCGCTAAACCTCGAACATACACAAATATAACATGTCAAATCAAGGGTCCCGAACAGAAGAGAGAGAGATGAGACCGTAACCCCTATTTAAGCATTCCAAAACCCCGCGGGATTACCCATCATACCCCCCCAACCTTTCTATCTGTCCTGGCATATTTAACCCCTGCTAGCACCCATGAGAACGATAACACACCCATGAACACAGAACACAATACAGGGTCGTTACATAGCCCCCCCCTTTCTAAACCCTAGCCCCTAGGGTTACAAAACAAAATCCTTAAAACGACCCGGAGGTCGCATCAGTCTCTTGTGCCTCCCTTGACTCTCACTGGTGGACCCCCAGAACACTCATCTGCCCCAATGTCATTTCCAGCGCCCTCCGAAGAGGCAGCCCCCGTCCCAGGCTCAGCTTGCACTAGAGTCTCCTCGCTAGACTGTCCCCGTGTGCTCACATCAGAGTCCTCACTTCCATTCCCTACCGTTTTCCTCCCTCTGTAGGGCGCCAATCGGTCCCGGTGGACCACCACCTTCCTGCTCCGTGGGGGAACCTCCACCCGGTACGTCACCTCCCCCACTCTCTCTATCACCAGGCACGGCCCCACCCAGGCACTGTCCAGCTTTGGGCACCGCCCCTTCTTGCGCGTGGGGTTGTGAAGCCACACGCGTTCTCCCGCTCCAAAGTGCCTCCCCCTAGCGCGTGAGTCATAGTGCCGCTTTTGGCGCATCCCTGCGTTCTCGAGTTGCTCTCTTGCGAAGGTGTGAGCCGCTTCTAACCGGTTCTGCAGATGACGAACATAGTTCGGGCCAGGCAAAACCCCGTCGTCGTTATCAGGAGGGTGGCCAAACGTCAGTTCGGCTGGGGTGCGCAACTCACGACCTAACATTAGTAGCGCTGGGGAGCACGCAGTCGATTCTTGAACAGCCGACCTACATGCCATAAGAATAAACGGTAAGTGGGTGTCCCAATCTCTCTGGTGTTTTGAGGTAACGATAGCCAGCTGTTGTGCTAATGTTCTGTTAAATCTTTCCACCAGCCCATCACTCTGGGGGTGAAGCGGAGTAGTGCGCGTCTTCTCCGCGCCTAACCGTCTACACAACTCTGAGAACACCCGTGACTCAAAGTTTCTCCCCTGGTCGCTGTGTATAGACTGTGGCACCCCAAACCGACTGATTATTCCCCCTACCAATGCATCAGCTACTGTTTCTGCCTCCTGGTCTGGGAGAGCGTAAGCCTCTGGCCACTTGGTGAAGTAGTCCATAGCAGTTAGAATCCACCTGTTACCGCTGTCTGTGGTTGGAAACGGTCCAACTATGTCTACCCCCAGTCTCTCCATGGGCTCCCCTACTGGGAATTGTTGTAGGAGGGCGTGTGACTGACCTGGAGGTCCTTTCTTAGCAGCACACTCATCGCACTGCCTGCAAAAGTCCTCCACATCCCTCCTGTGCCTGGCCCAATAGAAGCCTTTACGTACGCGCTTTAACGTTTTGGAGACCCCAAAATGCCCTGCGCCTACTCCCCGTGAAGCTGCTGTAACACGCTCCCTTGCAGCCTTTTGGGAACCACTACCTGCCACGTCATTTCTCCAGTAGCTGGCTTTTTCCACCCCCTCTGGAGCACTCCCTCAGCCACTCTAAGGACTGAGAATTTAGCCCAGAGTCCTTTGGTGACTGGTGATAGAGGGGCTACTTCCCCCCATGGCGGTCGTCTTCTCTCTTCCACCCACCCCAGCACAGGACGCAGCTCTGCGTCCTCCTCCTGGCGACGCCTCCACTCCCCGACGTCCACAGCTTCAAGCTCCCGGCGCTCTGTCACCCTCAGCTGACTCACCGTGGCGGTGACTCCCTCCTCCATGCACAGTTCCCTCTCTCGCTCCACCCGTTTGGCGCAGTACCCACAGCCGTCCTCAGCACACGGGCGGCGGGACAAGGCGTCTGCATTGCTGTGGCGAAGGCTGGCCCTGTGCTCCACCTGGAAGTCGTAGGGTTGCAGCTCCTCCAACCAGCGGGCGATCTGACCCTCTGGCTCCTTGAAGGAGAGAAGCCACTGCAGGGCGGAGTGATCCGTCCGCACCACAAACGGCAGGCCCCCCAGGTAGTACTTGAAATGGCGTACTGCTGCCACGACAGCCAAAAGCTCCCTCCTTGTCACGCAGTAGCGTTTTTCAGCCTTATCAAAAGTTCTGCTGTAATAAGCTACTACGTGCTCCCCGTCAGAACCACGCTGAGCCAGCACGGCCCCCAAGCCCTCATTGCTTGCGTCGGTGTCCAGGATAAACGGACGGTTCGGGTCTGGTGAGGACAGGACAGGGGCCTCCACCAGGGCACGTTTTGAGGGCCTCAAACGCCCGCTGGTGCTCTTCGGTCCACTGAAAAACAGTGTCCTTCTTGAGAAGGTGGTTCAAAGGAGCTGCTATCCCCGCAAACCCTTTCACAAACCTACGATAGTAGGATGCCAGACCCAGGAAGCTCTTAACCTCTTTTTTTCCCCCTTGGAATTGGCCACCCCTCACAGCCTCCACTTTGTCTGGCATCGTGCTGATACCCTCACCACCCAGCTGATGACCCAGGAACGCCAACTCCCTTTGCATGAAATGGCACTTTTCCGGGTGTAATTTTAGCCCCGCCCCCGAGATCCTCTCCAGCACTCGCCTAAGTGCCCCCAGTGCCCCCTCAAACGACGTGTCGTGTACCAATATGTCGTCTAGGTACACGACACACTCGTCTCTCGGAACCCCCGCCAGCACTCTGTCTATGAGCCTCTCAAAGGTGGCAGGAGCATTACAAAGCCCGAAGCACAGCACCTTGAACTGCCAATGGCCCCTATCCGTGGAGAAGGCCGTTTTTTCACGTGCCCCGGGCGAGAGGGGCACCTGCCAGTAGCCACTGCACAGATCAAGGGAAGAGAACCACGAGGACCCTCTGACGTGGTCTAGCGACTCATCGATACTCGGTATGGGGTAAGAGTCTTTAGTGGTGACAGAATTTAGGCCCCTGTAGTCCGCACAAAACCTAAGTTTACCCCCTTTCTTAGGCACCATGACGACCGGCGCGGACCATGGGCTATCTGATGGCTCAATGAAATCAGCCCCGCAACATGTCAGCAATAGCTGTGGCTGCTGCTTCCCTCTTGGCAAGGGGAATGCGACGGGGCCGAATTTTAATGGGTTGGTTGTCCCCAGTGTCGATGTCGTGCTGAACCAGGTGCGTTTGCCCTACCTCATCTTCCCCCCCAAGCGAAGCTATCTTTAAAGTCAAACAGCAGCTGCTTTAACTGTCTCTGTTGTCTCTCGTCCAGACCTTGACAGTTTTTCAGCCACACAGCCTCAACGGCGTTGATAACTTCCTCCTTCCCCCGTCGGGCTGATGGGGTGAAGGAGCCAGTGTGTTTTGGGCTACTGGGATGCCTGTGCTTGCACCATTATGGGGAGTGAAGGTCGTTGCCGCCGGGAGACAGCTGCTGGGATGGCACAACGACCAAGGGAGCAGCCGGGACGACCAGTGGAGTTTCGGCAAGCTTGGAGGAAGACGGAGGGACAGCCCTGCCCCCTGCTGGCCCTCCCGAAGGCGATATTCCCACTGTGGGCCCCCCCCGACAGCCTCAAAGTGCCCGAAGCTAAGTCCAACTGAGCCCCACAGTTTTTCAAAAGTCCATTCCCAGTATACAGGGGTCCTGTACCGCTGCTACCCACACCGGACACCCCACAGTTCTCCCCCCACAGTCACAGACAACCGACACTTCCCTAACATGGGGGCTAGCTCCCCCGTGACAGTCCGTAGCTGGACAAGGGTCGGCTCCACCCGCACCCCAACAGGTAGTATGTCTGGTCTCACCAGGGTTACTGTAGAGCCCGTGTCGACCAGGGCCAAACATTCCACCCCCTCTACCTTGACGATGACATTGCAGAAGTCCCCAATGGTGGTACGTCCCACCACAACTACCGGACTAGGAAACACGGTGGCAGCTACACCCTGGGGAAGCAGGTCCCCACCCTCTTGCCTGCGCTGCTGGGTACCTCTTCTGCTTACTGTGGGTTCGGGGGCGGAGGGGTGGGCCCGCGATGCCCCCTGCGCGAGAACCCGCTGTCGTTTCCCTGTTGACTGGAGAATCTGCCACACTCCCGCTGAATGTGGCCAGGCTGGCCACAACCCCAGCAGACAATGGAAGTTGAGCTGACACTGCGATGTTGTCTGGAGCCCCTCTCAATGACAAGCGAAGCGGTCTTGACTAACCCGCCCAACTCGTCGACCCACTCTGGTTTGGTGACCTCCGGCACCCTGGCCGCCGCTGCTCTCACCTCTGGTTGACTGGCAACCTCCACTCTCACTCCCTCACCCCAGATCAGCTCCCTCTTCCTGGCTATCTCCACTGCAGCCCGCAGAGATGCTGGGTCCGACATCTGAACATGCTTACCCAGTTCGGTGGGGGAGAGCGCTCTAATAAAACTGTCCCGTGCCAGCTCGTCTTGCACCCCAATCGGCATAGTTGCATAAGCCCGCCTGGTCAGGCTCAGAATATCACTTGCCAACGCCTTTAATGATTCCCCCTGAAGTCTCTTTTTGTTATTCAGTTCAATCCGCAGCATGTTGGGCTGTGCATCGCTGCCGAAACGGCCCCCCAATGCCTCCACTAGCGCACCGTAGTCGCCCCTCTCGTCCGGGGCTAGCGTTAGCAGGCATTCCGACGCCTCCTCTGCCAGGCTCAGGGCAAGCTGTAACCCTTTCGTCTCGTCAGACCACCTCCCGGCTCTAGCCAACAACTCGAATTGAGTGAAAAATCTTCCCATTTACCTTGTCCATTGAACTTTGGAAGTTTAGCCGCTACCGTGGCTAATGGCAATAGGGGGCGCTGCCATCTCTGTTTACATAAGGAGGCCCAGCCATTTCCGCACGCGGTGACGTCGATATCTCCGTCGCCGTGACGTCTGTTCTGGTCGAGCGGTTTGAAGGAAAACCCGCCCGTTCTGCCATCTTGCTGACTGACAATTTAACTTCCGCCATGTGGCTCTCCAGCTCTTCTACAGCCGTCATCGCCTGACCCTCCCGACCGGGTACACCCGAGCCCACAACGGACACTTTGTCCGACTCTTCCTTAACTTTCCGCCTCGCCCCGATCATCATGACCGTAGATGCGAGTCACGCTAAAGCTAACCACGGCCTATACTGAAACAGCTAACTCGCCTAATCTCGATCTATCCCGTCAATCGAAAGCACTTCTGACACCAATGTAATGACCAGCTGGGTCATAAAGTAAAAGAGAGACGGGCACCAGGTGTACAGGCAGAACACAGGTTTATTCCTGAATGGGCTATTGTTCAGGCCACAGCCCACGCCGCTAAACCTCGAACATACACAAATATAACATGTCAAATCAAGGGTCCCAAACAGAAGAGAGAGAGATGAGACCGTAACCCCTATTTAAGCATTCCAAAACCCCGCGGGATTACCCATCATACCCCCCCAACCTTTCCATCTGTCCTGGCATATTTAACCCCTGCTAGCACCCATGAGAACGATAACACACCCATGAACACAGAACACAATACAGGGTCGTTACACTATTACAGACATGTTTGTGCAGTGGCGAACCTATAGGCCTTCAGTGTTCAGTGTGTGACAGGTTCGTGATTCTGAAAGGACAACAACCATAATACCAGCGCACTCATGTAGGAGAGTGCATTTTTTGTAAAACACAAAGGGCCGGTGGTGTAGTGGTGGGTATATGCAGGTATAAACCGTATACCCACTTTTTTTTAGTGGGCATTGCTTATACTCACTTCTTAATCTCTACTGATGCGTATCAAAGTAGTGTAGTGGGGGTACACGACTTAACAATTATGTAGTACAATAGAGAAATCATGCACTAACAGGCTCACCCAATCAGATTGTTGTGGACTTAGACCATCATATTTTTGTATTTTTTCTATTTAAAAAAGTGTGGTTTTTAGAGTGGAAATCTGAAAAATATATAGGAAAACGCATATAAAAACATAGTAAAACATAGGATTTTTCACACAGGGTGCCTTTCCTTCGCTGGGCGGGCCTTTTGGGAACTTTCTGGCAATTTGAGGATACCCACTTCTCCAGGCACCACTGCATAGGGCCGATTGAAAGACAGCAGTCACACACAGCATGATGTTAAAGGATAAGCAGTCCATAAACTCTGACATAATAAGCCGGTAGGTACCAATCCTAACAATACAAAAACACAACCATTAAGCGTTTCCCAATCTAAATGTACAACTATTACTTCCCATTTCACGTTTAGCACACAAAGTAAGGTTGTAAATCACAGCTGGCCTGGTACATTGTTTGCTGCCTCCATTCGAGATGTACTGTTTCAGTTTCAAAGACGGAATATTCTGGACAAAAATGGACAATTGTAACTAAAGCTGGGAATGACAATACAATCAAAATAGCAAGGGCAAGTCAGTCATAACTAAATTTACAACTATTACTTCCCATTGCAAAAAAACATTTCACGTTTAGCACACAAAGTAACCGGCGACCTTAAGTTTAAAGTGAAACTGACAGCGTTTTAACTACTTTGCAGATATGAAACAAACAGACAATCATAATATCAGTAAAACATATCCAATTCCCAGTTTATGCTACAAAACCAACTTTATAAGAGGTTTTAAAAATAGGTTCTATTTGACTCAATGTTCCATGATGTACACTAAGGCATTGTTGGCAGAATAGATGGATGCAGTTCAATGCATGAATAATATAATTCACCAATACATTTCTTGGTAGTCCAACATTTTTTGCTATCAGGTTGTAAATCACAGCTGGCCTGGTACATTGTTTGCGGCCTCCATTCGGGATGCACTGTTTCAGTTTCAAAGACTGAATATTCTGGACAAAAACTGACGATTGTAACTAAAGCTGGGAATGACAATACAATCAAAATAGCAAGGGCAAGTCAGTCATAACGTGGCTAATAGGCTAGCGTATCTATTTATGTAGCAAGCTAAAAACACTGAGGCTAACGTTAGGTAGATAGCTAGCTAGCTACTAGGAGGATGTCATGTCATGCCATTGGAGGAGTGGGGGAGTGACTGACATTTTTCGGTAGCTATACACAGCTAGAGATGCAGGTGTCATTTGGTTAGCTAGCAAGAACTTGAACGACTGTTATACAGTTAGCATATCTCTTGCATTCGCAAATTCACTCTGGCTATCTACTCCGATTTCAGAGCACTCTCCTCTGAGTGTGCCAGAGCGCAGAACAACTGATTAATTTACCAACGTGCAACAACTGCTGAATATGACCGGTGTCAGTAAACAGGCATAAAAAGTAATAGTCAAGAACGCTCTAGATAAAATGTAAACAGCCCAAACAGCTCTGCTACGGCGAGTCAAATAGTCAGAGTGAGGTGTTCTCTCATTTATGTCTGGAAGTAGCTAGCTAGCAAGATAGCCAACTTTAGCCAGTTAGCTTGGATGCTTGTCTGGGACAAGCATGCATTGGCAGGCAAGCTGCAGAAAGACGAGGAGGCTACAATTCAAATTTACCTTTTCATGGTTGTTTGATCAATAGGACTGTAAAGTTCCCAAAAATAAGAGGACTCCTGTGGTGTTTACATATTTGCAGAAATCCATTCAGGTGTATTTTGTGGCTTTTGGCGAATGTGTTCTAATGATCTAAAGTCGCGCTGTTGCAACTGCCTGTAAACACAAAGTCCAGTTCAAAGTGAATGATTGCAGGCCCCTGTGGCAAATGACTTGTTTGTATAAAGGTCTACTGTAGCTCTGATTGGCTTAAGCGCACCGGTCTGTGTAGACTCCGGTCCTGGACAAGACAGATGTTTTTATTCTGTTTTATTTACTGCAGTGTCTATTAATTGTCCAAATGCACGGCCACTTTCCCACTCTATATTGCTATAGAATTTTCACAAATGCCTTAGTTTACGTAATTCCCAAACATTCTAGGAATGTATGAAAACGTGAAAATTACCATATCCTGGGGGTGTATATGAACAGATTTTAATAAGATTTCATGTTGCTGTCAGTTCCACTTTAAATGATAATAAAATAATAATAATATGCCATTTAGCAGACGCTTTTATCCAAAGCGACTTACAGTCATGTGTGCATACATTTTTACGTATGGGTGGTCCCGGGGATCGAACCCGACAATGTTTCACACACACACAAGTTATTTTCAAAGAGATGGCTAACAACAGCATGCACGCTGCAATAAAAAACAGTTCCACTCACCAGATGATGATAATTTGAAACGTAACTTGTTGAAAGTTATTCTTGAAAAGGGAGAAGCTAACAAATTAGCAACAGCATCCTCTTTGATAACATCTGCTGCAGCCGCTGCAAACTAGCCGACAACAAAAGCTAGCTAGCTAGACCGTGGGAAAACTACTGCTCACTATTGCGCAGTGACCTGTTGACCTTCAAGAAGGCAGAAGTATTCATACATTTTTGTAAAAACGGTCCCACTCATTAAGTCAAAATGTGATTGGTTGATTCCACTGTCACTCCAAAGTTTTGCCCTAAAACAGTGGAATGGCAGATGCCTTATCTAGCTTCTGATGGCCTAGCCAATGGCTGACTTAGCTAGCTAGATGTATCTTCCCAGAGACCAGCAAAGACAAATCCTTCAGTGTTAACCCTTTATCTTTTCCAACAAAAACTGAAGAGATTAAATCAGAACATCATTGAAAATAATAATATAATTATCATTTTTTTATTATTATAATCATTATTTTATAAATCCTTAGCCCTTCACTGAAGGCGTATTGTTGTCCACTGTGTTTGGGTTAGTAATAATTTGTAGAGTGGCTTCCCTCAGCATGCATTTTTTTCGCTATTCTGAATGTCTAAAGAATCCATATGTTGTTCCAAACACAGTGGGCATAATGGGACACATGTCGTCCCAAAAGTTATACTTTTGACTCATCTGTCCATGGAACATTCTTCCAAGAGTCTTGATGATCTTCGAGGTGCTTTTTGGCAAAAACTTGAGTCAACTTTTTGGGCAAGATAGGTCCCGTAATGTCTGGCGAAAACCAAACTGTCTGAGAGCTGAAGCTGAAGAGCAGCTGTGTCATGCAGCAAGACAATGATCCTAAACACACAATCAAGTCTACATGAAAATGGTTACAAAGCAACACATTTGACGTTTTGGAATGGCCTAGTCAAAGTCCAGACCTAATCCCAATTCAGATGTTTGGGCAGGACTTGAAACAAGCAGTTCATGCTTGAAAACCCACAAATGTCACTGAGTTAAAGCAGTTCTACATGCAAGAGTGGGCCAAAATTCCTCCACAGCGATGTGAGAGACTGATCAACAACTACAGGAAGCATTTAGTTGCAGTCATTGCAGCTAAAGGTGGCACATCCAGTTATTGAGTGTAAGAGGGCAATTACTTATTCACACAGGGGAATTGGGTGTTGCTTAACTTTGTTAATTAAATAAATAAAATAAGTATAACATTTTTTGTTATTTGTAAACTCAGGTTCCTTTGATCTAATATTAGGTTTTGGTTGAAGATCTGATAACATTCAGTATCAAAAGTAGAGAAAATCAAAAAGGGGACAAATACTTTTCACGGCACTGTAGGCTATTTATATTAGTATTCAAAAGTATGAATTTGACTTTTCTTTTCATTTTCTAAGGTATTATCTTAGCTGTACTGCTAAACTTGATGTAAAGAAGTGACATTTTATATAATTGTGAAATATGTCTAAATACCATATAAGGTTTAAAGTACTGCGTTACAACTAACACACCGCATAGGAGCCTATGCTTATCTAAATCTTGTGAGAAAATACAACAATATTGTCATCAACTATACAAATATAAAATGGAGAATGTTCCAAAGGTCAAACATTTAAAAAAAGAGAGACGGAAGGATATTTACTTTAGGGTCTCAAAACCCATTTTTTGTCAACAAAACAAAAGATAATAGATGGATTTAAACAAACTTCTTAGGCATGTAGAGACACTAACCAAGCATTAGCACATTGAATAACATTCAATTATCAGGCTGTTACAACTGACCCTGTGTAACTTCGTTCCCTGGTCTCCTCATAGATATAGCACTGTTCAAAATCTCAAGTGCGGGAATGACAACATTTTATTGACATTTTACTACTGTAGTAGCTTACCTGTTTCATTGTCTGGTTTTTGTCTGGACCTGTCAGGTAAGGTATGAGGAAAGGTTCTATAGGTTTCACAGTACTGAAGAACCCATAGATGCACAGCAGAGTAGTGGGATAGCCCCATCCTGCCCTCCACCGCTTCAAAGCCTCCATTCTCACAGATCCACAGAGATAGTCACCAGTGTCACCACACAACTTCATGACTTTCACCTGCTGAGGTTTTGCTGCTTCACCTGCCCAGATGAGTCTGCTCTCTCATGTCACATATGCAGGAGTTTACCTGCTCAGATTTAGCTGTGTTACCTGTCCAGGCTAATCGGCTCCCTACTATAATACTATAGAAGTAGCATACTATCCTCAGGTTGTTTGTGTAATCGCTGAGCTCTGTCTGTCAATCAACAGCTTGTTCAAAGGGCACTACTTCTGGTCCCCTCACACACGTTGCTTCTAGAACTGAGACGAGCGCAATGAATCATACCTGCATATCAGCTGTACACCTTATCTTTTTTAGTTTACTTATAGAGTAGTTGGAGTAGGCTAAATCATGCTTATGCAACATGTACCCACTGGACAAAACTGCTTGAATCAATGTTGTTTCCATGTCATTTCAGCCACAAATATCTATGTGATCAAATAGTGACTAAAGTTCAGAGCAGGTTACTGGGCGGAGGCCGGCTAGTGGTGACTATTTAACAGTCTGATGGCCTTGAGATCTTCTTGGCCTTCCTGTGACACCGGGTGCTGTAGATGTACTGGATGACAGGCAGTGTGCCCCCGGCGATGCGTTTGGCAGACTGCACCATCCTCTGGAGAGCCCTGCGGTTGCGGACGGTGCAGTTGCCGTACCAGGCGGGCATACAGACCGACAGGATGTTCTCAATGGTGCATCTGTAGAAGTTTATGAAGGTCTTAGGTGCCAAGCCAAATTTCTTCAACCTCCTGAGGTTGAAAAGGCACTGTTGCGCCTTCTTCACCACACTGTCTGTGTGGGTGGACCATTTCAGATTGTCAGTGATTTGTACACCGAGGAACATGAATTTTATTTTAATTATAAATACAAGTACACAGAGCACCATGACATTAGCTTTTAAAGTAAAAGTTTGGTGAGACACCTTGCCCCCCTCAGTTTTGGACAGATTAATGTCTGTGGTCAGAACCGGTCAGATGAAAACACTTTTACTTTGGGTTCTTCTTTTTGGTCCACTGCATGTTCAACCTTGCAGTGGTGAACACAGGGTTGGACTTGGAGGCTCCTCTGCAGTGGTGGAGTCTCTGTGGCTTTGCCGCACTCTCATAATCGTGTACACACCCCTCAGGAAAAAAATGACAGCGATGGCTGAGAAGTAGCTTCCATAAATGATGAACTGCAAGAAAGAGTGGAAAAGCATTAAGCTTATTTTTCAGTTACACAGTTGAGATAAAAAATAATAAAACAATGTTTTGAATGAGCCAGATATTTAACGCTGTTTTTTTGGACAAACACCTAGGACAGTTCATAACATCCAAGGCAAAAGTCCAGGTACAGTGGCTTGCAAAAGTATTCACCCCCCTTGGCATTTTTCCTATTTTGTTGCCTTACAACCTGGAATTAAAATTGATTTTTTGGGGGGTTTGTATCATTTGATTTACACAACATGCCTACCACTTTGAAGATGCAAAATATATATTTTATAACTATTTATTTTTTCTTTAAGGAATGGCTTTTTTCTTAAAGTGGTCCTATGGACAGATACTCCAATCTCCGCTGTGGAGCTTTGCAGCTCCTTCAGGGTTATCTTTGGTCTCTTTGTTGCCTCACTGATTGATGCCCTCCTTGCCTGGTCTGTGAGTTTTGGTGGGCGGCCCTCTCTTGGCAGGTTTGTTGTGGTGCCATATTCTTTCCATTTTTCAATAATGGATTTAATGGTGCTCCGTGGGATGTTCAAAGTTTCTGATATTATTTTATAACCCAACCCTGATCTGTACTTCTCCACAACTTTGTCCCTGACCTGTTTGGAGAGCTCCTTGGTCTTTGTGGTGCCCCTTGCTTAATGGTGTTGCAGACTCTGGGGCCTTTCAGAACAGATGTGTATATATACTGAGATCATGTGACAGATCATGTGACACTTAGATTGCACACAGGTGGACTTTATTTAACTAATTATGTGACTTCTAATGGTAATTGGTTGCACCAGATCTTATTTAGGGGCTTCATAGTAAAGGGGGTGAATACATATGCACACACCACTTTTCCGTTATTTATTTTTTAGACTTTTTAGAAACAAGTTATTTTTTTCATTTCACTTCACCAATTAGGGCTATTTTGTGTATGTCCATTACATGAAATAAATAAATCAATAATGGATAATGACATTGTTGGATGAAATTGCACCGCTGGGGGTTGTCATGGAAGGGTTGTGATCTAATGGTTTGTAGGGTTTTTGACACTTGAACCTTTAACTCACCTGTGGGATGATGCCCAAGCCAAGCCCCCTGCCATCCACCACAATGGAAGTGATGATAGTCTGAAGGATCAAAGACCCAAAGTTGTTTGCTCCAAAGATCAGTGCATATCTCTCCATAGAGAGGTCAGTAGCAATTTGGAACCTGGGAGGAAATGATCACGTTTGTTCTTGCTAAATAATCATTCAAGTTTGGCACCTACATTTTTCTAATGGCAGTAATTCACAAACTCACATGGCAAATGTGATAAGCAGCATGTAGAGGCCCTTAAAGGCAACATAGCCGGCATAGCAGACCCAGATGTTGTCAGTGAAGGTCATGATGAACAGGGCTGCAGCACCCAGGCCAGAGAAGGAGCCCAGGAACAACTCTCCCCACTGGGCCCAGTCCACCTGGATGAAACCAATGCCATAGGCTGTCGCTGCACCTGTAAGTCACACACATGATGTGATAAACTTACCATGAAGTAAATACATGTTAGTAGTATGACTGCAGATTGACTGTTGATGATGATTGATTATTAATGCCAGACAAACATCTACAAATACCCAATGGTCATGTGTATTCCAATAGTTGGTGCTTTACTACTCACCGAACAGGTTGGACACAGCTTCCACCCCTCCGTTGTAGACTGTGACTTTCTGGGATGGCTGTATGTGCTTCCACAACACCTGTACATAGGTAATTGCCAGGTTGTAGCCGCAGGTGGCCAGTACCCACCACACTGACCAGTACAGCAGTGCCCTGGTGGAGTAGCACTGGAG
Source organism: Coregonus clupeaformis (assembly GCF_020615455.1). Lineage (NCBI taxonomy): Eukaryota > Metazoa > Chordata > Actinopteri > Salmoniformes > Salmonidae > Coregonus > Coregonus clupeaformis. The sequence goes on along the minus strand of NC_059197.1, from coordinate 6,002,254 downwards.
AAAGTCTCTCCACAGCAGCAGGAATACCTGGCTACAGCCCCTAGCCCTCACTGGCCCCTCAGTGGACACATTACCTGCACACCTGTCCCCTCCTTCTGGGGTCTGTGGTGGTTCACTTTGACTCAGATGGAAGAACATGCTTCTCTGTGGCATGGGCAGGAAGAGGGAAGTCACCAGGGCAATGGAGATCAACACCAGGGAAAGTACCAGGATGTTGTTGTAGGACATGAGGTTGAAACTGACCAGCAGCTGTCCCAGCACAGAGCCCACCGTGTAGCCTAGCAGCTGTACACTACGGCAGTAGGATGTAGCCTTGCGGTAGTATTTCAGGTCCACTATGCTATAGATGTATGAGAAGTAGGCCACCTCACAGGCCGACTTCACGCCGTAGAAGAACTGCATCGCCTTAAAGGCTGCCACCTCCTGCACCAATAGCATCATCGCCCAGGTTATGAAGAGGTTGATGCACTGAAACACCATGACGGGCTTGTAGCGCAGCCAATCGGTGAGCAGAAAGACTGGCACCATCACAGCCAGGTAGGAGTATGTCCACACAGGGTAGATCTCGTTGGTCACCTGCGTTAGAGTGCAACACTGCTGTCTGTTTGGGAGGTTGCAACATTGCAGAACATTCAGATAGATAATGTATTGATTGTAGCGACCTTAACCCAACACCTAGCGAGCAACGCAGCGACCTCATCAAGAGGTTCAGATCTCTTGCCGTAAAGGCTAAGGTGTTGGGTTGACAGCCGCAAGGTCACAAGTTCAAACCGTGGTCCGGACTACTTCCTGACCTCACTACATCAGTTGCGGCCATCAAAAACATGGGGGCAAGTGCGAGGAATTTACAGCATGAAGTGGGTAGTGTAGCGAGCACAATGCAACACCTAGCAACCTCATCAAGAGGTTTGGATCTCTTGGGATAACAAATAAAGTGTTGGGTTGACAGTCGTAAGGTCCTGGGTTTAAGGTTAAAGCCTGGGTTGGGACTACCTCCTGATTCGCTACAGTATTGTGTAGAACAGAAATGATTGTCATAGAATCAAGAATCGTGTCCACTCTGTTTATTACATTGTTTTGTTCTGAACATTTCCCTTCACTGGATACACCCCTGGTTTCAAGAGCATTTTCTCCCTTGCTTTTCCTTTTCTTTATCAATCTGGTAGGTAATAAATTGGTCATATACATGGTTTCATTACTGATAAAGTTGAAAAGGCACGGATACAAAATTCAAGAAATCGATACACTCCTCTTAAGAGAATATAAGAGTATGAAGACAATGCATTGAAATGTTTGTCCTGTAGTCTACTGTACCTGTTCCATCGTCAGGTTTTTGTCTGGGCCAGTCAGGTAAGGGTAGATGAAGGGTACGAGAGGTTTCACAGTACTGAAGAACCCATAGACGCACAGCAGAGTGGTGGGATAGCCCCATCCTGCCCTCCACCGCTTCACAGCCTCCATCCTTACAGATCCACAAACAGCGATAGCCAGTACTATCACCCACACAAGTTTTTATACTTTATACGAAAAGCACGTTTATCGCTTTACCTGCTCAGGTTAGTCTGCTCTCTCTCACACTACTCGTAATCCTGTCTAGTCCCCATACGGAAGTCACCTCGGTTTGTTTGTGAAATCAGTGAGCTCAGTCTGTCAATCAATAACCTGCTCAATAAATGTATGCAATAACTAAAACGCTAGATAGACAATGCATATTTAACATGGCCATGCCTATCAATTGAACACACCTTATCTTTTGGATGACTTAAAGAGAAGTTGGACAAAACAATGCTTACACAACATTTGTTTTATTTTGATTATAAATACATGTAATACCATGAAATTCAATTTTAGGGTGAACCCTTGAAGACTCCTTGCCCCCCTCAGTCTCTGATAGTCTATTGTCTGTGGTCAGAACAGAACCGGTCTGAGGAGGGCATCTCCACTTTGGGATCTTCTTTCTGCTCCTGGTCCTGGTCCATTGCCTGCTAAGGCCTGCAGTGGTGTGCACAGGCTGTGTACATCCCTCGGATCAGGAAAAGCACAGATATTGCTGCATAGTAGCTGCCATAGATGATGAACTGGAGAAAGGGAAATTAAACGTTGGTTTGAATAGAGGGGTCAAGAACAGTAATAATGTAGTAATAATTATCCACCACATGTCACTCTCTCTTCACTTTTGGTAACTTGTGCAGTGATCAGTTAAAGGAATGGGTATTTGGCCTTTCTAGCTCTGGATTGTGCAACCATACCTGTGTGACAATGTCTAGCCCCAGTGCAGTTTCATCAACAACGATGGCTGTGAGAATGGTCTGCAGCAAGAGGGCGACAAAAGTGTTGACTCCGAACGTTAGAGCATAGCACGCCATGGAGAGGTTGGATGCAATCTGGAATCTGTAAGGACAAAACAAATAACACTTTGTACTGAATATTTTCATTATGCGGTTCTGATGAATGTCTATGGGATGCATGGAAGGTATATTAAATAAATATATCAGAGCTCATTGAAGTATGGCCTAGAGAGTATTCAGCACTTACGTAGTGATGGTGATCAGCAGTATGTAGGAGGCCTTGAAGATGACGTAGCCAGCATAGCTTGCCCAAATGTTGCTGTTGAGCCCAATCAAAAACACGGCCCCTGCCCCCACCGCAGAGAACACCCCCAGTGACAGCTCCCCCCAGACATCCCAGGTCACCTTCACATGACCCACACAGAAGGCTGCCGCTGCACCTATAGGACAGGGATGGGACAACAACAGTGAATTATTTCCTTTTTAGATCCTGAGTAAATACTTGTAAACTGTTTAAATACTTGTAAACTGCATCCTCCCTTCATTGAAGCAATTGCTGGGTTAAAGCATATGATTCAATACATGGCTTTCATCAATCAATCAATCAATCAAATGCATTTATAAAGCCCTTTTTACATCAGCAATTGTCACAAAGTGCTTATATAGAAACCCAGCCTAAAACCACAAAGAGCAAGCAAGGCAGATGTAGAAGCACGGTGGCTAGGAAAAACTCCCTAGAAAGGCAGGAACCTAAGAAGAAACCTAGAGAGGAACCAGGCTCTGAGGGGTGGCCACTCATCTTCTGGCTGTGTCGAGTGGAGATTATAAGAGTACATGGCCATTAAGGCCAGATCGTTCTTCAAGATGTTGAAGATCCAGTCATATCAGATCAGTGGTTACCCCAAGCAAGGACGGATGCGAAATTTGAAGAATTCGAACAGAACCCTGATCGTATTCCTAGGGGCAGAAGTGTTTCTACCATCATTTATCAGGACAGTATAACGTCTCTATCCCTGAACACATAGGATCAAGGACAGGGCTTTGATTTAATTAAAGGGATACTTCAGGATTTTGGCAATGAGGCCCTTTATCTACTTCCCCAGAGTCAGATTGACTTGTTACGATAAGTCACTATCTCTCAAACCCAAGCTATCAGCAATAATCAGAGAAATCGTTAACCAAGCTATCACCTTAATTAAAGCAATTACTCTTCTCTGTGTGCAGAGCCCAACTTGGACCAAAGCGAAGATGACCATGGAACTACTTTGCCTTAAGCCAATCAAAACACATTACCCATTTAATCATGGACCACATATAAATCAGATTGTGAGACCAACATTCAGCTGTGTCCTGGACATTTTTGAATTTTACTAGTCTATTTTTATTCAGTAATAAAAAAAAATATTAGCATTGTAAAATTCACCAACCGGTAAACCCCAAAGCACAGCTACTCCACTGAACACACACACACACACACACACAGTCCTGAGACTGTCTTACCTACAACTGCACAGATGGCCTCGACCCCTCCATTGTAGACAGAGGAGGTGCTGGATGGCTCTATGTGGTCCCACATCAGCTGGATGTAGTTGAACACCTGGCCGTAGCCGGCCGTGGCTAGAGCCCACCACAGAGACCAGTAGACCAGCTTCCTAGAGGAGTAGGACTCTCTGAAGCTGCTCCAGAGCAGCCTGCCAGCATAGACCACATTATGCAGGCTGCACCAGCCAGTACTACCCCCGTCACCCTGGGTCTTATCCGACCCAGCACCATCCTCCATGGCCTCCTCTGCCTCCTGTGCCTCCTCCACTGCACTCGCCTCCTCCCCCACCTGGCCCTTGGCGCTCAGGTCCAGGACAGCCTTCTCCCCCCTGAAGAACATCCCCTGCTGGGGCATGGGTAGCCAGATGGAGATGAGGAACGCAACACTGAGGATCCCCAGGGAGATGGCGTTGAGGTAGAAGTAGTCCAGCCCTGCCAGGGAGACCAGCAACTGGCCTAGAGTGGCCCCTAGGGTGGAACCTGTCAGCATGGCACTGCGGAGGTAGCCGGTGGCCCGCTGGTACCTCTCTGGAGGGATCACGCTGTAGATGTAGGAGAAGTAGGCCACCTCCGTGGAGGTCACCACGGCATAGTTGAACTGCAGGAAGGTCATGGCGGTCAGGCCGGGGGCAAAGCATAGCAGGACATAGTTGGTGACCAGGAAGAGGCCCTGGACCACGATCACCGGCTTGTACCTCAGGAAGTCTGTCAGCAGGAAGACGGGGAAGAGGACGGCCAGATAGGAGTACGTCCAGATGGGGAACAGGTAGTTGGTCACCTGAGGAGGCACAGGGAGAGGAGTGATTCATTTATCGTTAGATCTAGTCAATATCCACAGGGATACTGAATAGTCCTACCGATCCTCTGTATGAAGCAAAAAAATAACATAGCCCACTGTATACAGTAGCATATACACTATATATACAAAAGTATGTGGACACCCCTTCAAATGACTGGATTCTGCTATTTCAGCCACACCCGTTGCTGACAGGTGTATAAAATCGAGCACACAGCCATGCAATCTCCATTTTAGCAGACACTCTTATCCAGAGCGACTTACAGTTAGTGAGTGCATACATTTTTATTTTTTATACTGGAATCGAACCCACAACCCTGGCGTTGCAAATGCCATGCTCTACCAACTGAGCTACATCCCTGCCGGCCATTCCCTCCCCAACCCTGGACCAATTGTGCACCGCCCCATGGGTCTCCTGGTCGCGGCCGGCTACGACAGAGCCTGGATTCGAACCAGGATCTCTAGTGGCACAGCTAGCACTGCGATGCAGTGCCTTAGACCACTGCGCCACAATTGGTCCATAGACAAATATTGGCTGTAGAATGGCCTTACTGAAGATGGCCTTTTAATGTGGCACCGTCATAGGATGCCACCTTTCCAACAAGTGTTCAAATTTCTGCCCTGCTAGAGCTGCCCCGGTCAACTGTAAGTGCTGTTATTGTGAAATGGAAACGTCTAGGAGCAAAACGGCCGCGAAGTAGTAGGCCACACAAGCTCACAGAATGGGACCGAAGAGTGATGAAGCGTGTTAAAATCGTCTGTCCTCGGTTGCAACACTCACTACCGAGTTCCAAACTGCCTCTGGAAGCAACGTCAGCACAATACTTGTTTCGTTGGGAGCTTCATGAAATGGGTTTCAATGACCGAGCAGCCGCACACAAGCCTAAGATCACCATGTGCAATGCCAAGTGTCAGCTGGAGTGGTGTAAAGCTCGCCGCCATTGGACTCTGGAGCAGTGGAAACGCGTTCTCTGGAGTGATGAATCACGCCTCACCATCTGGCAATCCGACGGACAAATCTGGGTTTGGAGGATGCCAGGCGAACGCTACCTGCCCCAATGCATAGTGCCAACTGTAAAGTTTGGTGGAGGAGGAACAATGGTCTGGGGCTGTTATTCATGGTTCGGGCTAAACCCTTTAGTTCCAGTGAAGAAAAATCTTTATTTAATACAATGACATTCTAGACGATTCTGTGCTTCCAACTTTTTGGGGAAGGCCCTTTCCTGTTTCAGCATGACAATGCCCCCGTGCACAAAGCGAGGTCCATACAGAAATAGGTTGTCGAGATCGGTGTCGAAGAACTTGACTGGCCTGCACAGAGTCCTGACCTCAACCTCATCGAACACCTTTGGGATGAATTGTAACGCCGACTGCGAGCCAGGCCTAATTGCCCAACATCAGTGGCCGACCTCACTAATGCTCTTGTGGCTATATGGAAGCAAGTCCCTGCAGCAATGTTCCAACATCTAGTGGAAAGCCTTCCCCGAAGCGTGGAGACTGTTGTAGCAGCAAAGGGGGGACCAACTCCATATTAATGCCCTGATTTTGGAATGAATGTTCGACGAACAGGTGTCCACATACTTTTGGTCATGTAGTGTATTTCCTTCTATCATTATAGTGTGCATCATTTACTTTCTTATCACAGCCTTGTTAACAAATCCCATCAAAACGGATAATGTGTAGCATACAGCTCTCTGCTGCTGGTTACTTTACCACTTCCTCCGAGATGTTCTTGTATGGTCCAATAAGGTATGGTGTTAGGAAGGGCTCAGCTGGTCTGCAGTTAGCGAAGAACCCATAGAGCGACAGCATGGCTGTGGGAAACACCCAGCCAGTGGACTTTAGCTTGGTCCAGCAACCCATCCTGGTAGCCTACTCCTTCTGCCCCTCTCATGTGCAAGACCTCTTGGTCTGAGTCCTGTGTACCAATGGTGTCTGTTGGCAGTAAGCAGCTGTAGATCCTTGTCGGGGAAATAAATGTATGAATTTAGTCTGTATCTATGAACTACATGTGCATAACTGCAAATGCAAGTTTATATGAGGGAGACTTTGAGCTCTTGGGAAATAGTCCCACTGATGATAAAATGAAAGCTTATGTCAGCCTCAGTTATCATGACACAGATTTTTACAAGTTTTTCAAGTCTCTGCTGTTGACTTTATGTACATGTTATTAATTTTTTTTGTGCACAGTTATGGAACAAGTTCTGTCTTTTTTGAACAGGTTAGTTGTGGCTGAGTTGTGCGTTTCAGTCCATCTGCGCATGCGTCTTGGCCGCGCTCTAACTAGTCTGTCGCCATAACAACGCTTTGTTGACAAGGGATTTCTGCTGTAGAAGCGAAATGAAACTCAAACGATTCCTTCTCAGATATTATCCACCAGGTAATAAACATGTTTTTGATGATACTAAGATGCTTTATAATTAAGATACTAAGGAATGTTTGGACAAGCAGCTAGCAAATTATTTGTAGCGTTTTGTGCAACTACACTGCAACTTTAGTGCTGTTCTGACCTAGAGTTAGCTGGCTAGGGTAGCCAAGAGCAGAGCTAGGTCTCTGTTCTAGCCAGACCAGTTAGCTGTTACAGCAATTTAATGCATGATGCACAAGTTGATGCCAGTTGAAGTTACAAGTAGGCCTAAAGTAACTTGTATCTCACACTTGGTCTTGTTTCGAATATTGAATTGATGCCTTTTGTTCACAGGTATCATCCTGGAATATGAGAAAGGAGGAGCTCTGAAGACTAAATCCATTGATCTGTTGGATTTGTCTCCAGAGTGGGTAGACAATAGTACAATTCATGTTTAAGAATGAGATGCTGTGTTTCGTGATCATGATATGTACAGGGCTGCCAACTTTTTAAGAACGCTTGGAGGTTGATTTGCTATGTGAATTTCATTGCCCCCTGGCACAACCCCTAGAGGGTGGACTGGCGGTCCTCCATCAGGAAAATTGTACTGGTTTAAAGCAAATTTCCTGCAATTCTACGTATTTTGACATGACAGGCCTATGACCAGGGTGAAAACCCCCCCACAAAAAACACAGGTCAGGTGTATTGAGGATGCTTTGAACATTAAATGAACACTCAAAATTCGACTCCTTTGTTACTTTAATATTTTTGGGGGGATGACATTTAAAGTATGCCAATATTTTTTTAGGTGGTTTGACACTTAATTCAGACAGTAATTAAATGCTATAAACAGTGGGAAGGTTGGTAGCAGGGACACGTACCTGGGAGTGTTACCACTACACCAATGCTCTGCACAGGAAATGTAAATATTAATGGTCGATGGCAGTGGGTAACCAAATCATAGATTGCAGTCTCCTTGTCCATAGACTGCTTTCAAGGTAAGGGCACAAACATTTTGTAATTTGGGTGAACCATCCCTTTAAAATAGGGCTGGAAGAAAATAATTCATTTTCAAAGACACAAGTAGGCATATCAGATTTCAAATATGTGATTACACTGGCAAAATTGGGAGGAAGTGGAATAATAAAATACATTTGGGGAATAAGTAGTGTTCTTGCTGACAAGCACAGTAATTACCCTATATTTTAGCTAATTGTTAAGAATGAGAATTGTTCCACTGATCAGACAAAATAAAGTAAATTGATAATAAAATCTGAAGACAAGACGACATAAATCTGCCCCTACACCCTAACCAAATTATGTTTCTATTTATTTTCCCACTCTAGAATCAAACATGCACTTTTGGGTTCACAATCTGTTTGACAAAATTATTTTTATAGTTACAAAAGGTCACCCTACCAAACTTCCCTGCTAAAACACACTGTAGGTCTGTCTGCTGCCTTCTTTTCATTGTCACAGCCTAAAAGCAAATCACCAAACGAGGGGGCTAAAGCAAGTGTGGATTAAATCGACTTTAGTACATGCTGTCAAAAGGCTACATTCTGCAATAGATTCATGGACGGGAGTAACAGTAACCTAATTTTGTTGACAACATTTTACATTAAACAGTGCTACCGTGCTGCTCTTTTTACAGTTTTATAAACTCAGCGAAGAGACTTTCTCCATTCAGCTCCACTCTAGTCTTGAGGGGCGTTTCTTTAAAACATGCATCCAATCCCCCTGATCCCTCACATAACTATACCAATCATATGCTTCAATGTGACGCGGTTTACGGTGCTGTGGCAAGACAGGGCAATGATAGAGGTTCTGCTCGTGATGTTAAATTGTAGGCGCAGATGCTCTGATTTCAAAACAATTTGGAGCACAGTTGAAAATGTAATCCGATGACTAATTAGAAAAATAAAAGCTGTAGTTTTCAATGCAGGAGATATAAGAGGAGGGTCAAATGCGTGTGTCTCAATGCCAATGCGGGAGAGTTGGCTGCTCTGTATGGATGCCATTGATTATACTAGTGCTGGTGTAGTATGAGGATGATGATGATGATGATACAGGTAGAAAAACACACCCACTAGTTCTTCAGAACTTCATCACTGATCCTGCAATACAGTATGACGTCTATTCCCCTTTTTTCAACGACCATGATGCATCACTCTGACACGTCTCTATCCATACAGGACAGACACCGAGGAGTTAATATCAGAGATCAGGAAATCGGAGCCACTAATCACAGCATCACGCGTCGACCAAGTCAAACTCTTGATCGTCAGACTGCAGGAGAAACTGGGTCAGCAGGACAACCGCAGGTTCTACCTCTTCAAGGTCAAATACAGCTTCCATCTTTCTGAGCTACCTATTTATTTTCATTAGGCTCTCTTCTTAATGATACTGTCATTGTCTGGCTCCTGATCGTCCACTCTTGTGTCCAAGTGCACACTTTGGGAAAAGGGTGAATAATTGGGATGCAGCCATAGACGGCCATTAACAGGCATGACCACACTGCCAGTGCCTTGTGTAAACAGTACAGCCATACTGTAATTCCTAATTTGAACCCTAGATGGCAGCAGGGGGTGGGAATTCTATAAGAATTCTAGAATAACAGGACTCTTCCTTAGCACATCAAAGCCAGATGTATTATGTATGGATATTACACAGTCAAACGTATAGATGTAAATTGAATTAATGCAGTCAAGTAAACTGACTCAGAGTAAAAAAAAAAAAAGTCCTCCTCCCTTCTCCCTTGCAGGCGCTGCAGGCACACATACTGCCACTGACGAACGTTGCCTTCAATAAATCAGGGTCGAGGTAAGTTTATCTGCACTGCATGGAGATGTGCAGAGAACCCCAGGTGTTTGTCTTTCTGGGGTGTAGGAGAGGTAAACAGATCTCTCTTTTTACACTCTGTCTCTTATCTCTCTCTTTCTTTATCCTTTTCTCTCTCTCTTTCTCTGTTTCTCCCTCTCTCTCCCCCCTCTCGCTATCTCTCCCTCTCTCTGTGTCTCTCTATCTCTCCCTCTCTCTCTGCAGTTTCATAACTGGGAGCTATGACAGGACATGTAAAATATGGGACACAGCGTCAGGCGAGGAGCTGCATACACTGGAGGGCCACAGGAACGTGGTGTACGCCATCGCCTTCAACAACCCCTACGGGTAACCACCTTCCTGTCACTCTACCCCAGGTTTAAAAACACCAGGACCTGTATTCATAAATTGTCTCAAGTAGAAGTGCTGATCTGGATCTGGGGACCCCCCGTCCATATAATCTGATTCATTATGATCTAAAAGGCAAAACTGATCCTAGATCAGTACTCCGACTCTGAGACTCTTAGGATAGGCATTAAGCTCTATGGGACCTATGTTCCTCCGTTGTCTTACACTTAAGGCCAAGGGAAAGAGTTGTTGGTGGTTAAAATAAAGCATTTTTCCTATCTCAAATCTTCCGTTTATTTATCCTCTTTAATCCAGGGACAAGATTGCCACTGGGTCCTTTGATAAGACCTGCAGGCTGTGGAGTGCAGAGACGGGCAAATGTTTCCACACCTTCCGAGGACACACTGCGGAAATAGTACGAGGGACTTTCTAATCTAGAGATAGGACTTTCTGAGAAATTGGACTTGTCTTTCAGTATAAATAGGATGCAGTGAGCTTCGAATCAGATTTTCTATGTGAGTGGCAGCTAACACTGTTTTCTGTGCCGACCAGGTGTGTTTGGCATTTAACCCTCAAAGTACCTTGGTGGCCACGGGGAGCATGGACACTACGGCCAAGCTATGGGACGTCCAGACTGGAGAGGAGGTGGCTACACTGACAGTGAGTTAGCTCTCGCTCTCTTTTTCTCATCTCTCTCTCTTTCTCTCTCTTCTCTCCCTTCCTCTCATCTCCACACACTCACAACCATCCAAGTCCACATCCATTCTTTAATGACTTAATTCAGTCATTTATGTGCATTCATCCATTCATTTTTTAATATGATTATTCATGATGTGTTGGTCCAGCAGTCACCCTGCTTACTGTGTGTTCTATCCTCCCATCATATGTGTGTATGCAGCTGTGACTGTACATTCATAAGGTAATCTATCTATCTACATACTCAACTACAGGACAGGCAGCCATTTGTTTCTTCACGTGGGCAAGCTGGGTGGCTGTGTGTTCCAGAAGGGGGATTCTGTGTGCTCCTCTCTAGCCCACCTCTCTACCCCTCCTTCTTCAATTATTCCGACATTAGTCATGCTGGTGAATATTGTGACTTGAGCACAAAAAGGCAAATGTGTTCCTCAAACTGAATTGGATGAAAATATGCAATTGAGCTTTTTCAAAGGAGAAAGAATAGCTCATTTACTTGACTGTACTTTTGTTAACTCTGCAAGTGTAACGAATCGAATTCTCTCCTCTCTTTCATGTTTATTTTTTTGTTCACTGTCTCTTTCTCCCTCTCTCTTTCTTCTCCATCCCTCCCTCCCTCCCTCCTTTCTCTCCTCCCTCTCTCTCTCCTTCCTCTCTCAGGGCCACTCAGCAGAGATCATCTCCTTGTCATTTAACACAGTGGGTGACCAGCTAGTCACTGGATCCTTTGACCACACTGTTTCTCTGTGGGATGTTCCATCTGGGAGGTGAGAGCCCAAGTGTTTGTGTGTGTGTGTGTGTGTGTGTGTGTGTGTGTGTGTGTGTGTGTGTGTTTGCGTGTCCATCCATGTGTGTGTGTTTGTGTCCGAGTCTAACCACCATTAACGGCCTCCTATCATTCTACCAGGCGTGTCCACACACTGAGGGGACACAGAGGGGAGATCAGCAGTGTTCAGTTCAACTGGGACTGCTCCCTCATCATCACCGGCTCCATGGACAAAAGCTGTAGGGTGAGCTCTCACATCCTCTCTCACATCCCATCTCACATTATGTCACTTCTCCTATCATCGCTCTCTCTCTCTCTCTCTCTGGTAGAGACTCCTATCTCTTTTAAGCTCTGCATCATTTAAAAAGGAACATTAAATCCTTTAATTATTCCAAGATGAGTCATGCTCTCTGGGTAGTTGTGTGAATTATTCACGTGGCTGCATTCCTAAAGAGGAGATTGTGAAGAGGGGAAAACACAACCATTGTGTCGTTAGAGCGCTAACCAAGCTGGTTGTTTTTGTAAAAGGCTTTTAAAAATAGATTAATTAACATTTGACATTTTGACATTGTGTGTGTGACTGTGTGTGACTGTGTCTGTGTTTGTTTGGGAACGTGTATGTGCGCGCATGTGTGTGCCCGTGTATGCTTATGTGTGTGCATCTGTGTGTTTGTGTCCTTATGTGTGTGTGTACCGGAACATGTGTGTGTCTATGCTTCCCCAGGTGTGGGAGTCAGCGAGTGGGAAGTGTATGTCCACACTAGCAGGCCATGAAGACGAGGTGCTGGATGTGTGTTTCGACTACACGGGTCAACTCATAGCCACCGCCTCGGCTGATGGTACGACCACAGAGATACTTATCATACTAATGGTGTTCTATTTAAATACGTGGGTACCTCGACCTCTCTGCTATTTCCATGATTGTCAATACAAAGTTCCTGGATTGAACAATGTCGCAGGCACTGAACAACTATCCGTACTGTACCCAGCCCAGTACCCCTATTTCACACTATCATGCCAACCCAAATCGTACTGTGGTGGCTTGAATATTTATTTTTCACATTGTCCTTTCGAGCACAGTTCCGGCAACTATGGTGTATGACTAACCAGGCCAGCTCTATTTAATTCCTTTTATTTTAAGGTTCAACGTCATCTTCGCTCAAGCAATAACACTGGATTATTTGAGAAATCAATATTTCCCCCTGACTCTTAGGCACAGCGAGAGTGTACAGCGCCGCCAGCTACCAGTGCATCTCCAGACTGGAGGGCCACGAGGGAGAGATCTCCAAGGTGAGTCACTGAGACAGGTAATGGTTCAGGCAGGACCCAAAATGGCCCCTCTCTCGCTGTCTCTTTTGTCTGCCTCGGAGCATCCGTCAGACTCACAAGGGTACAGGACTGGACAGGAGGGATGAGGACGGCAGTCCGCTTGCCGGGGGGATGTTTCTACCTCCTGTTACAGTTTTTAGGTCAACCACGTCTTGACGATGACAGAGAGAAACGTGACTGAAGGTGTGTGTCCCTCAGGCCCGAGTGTTCCAGAAACATCCGGGCTCATCTTCCTGGTCGACCTACAGGCTGATTCCTGGTCTACCAACAGGCTGATTCCTGGTCTACCTACAGGCTGATTCCTGGTCTACCAACAGGCTGATTCCTGGTCTACCTATAGGCTGATTCCTGGTCTACCTATAGGCTCATTCCTGGTCTACCAACAGGCTGATTCCTGGTCTACCAACCGGCTGATTCCTGGTCTACCTATAGGCTGATTCCTGGTCTACCTATAGGCTGATTCCTGGTCTACCTATAGGCTGATTCCTGGTCTACCTATAGGCTGATTCCTGGTCTACCTATAGGTTTATTCCTGGTCTACCTATAGGCTGATTCCTGGTCTACCTATAGGTTTATTCCTGGTCTACCTATAGGCTGATTCCTGGTCTACCTATAGGCTGATTCCTGGTCTACCTATAGGTTTATTCCTGGTCTACCTATAGGCTGATTCCTGGTCTACCTATAGGCTGATTCCTGGTCTACCTATAGGTTTATTCCTGGTCTACCTATAGGCTGATTCCTGGTCTACCTATAGGCTGATTCCTGGTCTACCTATAGGTTTATTCCTGGTCTACCTATAGGCTGATTCCTGGTCTACCTATAGGCTGATTCCTGGTCTACCTATAGGCTGATTCCTGGTCTACCTATAGGTTTATTCCTGGTCTACCTATAGGTTTATTCCTGGTCTACCTATAGGTTTATTCCTGGTCTACCTATAGGTTTATTCCTGGTCTACCTATAGGCTGATTCCTGGTCTACCTATAGGTTTATTCCTGGTCTACCTATAGGCTGATTCCTTGTCTGTGTATAGGCTGATTCCTGGTCTACCTATAGGCTGATTCCTTGTCTGTGTATAGGCTGATTCCTGGTCTACCTATAGGCTGATTCCTTGTCTGTGTATAGGCTGATTCCTGGTCTACCTATAGGCTGATTCCTTGTCTGTGTATAGGCTGATTCCTGGTCTACCTATAGGCTGATTCCTTGTCTGTGTATAGGCTGATTCCTGGTCTACCTATGCTCTGATTCAAAGCAGCCCTGTTAAAGTCTCACTCCCCGAGTTTTTCTGCCTAGCGACTGTGATTCCCCCTTCCCCTGGTAGTCTCATTTGATTGGCACTTTTCATATGATCTTGTCTCAGTTCCCTGTAATGTCACCCCTTGAGCCCTTTAATGTCACACCTTGGTTGTTTTATTAACAAAACACCATGACATAGTCTGTCCCTGCTCACTGTGTAACTGTATTAACCACGGCTGTATAGAGCCACATGTGACCTGGGCCTGTGTTGTAGGTGACCCAGCTGTCCTAAATGTGTGTGTGATCTTATCAGGCTCTGCCATTTGACAGTTCTGCCAGTGTACGTGTGTGTGTGTACGTCTTTGTTAGTATGTATGTGCCTGCATGTTGTGTGTGTATGTGTGCGTGTTTGTCGCTTGGAGCCACAGCCACTAGGGGCCCGATTCAGACATAGGAAATGTACATCTTTCCTACGCACTTCTCAATAGTTTGTATTCAGACTTACCTTATGCAGATGCGTAATGGGCTTTGCAGGCGTGGTTAATATTTTATTAAATAGCTGAAAACCCTCCCACTTCCTTGCCAACCGTTTTTCTCGTGGAGTTTTCATTCAATAGGATTTTCAGTACATTTATCTAAATCCATCCCCTTGTACCTTTTTACTAGAAATGTATTGACAGATTCACTAGAATATATGGAGAGAATGGTTCAGAATATTATGGATCAATGAAAGAAAGCCATGTAAATACGTGCATATTCGTCTCCTTTTCAGCAACAATTGGTAGATTGAAAAATACTCTGATCTTGTATATTATTAAGGGTTAGGAAAGTATTTATGAATAATAAAAAAAAAACAGCTTTGGAGAGCCTTTATGCACAAAATATATTGGTGTATCAAAAATACAGTTGTTTGATTCATCCAGAATAATAATCTTTAAATCTATAAATCTACCCTAATAATCCTCACTAATCATGGAACTGTGATGACAACAGTCCAGTCGTTGTGAAGCGTGCTCCATGTTTAAACAGCTACATATGGTCTGCGTTGCATAATGATTCAAATAGGTTTACATGTACCAAATTAGTGCTCAACTTGTAATCCGGTACCCTAATATGATCCATTATTGCTAGCGATCCTCAGGAACAACCATACTAACGTGACAGATGAAAGAAAGGTAAACGAATGACGTAATGGAATGATGCTAAATGTAAGGAAACTAACATTTAAAGTCAGTGTATGTGGGTATAACTGACGGTGGCTACCAATAGTGGCTAATATTTAACATGAAACAAATTGTTTTAAAAAAATACAGTGAAAAGTCTGGGCATATAATTAAAACATTCTAGAACTCATAAGGTCTCCAAGTTATAAGGCCAGCATTTCATAAACTTCATAAAAGTTAATATACATTTAGTAGACACTCTTATCCAGAGCGACTTACAGGAACGATTAGTGATAGTGCCTTGCTCAAGGATATATCTACAGATCTTTCACCTAGTCGGCTAGAGGAATTGAACCATCAACCTTTCGGTTACTGGCCCAACGCTCTTAACCGCTAGGCAACCTGCCAATATGTTGAAATGCTTTAGTTTTCTGCTATATGACTAGTTTTACATTTGGCTCCAACGATCATAAGGTAAAATATATCTAAAACAACAGGTTGCTCGACCTTCTTCATAATTTCATAGCGTGTGAAGATGGTGAAACTATGAGGGAGTCAAGGTCAGAATACGGCGTATCTGCAGACACCTCCAGCCCCAACGAATAGGGGTTGAATAGCATATTATTCTCATGCTTAAATTCAAGGTCAGAATTTGCGTAGGAAGAAAAGTGCATAAAAAGATAATTATGTTCCATTTAAGTGCGCTAAACTCGGGTCGCATTTCCCCCACAGGCTGCCTCATTGGACTGCCTGTCTTGTGTCTGTTTACTGAAAGCCATCAGGGCCCAGCTTCAGTAATAGGCTGGATGAGGATGATTTCACAGGATTATGACACTAATCTCCCCCTAACAGGACACCTCTCTCCCCTCCCTCCGCCTCTTAACCACTCTGTCAATCTCTTTTTTCATCACTCTCTCCCACTATTTCTGTCTCTGTCGGTCCCTGTTTTTACTTTCATTCTAATTTCCACTGTCGTCCCTCCATCTCCCTCTCCCCCACTCTTCATTGTTGCTTTCTTCCTCTCATTAAGAGGGGCCAGATTGAATAGGCAGAAGCTGACTTTTTCTTAAAGGTCCAATGCAACCGTTTTTATTTCAATATCAAATCATTTCTGGGTAACAATTAAGTACCTTACTGTGATTGTTTTCAATTAAAATGATCAAAAATTCTTAGCAAAGAGCAATTTCTCAAGCAATAATTTTGCTAGGACTGACTGGGAAGTGGTCTGAGTGGGGAGGGGAAAACTGAAAATTAGCTGTTATTGACAGAGGTTTGGAACTCTCTTTCTTATTGGTCTGTTAACTAATTGACTGTCTGGTGATGTCACCAGGCAGGCCAAAACTCCATCCCACCAAAACAGGCTGAAATTTCAGCCGCTCTTTTCAAACAGCTCTTACACTAAAAGGGCATTATCATCCTTTTCACAATTTCACAGTATTATTCCAACCTCATAGTGTGGAAATACATATACGTTTCTTACTGCACTGGGCCATTAAATGAAAATAATATCTGTAGAATGAATGTCATAGAACCAAATGCTGCTAAAAACATAAATTAATTGTTTTGTTGATTAAAAATGCAGGAAATAATGTAAAATAGTCATTGATATGGAGTTGAATCATCTCAACAGAATCCATGTGGGTCTACTTATGACCATTCAGTTACTCCATCTTCTTCTGCATCATCCTTCTCTTTCTCTTCTCTTTTTCCTCTCTCTTTTCACTACTCTCTTCCCTCGTATCCTCATTTCTAAAAATGTTACACCTCTGTGCACTCCTCTCTCTCTCTCCTCCATTCTCCCCCTCGTTCCTCTTTGCTCCCCCCTTCTCTCTCTCCTCCATGCTCCCCCTCATTCCTCTTTGCTCCCCCCTTCTCTCTCTCCTCCATGCTCCCCCTCGTTCCTCTTTGCTCCCTCCTCTCTCTCCCTCATGCTCCCCCTCGTTCCTCTTTGCTCCCTCCTCTCTCTCCCTCATGCTCCCCCTCGTTCATCTTTGCTCCCCCCTTCTCTCTCTCCTCCATGCTCCCCCCTCGTTCCTCTTTGCTCCCCCCTTCTCTCTCTCCTCCATGCTCCCCCCTCGTTCCTCTTTGCTCCCCCCTTCTCTCTCTCCTCCATGCTCCCCCTCGTTCCTCTTTGCTCCCTCCTCTCTCTCCCTCATGCTCCCCCTCGTTCCTCTTTGCTCCCTCCTCTCTCTCCCTCATGCTCCCCCTCGTTCATCTTTGCTCCCCCCTTCTCTCTCTCCTTCATGCTCCCCCTCGTTCCTCTTTGCTCCCCCCTTCTCTCTCTCCTCCATGCTCCCCCTCGTTCCTCTTTGCTCCCCCCTTCTCTCTCTCCTCCATGCTCCCTCTCGTTCCTCTTTGCTCCCCCCTTCTCTCTCTCCTCCATACTCCCCCTCGTTCCTCTTTGCTCCCCCCTTCTCTCTCTCCTCTTTGTGCTCCTTTTCTCTTGCTCTCCTCTGAGCTCTGTCAGTGTCACCCTCTCCCAGAGTTCTATTTCCATTTCCTGTCTGAGGGCTGCTCATCCTTAAACATTCATCACCCTGCAGCGTGAGGCTTTTAATAAAAACACACTTTACTTTTAGACAATGCAGAGCCAGCATCATTTAATCATCCCAGCCCCATATTCATTTCTTCACCTCACTGTGTGCTTGTAGATCTCTCTGAAGTCCGTCTATCTGTTCCATTGGAACCATTCCTCCATAGGAAATGCCTGGCCATTTAACAGAGCTCCATTTACAGTTAATAGCCTTTTAAGAATATAGTGCTGACGTGCTGAAAGTTCCCCATGCTCTGCTCATTTGGTGGTTCCTATCTCCTCTTGCACACTTCCTCATCAGTGCACACTCCATCCAGCCATTCACTCCTTTTCACTCTCATAACACACAAACACTGTTATGTAAATTTCCACATCCCCTTCTTCTCTCTTGCAGATCTGTTTTAACCCTCAGGGCAGTAGAGTTCTGACAGCCAGCGCTGACAAGACGGCTCGCCTGTGGGATGTCCAGTCTAGCGTCTGTCTGCAGGTCTTGGAGGGACACACGGACGAGATCTTCTCCTCCGCCTTCAACTACGAGGGTGACACCATCATCACAGGTAATATGTACCCTCTATCAGGGCTGGGGTCAATTCCATTTCAATTCAGCATTGAGTTGGCATTGAGAAAAATTGGAATTGGAATTTCAGTTTACTTCCTGAATTGCCTTAAATGGAATTGAGCCCAACCCTGCCCTCTATATAATCATATCTAGTTAAAATGCAAAGACGCCACAGCAACCTCTTCACAGCCAAACAAGTATTATTTTTTCTCCACTCACAAACGCTTTATCAAGGTTGAAATGAACAGACCACAGCTGGGTGCGGTGAGCTTCTGCCTCCTATTCATCCACCTGTCTTCTTTCTGCTGCAGGCAGCAAAGACAACACCTGTCGCATCTGGCGCTGACCCGTCCTATGGTCAGTAGGGTGTGTGAGGAGGGGAAGGCCATCTGTCCATCCCCCAACAAGAAGATGCCCTGTTTGAAGATGCCCTTCCTGGAAGTTATCACTGACCCAACGTATGTGACATCTAACCTCCTAGTTGTTGTGGAGTAAGATTCAGTAGACCGGATAGCTTTGGTGAATGAATTTAGTCCCACTGCCATTTTACTATCTAGCACTGTCTAGACAGACAGTTTAGCGCTGTGGATGTGTCCCAAATGGCACCCAATCCCTATTAAGTGCACTACTTTTGAGCAGGGCCTATAGGGCTTTGCAGCCTGCATTCACCAGTTAGGATTTGACCTGGACTGGTCACTTTGGTCCTCTGTCATGTTCAGTGTTGATAATCAGTGTTTATTTGTGTGTTCATTGGAGAATTGGCTGGTCGGAATAATGTTTTCTGTACCCCTCTTTTCCTCAATAAAGACTATTCATGCTCACATATTACATGAATTTATTGATCTCAAAAGATAAAGATACATTCAGTTTCTACAGCAACAGAGTTGAATTGTGTGCTTTTTAATGCCGACGACTTAACACTATAGTACCACTATGCAGATAAAACCTGACAAACCAGATTCACGTACAAATTAGACATTACAAACCTTCTCTGTCTTTCTGAAAGTAGTAAAAATGAAATGAGAGAGAGCAGTCTTTCTACCCCAAGTTGCAGCAGTTCAAGAATCTACAATATATACAGCTATCCAAAATAAACAATTCTCAAAGAACATGAAGAACGACAGATAACTTACATACAGATAACTTACATAAGAACGACAGATAACATGAAGAATGACAGATAACTTAAGCCGTAACAAAGTTACAACAGAAGTAGACAATGTTGGCTGACGTAAACGACAACTATGTTCATCTGGGTCCGTGTTCACAAAGCATCTCAGATTAGGAGGGCTGATATAGGATGAGTTTGGTATGATTACCAGGACAGGCGGGGGATCTGATCCTAGATCAGCAGTCCTGCTCTGAGACGCTTTGTGAATACAGGCTCTGGGCAACTGTTAAGCATAGTAGTGCATACCTATGTCGCAGTCAGCAAAGCCCAACTGGAATGATGGCTGCTGTCTGACAGTCTCTTCAAGATAGCTACTGTACATTAAAACATAATCTGGTTTCTTTTTGAGTTTGATTGGTTGAGGGAATGGGGTACAGTCTTCTATTGGTGCCTTGTTGTTTGTTGTGTGTGTGTTTATGTGTAATAAATACATAATTTATAAAAGAACACATCCGATCGTGAAAACGTAATGTATAGGATAATTAACAACTAAAGGAATCAAAAATCTGCAGGCTAGAATCTCAGATGGCTGATTTGTTTGTACTAAATAAATAAGGCCTACATCCCAAACTGATGCTGGGTTTTTCTTGGGTTCGTCTAACTAGGGATCGTGCATCAGAAAATGAGAAACATGCTTGTCTTATTAAAGGGAGACATGTCTGCTCACTGCAACCCAATCAAAGTCCTCAGTCCCATAGCCAGTCCTATAAGAGGGTGTGTATAATATCATGGGTGTGGTGTGGTTTTTAGTCTGGAAGCCTTACCTGTTTGTGCTTCAGCCAAATCTTCTACTCCTCGTTGTCCATTGACCATAGGAGTTGGCAAGACAGCAAAAACTAATCTGGGACCAGGAAAGGGTTTCTATTCTAGTAGCCAGACCTGTTGATGCTTTAGCCAAAACTTCTAGCGTTCCTTGTCATGGCTTACATCACATTTAATGAAAGAGGAATTGGCTAAAGTACAAACAAATCTGGCTACCAGGCTAGGAGTTTTTCATGATTCGCATGCCGTGTGCTGGGAAACACTAGGCTTGATGGTGGGGTTTGATGCATGGGGGGTACACAGTTGAGGACATTGGCTGGTGTGTGTGTGTGTGTGTTTGTGTAGATGGAGGTTGTTGGCAGTGCCTAGTGGGTCTCCAGTAGCCAGTCAAACAGGCTGGACAGAGAGCTGCCTCCATCCTCCTCTTCCTGATAGAGCTTACAGAACTGGATGACAGCGCTGAAGAGGTCTCTGATCCTCCATGCCTTCTGAGACACCAGCTGCACCACCCTCTGGAACTGAGACATCACACTCAGCCACAAGACTACACATAATAGAGTACAATACACACACACACACGTACGGGCATAATCAGAGCCTGTGTACCTGCATGTGCTGTGCTGCACCCACCTTGGATGTCCTCCTCTCTTTACACTTCCTGAAGTAGACGGCATGCAGGCCCAGCTCGGAGGCAGCGATCCACTGCAGGGCCAACCGCAGCTCTGAGTCCACACACTCTGGATCCAAGTCACAGTTGACCACCAGAAGCTCCCTGTGGCTGCTACTGCCCCCCACTGACCGCAGTGAGATGCCCTCTGCAACACACACAGGAAATACATCATGCCCACTTTCTGTATACATCAAGCTAACTTCCTGTAGTTTCAATGCCAAAGCTACGCCAAGGTCTGATGGCACATTGGATGGATTTGGCACCAAATAGTTTCAAGATAGGTTGGGTAAGGAGGGCTTGATACCATCAGTGTTGGGAAGTAGTGAAATACATTTAGTTCAACTATTTAATTACATTTTGCAGTAGCTTGGTGGCAGTTGAACTAAATTAAGATCTTGGTATTGTTTTTAGTAGTTAATTACTTTTTTTTTGCCATGTAGTGGTGTAGCTAACTACTGGAACTACACACTACTTATCTTTTGCAAAAATAACATATGGGTGAAGTAGGCAATAATTTATATTATTTTATAGCATCAGACCTGCCTAATTCTAACTTGAAACACGTTTGTGTGCCTAATTCTCACTTTTTGTGTTTAATAGGCTAAATTACACATTCTGCTAACATCTGACTCCAGAGTGATCTGTTCTTGCCATTTGTAGTCTCTGACATTTCAGATTTTAGTAGTGAACTACTTTTTCTAAGTAACTTTAATCAAGTAAGCTATGTTTTTCTAAAGGGTAACTTTAGTGTAGCTTAACTTCTTCCAGTGTGAAGTAATTTGTAGCTTGGTAAACTATTTTCAGAGTAGCTTCCCCATCATTGGATACAATGTTGTTATATTGACATAAAAAAAAAAAAACCTAGCTGCAAGGCAGTGATAAAGCAGTGATATATTTACCATTTCGACATTTGAGTTTGAGTTTGAATACTCATAGAATACTCCGTGTGTAGAGATCTTACAGTGAGGAGGTTGAATAGAAATTATTGCGAAGACGAACGATAACAAAGATGAGACAGTAGGGCAGGCCGAGAGAGTTGAGTTTCCTTTGTGACAGATATAGACAGTAATGACATGGAAATGAGACAGTGTGTGTGCGTATGACTCAGACAGGGTGACATTACCCACCGTCTACGTTCTCTTTGCTCTCCCTTAGGTGACCCTTCTCCGCCTCCTCACTGAGGACAGACAACATGACCATTAAGACAATACAGTAGGTCACGTTCTGATTTTTCAATAAGGGATAACACTCCAAAAACAAAGTAAAAAATAAGGAAACTATTATTATTTTGCACCTTTCTATCGATCTTAATCTTTCTCCATACATTTTTGTTCTCTCCTGAATGTTTCATTTCCTTAAAATAAAATAGGTGCAACCGCTTTGTTAATCTAGCCATTGGCGTGAATTTACTTACTCCCTGTCATGGATTTAAAAACATTTAATTAGTGTAAGCATGGGCTAGCTAGCCAGATGGAGCATCCACCTCATTTCCTACATCGGTTGATCTCTTCATGAGGTGGAGTGAACAAGTACACACTTCATAAACAGGGTAGAGACTAGAGAGAGAATCAGACTGGAGCTTATGAGACTGCATTCTCCTGTTCAAAGGGCCTTGTTTAAAGCCTCAGCGCTGTGTTGTAGGAGTGTAGCCTGCATGTTGTAGGAGTGTTGTTTGCATGTCGTTAGGAGTTATCAGTTACCTGTTCACTGTGCTCTGACTGGGGATGTCAGAGAAGCCCTCCAGGTCTGCCAGACCCAGGCTAGACGTGCTGCTGTTCCCGTTCCTGCAAACCCAAACAGAACCAAAACTCATATCCTGTCTCTGGAAAGGCGACACGATCAGTGACTTGTGACGGGACCAATAAGGAGCTGCAGTGAAGCGAGCAATGTTGTTCATTAGCTGGTGATTAACATAGAAACAGCAGCTGCAGCTGAGCAGGATGGCTGGGCTGGCAGAGAGAGCCTGACTGGCAATGGGCCCTTCCTTGTGGAGATGGTGGATGTGGAAAAATTGAGCAGTTGGGCGGAGTGGGTGACCATGTCCAGTGTCAGCAGTGTTACAGTGGAGTTAATCGGGGATCAGGTGGTCAGGTAGAGAGGAAGGCAACAGTGACCAGGTGTTTGTTTATGCCACAGCTGTCTGCGCTGGCAGGTTAAAGCAGCAAGCAGCACACATTTAATCACCACTACTGCCAAGCTGAAGCCAGCCAGCCACACAGCCCTCCTCCTTGTCCTCTGGAGCATACAAACGTATATATCCCAGTCTTTGTTATCTATACCATGGTCTCATTTCTCCTGGCTTAGAGGAATGCCAGTAATAGACTTGCTACCTCCGTTTTTGGTTTGGCTGTGTGTCAGTATGAGGCTAGCTAGTGGAACTGAGAAATGGCACTGGCTGAAGCAGGGAATGATAGCTAATGTTCTGTGGGCGTTTGATATGTGAGAAGCAGTGTGACGTCATACCTATGCTACTGCGGCTGCAGCCCCACTCTCTCTGACTATATTTCAGCGCAGGCTGCAGGCCCCCAGAGCTCCACACCATGCTGGCTCTGGAATGGGGCTCAGTGCACTAGGTGAGTTATCTGCCAGTTAGAGGAAAGCCCCTGAGCAGACAGTTATTCCACTGAAGCAGCAAGGGCTGAAGACTGGCACAGGACAGCAAAGAGTGAACAGAAATGGGCTGATGAGAGGGCGACGGACGGCGAGGGCGGTAGTAGCGGTAGGAGTACTAGGAGCAGTGCATGATGGGACGGAGCAGCGGTTGGTTGCTACGGTTACTGACCCCTCGCTCAGCTGGATAAAACTACTGGTCTCCTCGTGGGGGTCATCGTCGGGGGCGATCTGGGACCAGCTTCCTGAGCTGTCCTCACTGCTAGCACTCAGAGAGCGCTTGTTTCGCTCATCTACAGCGGGTACCACAGCGGGCACTGCCATCCTGTCTCTCTCAAAGCTGGGGAGAGCAAACAGCAGGGTCACCTACTGTATACACTCTTAGAATTTTTTTTCCAGAAAGTGTTCTACCAGGCTGTACCTGTAGGAACCTTTTACGGTTCTAGTTAGCCATTTTTTTCTAAGAGTGTACATACGGTGTGATAGGCTGGGAGACTGGGAGGAGCTCAAACCCTCTGACGTGATCTTCCCCCTCATTGGTTGATTTGGTTCTATACTTGTTCGGGGGATACAGATTGTAAAATTCTTGATTCAAGAATGCAGTTTTTTTTAAAGTGTGCTATGTACTGTGACTATACACATTTTACATTTGTGTTGGGACCATGAAACTTGCTCATCACATATTGCATACAACCCCCCACCACCACCACCAAGTATTGTTCTTTCTAAAATCTGTGCCCCTTTTATAGAGGGTGGATAACCTAGGTCCTTTAGTGTGTAAAGGAAGTTTTGTATTTGTACCTATCCAAATTAGCCATAAATAAAAAATTAAATGAAAGGCTGTAGTGCAACAGAGCAACTGATTAATTTAAATCCTGATTAGATTATTGAAAGCTGCCAAATTCCCAGAGTGGGTTAAGGTGTTGTTTGTCAATGTCAATGAACCTCACATTTCCACCAGGGAAAAACCCAGATGCAGATGACACGTTCCCTAATTGGAGTTTATTAAGTGTTAAGTGAAAAACCAGTAAACCCTGCAATCCTTTAGCAGCCTAAATATAATAATCTCTTCCATCTATTTTCCTTTTCATCTTATTTATTGCATGTGTCAATCCAATCTAGAGGTAACTGCCAAAAGAATGGAAACACTTGAGTAAATGAGGGATACAAAGTATATTGAAAGCAGGCGCTTCCAAACAGGTGTGGTTCCTGAGTTAATTAAGCAATTAACATCCCATCATGCATACAAATGCTGGGCAGGTCATTATTTTGGCTACTATGGCTATGCCCTTCATATTTGGTATTTGGTATTTATTAGGATCCTCATTAGCTGCTGCAAAAGCATCAGCTACTCTTCCTGGGGTCCACGGGATGACAATGGCCCCATCCACAGGGCACTAGTGGTCACTGAATGGTTTGATGAGCATGAAAACGATGTAAACCATATGCCATGGCCGTCTCAGTCACCAGATCTCAACCCAATTGAACACCACCATCAACAAAGCACCAAATTATGGATTTTCTCGTGGAAGAATGGTGTTGCATCCCTCCGATAGTTTAGAATCTTGTAGAATCTATGCCAAGGTGCACTGAAGCTGTTCTGGCTTGTGGTGGCCAAACGCTCCATTGGTGTTTCCTTTATTTTGTCAGTTACCTGTATATGATACTAAGATTTCTTTTCAGGTATCAACATTTGTAAATAACCTCCAAAGTATTTAAACCCCATTGTTTATTTTCCTTTCTAAACATGTAAATTTATATTTGATCTGCTCTGTCTATTTGTGCGACCTTGTGTTGTCATCTATGTCAACGTGGTCTGTAAATGTTTGTCGCTCAAGATGCTGGAACACCAATAAAGTGACCTGAATTACCTTGGAAGTTTCCTGTAACCTCCTCCTTGTAGTGTCCAACTCCAGTAGCAGGCCTCCATGCAGTCTATATATCCACACTTCACTGCCCCCCTGAAGGCCACTCTCACTTTAACAAGAATGTCTGTGTGAATCTTCTCACCTTACTGAGTCCCTGTACACAATTGACCTCTGAGTGAAATGTCAGACCCAAATTACAGGACAATATGATGTCACTGTTGTATGTAGCCTGTGTCTCTTATATACTGAATGTGAGATATACACTCCCCTCCATATATATTTGGAAAGGGAAGTAAATTTTTTTAATTTGGCTCTATACTCCAGTATTTTTTATTTAAGATCCAATGTTTCCTTTGAGGAGACAGTACAGAATGTCACCTTATACAGTGCCCTCCATAATTATTGGGACAGTGAAGCATTTTTTCTTCTTTTGGCTCTATACTCCAAAAGTGTGGATTTGAAATCAAACAATGACTATGAGGTTAAAGCGCAGACTGTCAGCTTTAATTTGAAGGTATTTTCATTCATATCATGTTAACCGTTTAGAAATTACAGCACTTTTTGTACATAGTCCCCCCCATTATAGGTGAGCAAAAGTATTGGGACAAATTCACTTATACAGCGCATTTGGAAAGTATTCAGACCCCTTTACTTTTTCCACATTTTGTTACATTACAGCCTTATTCTAAAATGGATTAAATAAATAAAATCCTCATCAATCTACACACAATACCCCATAATGACAAAGCGAAAACAGGTTTTAGACATTTCTGCAAATGTATTACAAATAAAAACCTGAAATACCTTATTTACATAAGTATTCAGACCCATTGCTATGAGACTCGAAATTGAGCTCAGGTGCATCCTGTTTCCATTAATCCTCCTTGAGACGTTTCTAATACTCGATTGGAGTCCACCTGTGGTAAATTCAAATGATTGGACATGATTTGGAAAGGCACACACCTGTCTATATAAGGTCCCACAGTTGACAGTGCATGTCAAAGCAAAACCAAGCCATGAGGTCGAAGGAATTGTCAATAGAGCTCCGAGACAGGATTGTGTCGAGGCACAGATCTAGGGAAGTACCAAAAAATTTCTACAGCATTGAAGGTCCCCAAGAACACAGTGGACTCCATCATTCATTTTAAACTGGACTGTGTGTTTAGAGGCAATAGATCATTAGTTTCCACATTTTTGTTACGTTAAAGCCTTATTCTAAAATGTATTTTAAAATGTTTTTCTTCTCATCAATCTACACACAATACCCCATAATGATAAAGCAAAAACAGGTTTTTAGAAATGTTTGCAAATTTATAAAATATAAAAATAGGAAATATTACATTTACATAAGTATTCAGACCTTTTACTTTGTTGAAGCACCTTTGTCAGCGATTACAGCCGCGAGTCTTCTTGGTATGACCCTACAAGCGTGGCACACCTGTATTTGGGGAGTTTCTCCCATTCTGCTCTGCAGATCCTCTCATGCTCTGTCAGGCTGGATGGGGAGCGTTGTTGCACAGCTATTTTCAGGTCTTTCCAGAGATGTCCGATCGGGTTCAAGTCCGGCTCTGGCTGGGCCACTCAAGGACATACAGAGACTTGTCCCGAAGCCACTCCTGCGTTGTCTTGGCTGTGTGTTTAGGCTCGTTGTCCTGTTGGAAGGTGAACATTCGCCCCAATCTGAGGTCCTGGGCACTCTGGAGCAGGTTTTCATCAATCTCTGTACTTTGCACCGTTCATCTTTCCCTCGATCCTGACTAGTCTCCAAGTCCCTGCCGCTGAAAAACATCCCCACAGCATGATGATGCCCCCACCATTCTTCACCGTAGGGATGGTGCCAGGTTTCCTCCAGACGTGACGCTTGGCATTGAGGCCAAAGAGTTCAATCTTGGTTTCATCAGACCAGAGAATCTTCCAACTCCAAGTGGGCTGTCATGTGCCTTTTACTGAGGAGTGGCTTCCGTCTGGCCACTCTACTATAAAGGCCTGATTGGTGGAGTGCTGCAGAGATGGTTTTCCTTCTGGAAGGTTCTCCCATTTCCACAGAAGAACTCTGGAGCTCTGTCAGAGTTCTTGGTCACCTCCCTGACCAAGGCCCTTCTCCCCCGATTGCTCAGTTTGGCCGGGCGGCCAGCTCTAGGAAGAGTCTTGATGGTTCCAAACTTCTTCCATTTAAGAATGATGGAGGCCACTGTGTTTTTAGGGACCTTCAATGCTGCAGAGATTTTTTGGTACCCTTCCCCAGATCTTTGCCTCGATACAATCCTGTATCGGAGCTCTATTGACAATTCTTCAACCTCATGGCTTGGTTTTTGCTCTGACATACACTGTCAACTGTGGGACCTTATATAGACAGGTGTGTGCCTTTTAAATCATGTCCAATCAATTGAATTTACCACAGGTGGACTCCAATCAAGTTGTAGAAACATCTCACGGATGATCAATGGAAACAGGACGCACCTGAGCTCAATTTGGAGTCTCATAGCAAAGGGTCTGAATCCTTATGTAAATAATGTATTTCTGTTTTTTTTAATATAAATTTGCTAAAATTTCCAAAAACCTGTTTCCGCTTTGTCATTATGGGGTATTGTGTGTAGATTGATGAGGATTTGTATTTATTTAATCCATTTTAGAATAAGGCTGTAACGTAACAAAATGTGGAAAAAGGGAAGGGGTCTGAATACTTTCCGAATGCACTGTACGTACATTACACATTTAACATATTAAAACAAAAGAAGAGATAAATAATATTTTTTCATTCTTTGCTTCCCTGCTTGCAGATGTACATAATATGATGCGACCTTAATCAAAAAGTATTTAATAACTCCAAATAACAAAAAGGTAGCTGTAGGTTGTTGTAACATTTAAACTTAAAACATGTTTTTAATTTTTTTGCACAGCCATGGATCATCGGTTTGGTTGAATGCAGCATTGCTGTAAGGTGCACTCAAAATGTATTGTAGTTGAGTGGCCAGCCTATGCTCCTGCCCAAATGTTGTTGTAATAGGCCTACATGTTTCTCCTTTGCATTGTGTTTTGTTGCATGTTTAGATTTCTGGTTATTCATTGTCAAGCTTAACCGAAGCAAGACAGCAACATTTTACACTTTCCCTCCACTGCGCGCTGTAAACTGGACACACGAAAGCAGCGCCCACTGAAGTTGAATTCACTGATGCCAGCGCACCAGGCAGTAATTTCATTAAGTAGATGACTCAATTGTTGACTAATTTCTACTAGCTTGTGTGTCCTAATCGGCCCATGGGCCTTGTGTTTGACACGTGCGCTAGCCTATTAGCCACCTTATAACTGGCTTGTGATCATTGCCCTTGCTAATTTGATTGTATTGACATTCCCAGCCTTAGTTACAGTCGTCCGTTTTTGTTCAAAATATTGAGTAATTAAAACTGAAACAGTGCATACCAAATGGGTGGAGGCAGCAAACAATGTACCAGGCAAGCTGTGAGTTACAACCTGATATAAATATTTTTTGGACTACCAAGAAATGTATTGGTGAATTATATTTATCATGCATTGAACTGCATCCATATATTCTGCCAACAATGGCTTACTGTACGTCATGGAATTTTGAGTCAACTCTTATAAAGTTGGTTTTGAAGAATAAACTGGGAATTTGATATATTCTTACTGATATTAGGATTGTCGGTTTCATATCTGCAAAGTAATTCAAACGCTGTCCGTTCCACTTTAAATTAGTCAAAGGTTTAGTATTTGGTCCCATTTCCTTGCACGCAATGACTAAATCAATCTTGTGACTTTACAAACTCATTGGATGCATTTACAGTTTGTTTTGGTTGTGTTTTTGGTTATGTTTTGCCAGTACCTGAATGATGACAGGAGTAATTTTCTTTCTAAGTAGATAAGATGTTTCATCATGAATAATGATGAGGGAGATGCCGTTAAGAGGCAACAACAAAACATGCTAACCTCTCACCATTACCAATAACTGGGGAGGTCAGCATTTTGGGGGGATCTTTGTGCTTCTGTAAACTTCTCACTCATAGTTATTCACAATTCATTAATGATTATCCATAATCATGGTAGCATCCACATGAATGTAGAAGTGTTCAGAAACATCTTCTATTCTTACTTACAATAAAAGTGACTCCAAAATGGCAAGAAATATTATTCACCATTCAGTTCCTATTGGGCAAAACATAACGGGCAATTCCAGGGGAACAGAATAATGCTGAGATTCTTAAATGTATGCCAAACAAAAACCAATGATTGCAAAGTTAAACAAACCATACAACTCTATGCACAAGGACAACTTTTAACAATTTCCACAGAAAATGTTACAAAAAACATTAACTTGAAGAACAGTGCAGATGCAAAGTTTGGTAACAGAATGACGGCACAAACCATTGCTTTTTTTTTGACATACATTTTAAATAAAACAAATCTGAGCATTCTGTTAGCGTGGAATTGCCCTAATCCAAAACACAACCAAAACAAACCGCAAATATATCCAACAAGTTTGTAGTCACAAGCTTGATGTAGTCATTGCCTGCAAGGAATACGGGACCAAATACCAACATTTGGATTACTTTAATAGAAGTGAATGTGTCCAAATACTTGTGAATTCTTCAAATGGGGGGACTAGATACATAAAGTGCTTTAATTTCTAAACGGCAAAACAGATATGTATGAAAATACCCTCAAATAAACGCTGACATTCTGTACTCTCGCCTAATATGAAATATCTCATCTAAAATGCTGGAGGATAGAGCCAAATTCACATTTTTGCTTCACTGTCCCAATACATATGGGTGAGTATATATTTGTGTGTGTGTTTGGGCTTGTATGAATGTTTATAAGTATCTTCGGTATGTCGTGACTACAGGCATATCTATGCCACCTTGAAGATCAAGGTTAGCTCTAGATAAAAGCTGCAGCCTCCAACACAGAAACATGACTCATAACCTGGCTGTGGGTGTGTGTAACCCCAGAGACTTTCACAATAGACTACATTCACTCTGTGGATGCAGTAGAAGCCATTATGTGGCTGGGTCTCTGATACCCAACGCTGTAAACAGTTTAACAACGCATGGATGGTTTCCGATTTATAAACACATTAGGTCACTATTCAAGGTGTTTCGGAAAATGATTTCCAAGGAGGACTATAAAAAAATACTACCATATCTCTCTCTCTCTCTCTCTCTCTCTCTCTCTCTCTCTCTCTCTCTCTCTCTCTCTCTCTCTCTCTCTCTCTCTCTCTCTCTCTCTCTCTCTCTCAGACAGATCAAAAGCAGGCTGAGAGTCTGTGATAGCCCTGTGATGCTCTCATCTCCACTGATGATGCCCCTGTGCTGTGAAGAGCTGTGAGAGCCTGTTTGTGTGTTTGAGGGTGGGATTGATTCACAGGGGAATCGCGAACTGAGAGAGGGCTTACCTGCTGCGTCTCACTGAGGCCATCTCAGTGCACCACTGGGCTGTCCCCTCAGGGGGCGCTGGGTCCCAGCGGGGATGCTCGACCCTTTCCACCGGTTCCCCAGACTCCGGATCATCCCTCTGATCTGTCTCGATGTGGATCACTGGTACAGGGACCTCCCTGGGGCCCCTGATGGGTGGCCCCGCTGCTGTACATGTGCTGTCTCCACCCCCTCCTGGTTTCTCCTGGCTGGCTCTGCTCTGGGTGCAACCAGGGCGGGACTGTTTGAAGCCTCTCCTCCTCTCCCCCACGGGCATGTGTTGCTGTCGCCCCACCACGCCCCCTCCTCCGGCCCCATCCCCTTCCTGCAGGACAGACTTCCCGGTTTCCACGATGTCTGCGGCCAGGCGGTCGGCATACTGCAGCACATGGGTTTGGGACTCTGCATCCACCAGGTCAATGCTGTCCTCTGGGTCCGCAATGATCTTGTTCTTCCGCATCAGGGACTCAATGGAGCTGGACCAGGTCTCGTGGATCAGCATGTCGGTGATCTGGTCCGTCTGGCCCCTCTGGTACAGACAGGAGTCAGACTTGCACAGGCCCGTGGATGACACCTGCACCGAGTTGGTGGGGTAGATGTTGAGCGTGTCCCCGTGCACATTGCGGACAAAGCCGTCAAAGGAGTTGGCCTTGATGGGCGAGTTGACGGTCAGCCTGGAGTCTGAGAAACGTCTGTCCGGCACGGAGGACTGACGGATACAGAAGAGCGTTCTGGGAGATGGAGGCAATAGGCTGTTGCTCCACTCTTTAGTTCTGCCCATACTGTAGTCTTTGCTCTCCTTGTCCATGTCTTTGAGCATGAACCTGTAGAACTCCTCCGTGATGCTCTCTGTGCTGGACTGCTTGGACAGACAGGAGGTGGTCCTCACATTGAGATGGCCGTTCTTCTTGGTGGCTGCCTGCTGCATGGCTGCCGCCAGGATGTTGCTGGCGTTCTGCCCGGCGTAGTAGTCCAGCAGCAGGTCGAAGCCCCGGCCCTCTGTCTCCATCTGGTTCACCATGAAGCGGGAGAACTCGTCTGTGATGCTCTCGCAGCTGGACTGCTTGGAGATGGAGCCTCCCCTGCTCAGGTTCTGGCCCAGCCGGCTGCCGGGGCCCAGGGTGTTGGGGGTACCCGGGGGGCCTGCGTCCTCCTCTGGGATGCTTTCATAGCTGGCGGCCTTGCCCCGGCTCCACCTCTCACACTGCAGCCGGCTGCGGGTCTGCTGGCCGGGCTTGGAGGTGTCAACCACATTGAGCTCGGGGCAGTTCATGATGCGGGCGGTGACCTCGGAGGCAAAGAGTGCGAATGGGTCAAGAGTCTGGGGCATGTCGTCTAGGTTGACCGTCTCATCCACCACACGGTTGACCAGGCACTCCATCAACTCAGGCTGCTCCTCAGTCTTCCTCTTGATCTCACTGAGGCGCGGCGGCCGGTGCTTTTTGGATGACACACCGCCGTTCTGGCCCTCCTTTCTGCGGAGGGCCGTGCAACAGGAGGGCAGCAGGTAGCCCCCCTCGGGGTAGTAGCCGGCTGCGCCCTTCAGGGCACAGAACCATGGCTGCTTCCCGCTGGAGTTCTCCAGGCAGATGGCGGCCAGCTCAGTGGCCATGGAGACCACGGTGGTGGCCAAGTCATCAGCGAAGTAGTTGACGGGGGTGGTTCTCGATTCTGAGTCCATCTTTAGGCAGACCAAGGCCCCTGTGGAGGAGGAGCTAAAAGAGGACTGAGGGGTCAGAGAAGACTGTCTGCTGTCCGTACTGGCTCTCCATCTTTTCTCTGTGCCCAGGGATGAAGATACCTGGTGGGCTAAGCTCTCTGTAAAAGGCTCTCTGATGTTTCCTCTGGCCTGCTGGCCCTGGAGGTCATAGCAGTCCTTAGTAGAGGATGAGACTTTAGTTGGAGCTTGTCTGTGCTGCTGCTGCTCTCTGATATGTGGTTCACTCTCCCTCTCCTCCAGTCTATATTTGTCCTCCCTTATCCCAGAGTAGACGGGCATCTTCTCTGCCCAGTGGGCTTCACAATTATCGGGCTGGCTGGAGCCAACAAAGCGCTGTAATTGGCTTAATGGTTCCTTGGTGGTGGCGGCCGCCTCGTAGTCCCTGGAGCCGACATCACCCTCTTGTCTGTCAAACGACCCTATATCACATTTGGAAATGGCACCGATCCGCTTTGAAGTGAGACAAAGGACGTCGAAGAGCACATTGCTCACGCTCTCCTGCAGAAAGCCCTGGATATCAGGGACGTCTTTGCCCGGGCCTTCCAGTTCTTTTTTCTTTTTCGCTTTCTCGAACGCGTGCTTGAAGAGGCCATTGGCCACCTCGCTGATGAAATCGTCCACCTCAGTCTCGTCCATCTTGTCCAGACAGGACTTTTTGGGAGACGTAATGCCATCCACGATCCTGTTGTGGGTGGACTCCAGTAGGTGGGCCACACTCTTGTAGTCCTGGGGCTGAGCCAGCACCCCTGCTGCCTCCTTGTGAAGAACTTCAGCAATGCTGGTACGGAAGGCCTCGATGCTGGTCCCTTCGGCCACGCTGCAGTGGAGAGTGATGGCCGTGGAGGCCTGTGCTGCAGATAGGAGCCCCACGGAGGCGGCCGAGTAGACCTCGGTGGTGGAGTCATCTTCTGACTCGCAGTCCCCCTCCCCGGCCTCTTCGTCTAGCTCCACCACGGCCACCGCCCCCGCCACCTGGGCCATCCCGCACATGGCTGAGGAGAAGGAGTAGTCGGTGCCCTCAGGGTCCCTCTGTCCCTCTCTCTCCATATCCTCCTCTGTTGGATCCATCGCCAGCTGCTCTGCTACCTGTGGGCTGGAGATGGTGCCGATGACGCTGGCAGCGCATGCCAGGGCCCGCTGCAGGGGTTTGTTGAAGTGGCGTCCACTGGTAGTGGTGGTAGGGCGGAAGCCATGGGCCTCTGGTCCGTGTTCCACCGTTACCTGTCTGGTAGCACCATCATCACCACCAACACCATGCTCCACAGCCACGTGAGAGGCCTGAGTATCCAGCCACTCTGGCAGGCCCTCGCAGTTATCCGGGCTCTGCACTATGACGATCTTGGGCAGCTCGAAAGAGCAGGCGCGTGCCCGAGATGGCTCCTCTGCTCCTGTTCGGGTGAGGCTGGTGGGGGGGCGGTGGCTGCCGGGGGACATGCTCACAGCGGCCTCGGTGGCGAAGGACTGTTCGTCCTGAGACAGGCGGATGAAGGCGTCCTGCAGTACCGACTCAGCCAGGTTGGTGGCGTAGTGGCCGGCCGACTCCTTATTGTGGTGACTGCTAGCTCTCGCCGGTGCCCTTCCTCCTTGTTTCTTGGTGGCTTGGGGGGCGCAGATGGTCACCTCGGAGTCCTCGCTGTCCTGCCACTGGTGCTGGCCCAGGCGTCCCCTCTGACACGCAGGTCTGCAGCTGTGTGCTGCATCTGCTAAGCCCTCTGCCACATCACTGCACTCTGGCTCATTGGGGAGAGAGAGAGAGAGAGAGGCATGTCCAGACCTGTTAGAGAGTAGTTATATCAAACTCCCAATGTGCCACAGCAAGAGCAATGACAACCCAGCTATTGTTTAACCAAGCTAGCAATAACACCAGACTTTCACTGAGCAGCATTTACCCACTCAAACCTGACTATAGCTACCAACCAAACCCTAGCTGGTCCCAATTATGTTTGTGCTGTCTTACCAATGACCATAAGAGTTGGCTACACAGGCTATAATACAACACAAACAGATCTGGGAACAGGCTAACCTACCCCCATGCAAAGTAAAAAAGAGCAAACTATCTGAGGCTGATCTGATTATGAATAATACTGGTAGATTGACTCAAAGGAGAACCTTTACACAGTGTTGGTTCTAATTTCATACAGGCAGGGATGAGAACAATACAGATACAAAATACCATAAAGATCAATGTATCCATATAAACTACAAAATACTTGCATTTTGTAATGTATTTAATTAAAATACATGCATTTTGTATTTTTAAATACCAAAATACATTTGCAAGTAGCCGGCCCGAACAGCAACAAAATTCTTAGTATCGGTTACAAAAATGTTTTTACTTGCAATGACTGTGATATGTTGTTTAACTACCTTAGTCGAGCAAGTCACTCTGGATAAGCATGTCTGCAAGTGACCAAAATATAACTGTATACTGTATGTGAAAATGAACATACCAAAATGAACTGCAAAGCACACTGGGTATTGTTTAGAGGCGGAGCTCATTAGAATAATACTCAGTATGCTTTGCAATTGTTCATTTTTACATATACATTTATATTTAGTTCATTTAGCAGATGCTTTTATCAGTCCATAGTGCTATCAGACTTCTGATACCAATGCAGTGAAAGGGGGGCCACAAAATGTGAACCGCTATAAATTACAGTTTTTGAAAATACAAAATACATTGGAGTGTAGTTCAGCCCAATGTAATTCAAATTTCAAAATACACAGAATTAATTAAAATACGTACAGGAGATTAATTATAGATAAGGGGAGACTTGTCACTGTGAAGAAAAGTGCCGCCAAACTCAGGGCCATATATTGTATATTAATCTCAATCATGACAGGCATTGATCAGTTCTACTGTATGTGCCCTCAGCAGCATGGCACACCATGCGAGGCACACACACACTAAGGAGCTATGCAGCCAGCCACAGAGAAGTGTTTTTACAGATGAAGACTGACAGGCACGAGAGAACAAGAGAACAACAGCACAAATGGCTGGGCGTCTGTCGTTCCCTTTTGAAACGAGACGAGAGACATCTTCAGTGGTAAGAATAGCTTAACATGTAGACTATTCGTGATTTACATACTGAAGACTCTATAATAACACTACATCAATAACAACTTTGATTTTTATTGAGGTTGTTATCGTTTAAAGTGGTTACAGCACCTATGCACTGACCTGTTTTGAGAGTAGTCTACTAAATAATGTATTACCTTACAAAAATGTCAGAGTTTTCCTCCCAAAATGAGTGCTTCACATTAGTAGAATTGTAAATAATAAATAATTTATCCCATTTAGCGGACACTTTCGTCAAAAGTGACCTAGAACAGTGACTGAGATTTACATTTTCATATTGGTGCCCCAAGCAGGAATCGAACCCACGAACCTGCCGTTGCTATCCTCATGCTATACAAACTTAGCCACATAGGACTACATTACTCTACTTTCATATTCACCACATATGCCAGTAAAATACATTGAACTCAAATACAGTACATGGGTATTCAAAAGGATGAGAGAAAATACTAACTGTAAGTCGCTCTGGATAAGAGCGTCTGCTAAATGACTAAAAATGTAAATGTAAAATGTATTAAATCACCGTTTCGTAAGCCGTCATCCTCGCTGTCATCCCCCAGGTGTTCTGAGGCAGTGAGGAAGTCCTCCTCTATGGATGAAAAGGAGCGGTTGGTGTCGTCATCCAGCCTCTGCCCTGCCATCATACGCCCCTGGGCCCCCTGCCTCTCCTGACCCCACTGCAGCCCGATCAGGAACTTGTTGATCTCATAGATGATGCTGGTAGGCCTCCGGCCCCCAGCACACTGGACCAGGCACACATCTGTACCCCTCTGGCCCTGGAGGCAATACACACATACACACACGCAGAGGAAGGAAAGAGTTCAATCATTTATGAGTTCTACCTTTCTGCTCGTGTAATACTCAGAGCTGATGAGTCAGTCAGACAGTGGATGGATTTGGGATGGAGGGATCTCAACAAACCATTCATATAAAATGAGAAGGAAGATGAAGTGTGTGTGTGTGCTCGCCTGTGTGTAGCTGGGGTACTGATGAGGGTGAGAGGGGTCCGGAGTCTCCAAACCACCGAGCAGCAGGATCTCGTTCACCTTGGGCTGTTGCACGCTCAGAGAGCCAACCAGCTTGGGCAGGTCTGGAGAGATCGAGGCCAGTTTCTAGAGGAGAGAGAGACGTCGCCCACAGTCACAGTGACAGTCACACAGGCAGTCATCACCAGCACAAACCTGCTGATTACCTAAACAAATCAACCCCTCTCACTCAGGCTAATTATCCTGAATCCATGGCAACAGAGCCAGTGTTTTACGATGGTTAAGAAAGACTCTGGGGGAACGGGAGGAGAGGAAAGGAGAGGAGAGGGGAGAGTATGAGCGAGGGAGCAGAGGCGTTAATTGGTAGGGGGGAGGAAAGGGGAAGAGGGAGGAGGGAGTAAAGGAGATGAGAGGAGGAGGGAGGAGAGGGAAGAGAGGATATGAGAGGAGGAGGGAGGAGATGGAAGAGTGAATATGAGAGGAGAGCATGGGTAGGGGGGAGAGGGAAGAGAGGATATGAGAGGAGAGCATGGGTAGGGGGGAGAAGAGAGGATATGAGAGGAGAGCATGGGTAGGGGGGAGAAGAGAGATGAGAAGAGAAGAGGGGACCCAGCACACCTTGATGCAGCTGTCGTCGTGACGATCCACCTTCTGCTGGTCCAGATTCACAAAGCAGATCTGCAATGAGAGGGAAAAAGCTTCAGAACAGTGGTAACGTAAAGCTACAAAAAGTCCAGAATACTGACTGTGATGTAGCCAACCTTACTCCCCATTCCAATGACCTGACTTTACCCAGATAAAAACATGATTATTAGTCTGACAGAGGAAGCAATCATGCTGTGTTAGCCCTCACTGGCCATTTACAAGCCTCTAGCAGGACGAGATTTTGTAGGTATGGCAACACGAGACTAAGCAGGACACAACAGGGCTAATGGCACCCAGTCAGTCAGTCCCCAGGGAGCGAGCGACAGTCCCTACATACAGACTGATATAATTTTACTGAATGAGTCCCAAATGACACCCTATTCCCTATATAGTGCACTACTTTAGACCAGAGCCCTATTTACCCTGGTCAAAAGAAGTGCACTCTAAAGGGAATAGGGTGCCATTTGGAATGCAGATATATAATCTCACTGATTGCTTTCCCATTGTTTATTCAGGGATGGGTTTTCCAAAGCATTCGTAGATGTGTATTGGTATGTTATTTCACTTGCCGACCCATACTATAGAACAGCAAAGTGCTACGAATGTTGTTCGTTCACGCATTGAACATTGGCCGCCCCATCAAACATTGACTTTCATAAGTGTTACTCTGTCATGGCAGTGCGGCTGGGTTGTGGATAGAAATAATGTAAAACTTCAGCTACAAATGCTTTGGGAAAGTATTGATCAATAATTTAGTTAATTAGAAAAGGGGCGTGAGGCAAAGCCCTTGGTTGCAGTAAGATCATAACTTGTTTTCTTCTCACTGACCAATAAACAGCCTCACCCCCCCACCAGCTGTAACACACACGCACACACTCCATTACTCTTATCTATTCATCTTTCTCTACAGCTCTCTCTCTCTCTCTCTCTCTCTCTCTCTCTCTCTCTCTCTCTCTCTCTCTCTCTCTCTCTCTCTCTCTCTCTCTCTCTCTCTCTCTCTCTCTCTCTCCCTCTCTCTCCCTCTCTCTCTCTCTCTCTCTCCTCTCTCTCTCTCTCTCTCTCTCTCTCTCTCTCTCTCTCTCTCTCTCTCTCTCTCTCTCTCTCTCTCTCTCTCTCTCTCTCTCTCTCTCCCTCTCTCTCTCTCTCTCTCTCTCTCTCTCTCTCTCTCTCTCTCTCTCTCTCTCTCTCTCTCTCTCTCTCTCTCTCTCTCTCTCTCTCTCTCTCCTCTCTCTCTCTCTCTCTCTCTCTCTCTATCTATCTATCTATCTATCTATCTATCTATTCATCCCAGATGAACTTATATACCAGGTCCATCTCTCCAAATGCAATATTCTGCCAGAGGACATATTATATCTATTTTCTAGAGAGGAGAAATAAATGATTTCCTATATTAATCAACATACCAATCATTGTAAATCCCAGCGGTTGATATAACCTCCTTGATCATCGACATACCGTCTCTGATGTACATACAGTACGTCATGCTGAAAGGCCATCAAAGCTGAAAGAGCTTAGTTTAGCTACCCACAATTCATTTGGTTTCTGTAAGAGATATTCTTTATGATTAACTTCCTTATGTGACTCAATGAAGTAAAAGAACAAACGCTTGTGGGGTCCATCATGTAGGCCTCCTCTCTCTCCTCACATTTGTCAATTAGGCTAATATGACTGTCTGGTTTGCCTGTAGGCTATATTCAGCATCTTTTCCCCCCTTCCTATTTTATTTTCCGTGTTAATGGACTCTTCTCGGGGTGAGGAGGTCATGTATGCATCTGAATGACATCAAAAGAGAAGCAGAAGGAGAAATACAAACAGAGGTAAATGATGCAGCGACTGGAACTGGAACGAATGGCCCAATCAGCGAAGAGATCAAACTTTTCTATCTCTATGCCAATCAGGCTAAATCTGGAAGTCTCTGTTACGAGTGGATTTGATTTGTACATTTCTCCTTTTACAAATGAATCTTGCACTTTACATTTTTTGCTACATCATTCCTGCCTATTTCATTGGTTGTTTATCAACAGTAGCCTATAGGATGAAACACTGAGCTAATCATCCCAAAGCTAAAAAGGGACAGAATTGAACGGACTAAACAGAACGGCGAGAGCAGCTTTGAAACTGGAGTGGTTCTCTTTATTGGGAGAGTCAAAATGTCCACCGGAGTGAAACAACACAGAACATTGCAATTTCACCATTTCACCCCCGTTTACAATATTACCATAACATTCAGCCTTTTCCCTTTTTTCAAGAACGCCCACTCTGGTACTTCCATAACCCATTTTGAAGCTGTCTTATTATAATGGTGGTTCTAGCAAGCCTGTGCAAGCTGAGGTGTTGTGAAGGTTATCACATTATTGGGCTTATTGTGTCTTGCATGCAGGTCAAAGCAATTGCAGAGAAATATAAGCAGATGACTGTTGGAGACTGAGAAAGAGCGAGGGAGAAACGGGAGGAAAAAAGAAGGGGGAGGGAAGAGGAACGAGGTAGAGAGAGGAGTCGAAAAAATAGGAGATATGGTGCCCTTCCCAAGGACAAAATCATTTAACCCCATCACCATTAGGTTGGGGTGGCAATAGTCTGCAGTCCCAAAAATGGGTTTCGGGGTGAAAGCTGTATGTGCCATCTAGCCATCTCTGTCAGTGAGGCCCATCTGAGAGGCAGAGACCACAGATGTGAACGAGGCTCCACCACTAATTCTTCAGAGCAGACAGACTTTTAATCTCTGCCTGACTAACTGACGGACAGGATAAAAAATCATCATAGATGCTAGAGAATAGGAGTTCTGATTGGTTGCACACCCGAGTGCGTGCATGTGTGAGTGTGTGTGTGTATGTATGATAAATAGGGCCGGGACAATACCTAACGAGTATCGTGATACTAGTATCATCCTCGACTAACCTTTACCCCTGCACATTGACTCGGTACCCCCTGTATATAACGTCATTATTGTTATTTTATTGTGTAACTTTTTTTAGATTATTTTTTTACTTTGGTTTATTTAGTAAATGTTTTCTTAACTCCTTTGGATGGGTGCCTGGCGGCTGGAGGACAGCGCTGGGTGTCACCCAGGGTCTCGCGGTTCACTGGGCAAATCTACAGCTGTGCTCCAGCCTCCAGGTCAACCCAGCCCAGTGACCAATCACAACCTCAGGGTGATTCTACTCTACATACCATAACCAATCAGGGCCAGCTGCATGACTCAAACTGGAAACTAATCAAGAGATTTTTGCAGCGAGGAGCCCTGAGGCAAACAGTGGTGGACAGTTATGAGTTTAGAGTTTAAAAAAACAACCTTTTCCCCTCTCTTTCAGTAAACATGCTGGTGAGATGGGTCATATTCATTAGAAAACACTGTAGCAACACATTTTGCAACAGACAAATTTTTTAGGTAGTCCCTGCCTGACTGTTTTTGTCTGTTTGACCATGCAGTAGGATTTTAACAGTGAGGAGGCAACAGCAAATCTAGACTTTTCTTGCCTCGAGTGAGCTTTTATTAACAAACGTGAAGATAAACTGGCTATTTACAAACAAAAATAAACAGGACGATGAACAAAAGGTGGGCCTAATAAACTTATCAGAATCAAAAATAGCTCTAACAAAAGAAAATCCAGGTTTCACTCATGCCTGTAAACCCAGCAGCATACCTACCTGTTACCTGTCTGACTTGTCTCACAAACAAAGCAATGTCATGCTTCTTGTAGCAATACCCATTACCCAGAATACATCACAAACTCTTCCAATTTCATAATTGACAATCAACTTCAATAAAGGTATGAAAATGGTATACGAACACGTTCAGGTAATATATTCCACATGATAAATATCCCCACATCAATAACAGTCGATAAATGTGCTTCTCATAATAAATGGGTGTTAATCAATGTCTGGACATACATAATCAGGTAAGACTCTAGCTTATGTGACAGGTGTATGTGTGAGTGTCTGAATGAGTGAGTGAGTGAGTGAGTGGATATGTGACAGAAGCACAAACTCACAACTCTTCACACCGTCAAGACAGATGGTGTGTGTGTGTGTGTGTGTGTGTGTGTGTGTGTGTGTGTGTGTGTGTGTGTGTGTGTGTGTGTGTGTGTGTGTGTGTGTGTGTGTGTGTGTGTGTGTGTGTGTGTGTGTGTGTGTGTGTGTGTGTGTGTGTGTGTGTGTGTGTGTGGGTAGTTAGAGCCCTGGACTGGGGGGCTGGAGTTTGAATGGTTACAGGACTGGTTACACAAATACAGTCAGGGCAGGAACACCCACAAACACACACGCACAAATGTAGAGACTCGTAAAGACGCTCTCATTCATTTTCCATAAAGATTACAAACATTCACAGGCTATAATTCAATATCTTGCAATATACACACACGCACACAACACACACACACACACTTGGTCACACAAGCACAGGTGCAGAAACTCCTCAAGACGCTCTCACTCATTTTCAATAAAGATTACAAATATTCACAGGCTATGTAGTACAATAGGCGCGCACGAGCGCACATGCACACCATCCTCCACCCACTTCTAAGCTCTTTTCGTCTTCCCTCAACAACAAATCCTCTCCCCCTCACTCAATCTCTCCCTCCTTCACACCCTTCTTCTCAACTCTAACCTCTGTCTCTCTCTTTCTCTCTACGCCCCATTGCTCTCATCTCAGCACACTCAGTCGTTCTTCCTGTGTCCTCTGTGTGTTCCCCTGTGGTTGTTATGTAAGCCCGCCGCAGCCAGGCCATATTGTGACTGTGAGCCATTTGGATGCTCTGTCTCCGGCTGTGTCTCAAATGCACCCTGTTCCCTTTATAATGCACTACAGCAATGCACTAAATAGGGAATACGGTGCCGTTTGGAACGCGTCCTTGGTATCCTACTGTGGCTCCTGACCCCTTACCTCCAAGCAATAGCACCAGCCAGGAGGCATTACATGCACTTCCATTATTCATGTGCACTGGCTGTATGCTGGTCTGGGTTGTGGTAATCTAACTGACCAAATTACGCAAGATTTTAGTTCCGGGAGATTAGGGTTATGAATATTCACAGCACTAATGTGTATAGTGTCTACACCTATTCAGCTCTCCATTCATATTTTGCCTCCAACTCTGGAATAATATTATATAATCTAAGTAACTGGTAATTTTTAATTTTTTAAATTTTTATTTAATCTTTATTTAACTAGGCAAGTAATGATGTCCCATTGCCAGTCATACCCAATCCTAGACCCAGGCACACAAGCAGGCAGGCAGATACAGTTTCTGTGGGATGAAGCTGGCAATTAGAGCAGTAAGGAATGATACAAATTGGGAATATCTCTTATTTCTCATCACTGTAACTAACGCCGTCCTAGACATCAGCCGTGAGATGCAGCTTACATTCAGTATTTTTCAGCTCCCCTATCTCATTGAATAACATTCAATTATCTACATAGATGCAGCAGTTAGAGCCCTTAGAGCGTAGAATAAAGACATTGACATGATGTTTAATCACAGAACCTGGCAGCAGAAACAGCAGTGAGGACACTTTGGGTCATATTCATTATGGCACACCATAGCAAAACATTTAGCAATGACAGAGGAAAATAAGCAAGTTCAGGTTGTTCTTCCCTGTTTCAGTCTGTTTTCTTCCATTTGGTGCCTAATGAACACAACCCACGTGTCATCTCGCAGTAAGACAGATCCTCGGCTGCAGATGGCATGTTTAGTCTACTCTTCCTCACTGGGGCTTTTTTATGATGCCTGTATGGGACACATAGCTGAAGTGTACGCTCCCTCCCTCTGAAGTGTTTAAACCTAAAGATGAATGGATGACTCTGAGAGCTGTGAGTTTCAAAACAAGAAGAGGTGTGTGTGTGTGTGTGTGT
Organism: Coregonus clupeaformis; assembly: GCF_020615455.1. Lineage (NCBI taxonomy): Eukaryota > Metazoa > Chordata > Actinopteri > Salmoniformes > Salmonidae > Coregonus > Coregonus clupeaformis. The sequence continues at coordinate 5,959,046 of NC_059197.1, read as the reverse complement.
GTGTGTGTGTGTGTGTGTGTGTGTGTGTGTGTGTGTGTGTGTGTGTGTGTGTGTGTGTGTGTGTGTGTGTGGTAGTGTGTAGAGAGAGAGTGAAACTGAGAATAGTTTTGATGTTGATGGAATAGGATGAGGTAAATAATAGTGATAGTCTCTCGTGACAGATTATTAGTGAATGCAATATTTGGTTCTGGGGTCCGAGATGAACAATGATATAGATCTCATCTCTACAAGTGTTTAGAATAGGATCGGAAACATAACTCCGTAACTTCACTGTAACTAGCAGAGCAGAACTAAAGGTGCAGAAGACTTCGGTTCCAAATTGCTTACCCTCCGTCAATGTGGTCAGGGGTCTGATGAAATTCACTGTAACTATCGCAGCTAGGTAACACCTCACTGTGAGTTCAGTTCATGCATTAAAACAGGAGAGAGTGATCAAATGTGACAAGACCTAGATTTTGTGAGGAGTGAAAAGAGAGAACTTACAAGCTTTTATCTTATCACTTTGAGCTCCTGAGTGCATAGTCCCTTTTCCTCCCTGAGCCTTCCACACACACACACATTCCTGTCTCTATTCAGGAATATATGTCACTGTAATTGTCACATCCTCAACCAGTTTGTGTGGCCATATTGTCTCCATCAAATGAAATGAGTGGATAATAAAGATATCAATGTCACCAACTTAGCACTGTGTGTCCAAGACAATTTCCCTTCAGGGACAATAAACTTGATCCTATCTTAAACACGACCTCTGACCTTAACTTAAATACCTCTGCTGCCGCTGAGTGTGTAATCAATGACAATCACATTGTGACAATCACATTGATAAAAGTGATCATATTAGATGATTCCATAAATGTAAACAAAAACCGTATCCCATCAAGCTTATTAAATCTGCATTCCAAACACTCACTTGCACAGACCCTGTTTACTCCTGGCCCAGGGTCTGTAATTAACTAAGCTGATATGGCCACAGGCCTATTACTGTGATAATCCTGGTAAACAGAAGAGGGTGTGGGGGGAATCAACAAACACACAAGCACACCCACAAGCACACACTCACACACACACACACACACACACACACACACACCCCTACCCCCTGCTCCTCATCCACTCTACCACTGTGACTGTCTGCTGGGGACCCACTCTCAGTCACAGTCACAGTCACAGTCTCATCAGTGAGTCTTCTTTTACATTTGATTGATTAGTTGTGTAACCCGGGAAGAGTTGAATTGTGAATTGAGAGGCTGAACAATTTGTCACAGAGGAGAGAGGTGAAACACACACACACACACACACACACACACACACACACACACACACACACACACACTGAGAGAGAGGCGATGCTACAGGAAGATGGCAGGCATCTCTTCCTGCTCACATAAAACACCCCAGGGATTGATAGGATCTGGACAAATTGTGTAAAAACAGCACTGTCTCATTTGCACACACAATGGGAAGATTACAAATCTTTTTAATCGATTCAGAGCTCGGAATGAGACTGAGGGAAAGGACAGGTGGACGGAGTGATACCTTTGTTTTCTAGTAAGAACACCAGCCCTTACCAGTCGAGTCCCAAGGGGACAATTCCTGTGCTATAAATTGCCATCGATTTGGTGGCAGTCAGATAGGTACAAATTAAAGAATTTAATAGGATTTTATAGGATTTTAAAATCATCCTGATGTGCCAGGTAGCCTGTTTAGCATTTGTTTAAACTGTGAACACTGGGCATGCACAAAAGCACACACGAACACACACACATACTACTCACCATATTGCATCTCCCCTCAGCATCATCCTCCAGGAGGCCCAGCCTGCACAGAGCCTTCTCATTCTTCAGCCAGTACTCTGACGAGTCCAGCACACTGCTACTGCACAGCACCTGGAAGACACAGATAACACACACTCTTACACACAGACACATGACTGAACTCCTTATCAGAATGTATAATATAGGAAAGTACATACAAATTCACACAGACACACACACGCTCTCTCAAGCACACAAACACACAAGTCCCCCATTCACCTTCAGCTGACAATCTTAGTGTTTACCCTCTGGCTATAAAGATCTCTACAGGCCCTTTGTTCAAGGGGTGCTCTGTGGGACCTTGCTCTGTAAGAGGGATCAATAGTCTGTCAGTTAGCCTATTTACTCTCCACATATTTACTGTGTTTTTACGTTTCCCCCGCGGGCTGTTTCAATGGACCCTATGGGTTAAGTGTCAAGTCCTGTTGACCTGCGACTTTCAATGACACTCAAGAGTCAAGATTTCCTTTGTCAGAGGGACACATACAGTGGGGGGAAAAAGTATTTAGTCAGCCACCAATTGTGCAAGTTCTCCCACTTAAAAAGATGAGAGAGGCCTGTAATTTTCGTCATAGGTACACGTCAACTATGACAGACAAATTGAGGAAAAAAAATCCAGAAAATCACATTGTAGGATTTTTAATGAATTTATTTGCAAATTATGGTGGAAAATAAGTATTTGGTCACCTACAAACAAGCAAGAATTCTGGCTCTCACAGACCTGTAACTTCTTCTTTAAGAGGCTCCTCTGTCCTCCACTCATTACCTGTATTAATGGCACCTGTTTGAACGTGTTATCAGTATAAAAGACACCTGTCCACAACCTCAAACAGTCACACTCCAAACTCCACTATGGCCAAGACCAAAGAGCTGTCAAAGGACACCAGAAACAAAATTGTAGACCTGCACCAGGCTGGGAAGACTGAATCTGCAATAGGTAAGCAGCTTGGTTTGAAGAAATCAACTGTGGGAGCAATTATTAGGAAATGGAAGACATACAACACCACTGATAATCTCCCTCGATCTGGGGCTCCACGCAAGATCTCACCCCGTGGGGTCAAAATGATCACATGAACGGTGAGCAAAAATCCCAGAACCACACGGGGGGACCTAGTGAATGACCTGCAGAGAGCTGGGACCAAAGTAACAAAGCCTACCATCAGTAACACACTACGCCGCCAGGGACTCAAATCCTGCAGTGCCAAACGTGTCCCCCTGCTTAAGCCAGTACATGTCCAGGCCCGTCTGAAGTTTACTAGAGTGCATTTGGATGATCCAGAAGAGGATTGGGAGAATGTTATATGGTTCGATGAAACCAAAATAGAAATTTTTTGTAAAAACTCAACTCGTCGTGTTTGGAGGACAAAGAATGCTGAGTTGCAGCCAAAGAACACCATACCTACTGTGAAGCATGGGGGTGCAAACATCATGCTTTGGGGCTGTTTTTCTGCAAAGGGACTAGGACGACTGATCCGTGTAAAGGAAAGAATAAATGGGGCCATGTATCGTGAGATTTTGAGTGAAAACCTCCTTCCATCAGCAAGGGCATTGAAGATGAAACGTCGCTGGGTCTTTCAGCATGACAATGATCCCAAACTCACCGCCCGGGCAACGAAGGAGTGGCTTCTGTAATACCTTGCTAAAACCAAGTATAGAGTTTATTTGTTATAATTCATTGGTATTAGATTTAAAAGGTGATCGAATAGCTCCTGATTTGTAATGTCATTAATGCATTTCTTTTGAAGCAATGTTTAAAAAAAAATGTACAAGTAAATAGGTTGGTTTATTTTTAAGTTTAAATTTCCCACGTATCTTGTTAAAGTTTTGACCAATGAGGTAACTTGTTAAGTTGTGGCCAATGGGAGAGTGGACTGGTTGCTGGGGAGGAAAGAGAGGGAAAAGTTGAGAGGAGAAAGAGGAGAGACGTTAGTGGCGTTGGGGAAGAAAAAAACGACCCAAGGAACGATAAAGATAAAACAAAACTATACCTACAGAGTTTGTTTTAAAGGGAAATCCTGATTTTATTTCTATAAGAAAGTGTGTATTAGTTCGTTAAGAAAGACCTAGTAGAGACTGAAGCTGCCGTCACATTGTGGAGACACTCGACATTCTAGAGGTTAGCCTAGCATCGTGCAAGACTTGGAGAGAATTGCTTGTGACAACCAACGAGTTCGGGTTTCCAACGGATGTCTGTTGCTGCTACGGATTACTGGCTGCATTGATAGCTGTGTTCGCTGTGGATCTTGTGAGGACACCTGCACGGAACTACTATTTTTTCGCTGAGGCATTATCTACAAGTAGTGAGTAACTACAAATGTGTGGTGGACTTCAGGACTTTATGTATGTCGTCATTTTTTTATGAGCTCCAACGCGCACCCAGGGTTTAAGCAAGCTTGCAAATAATTTGGACATGGGTTGTGGGAAAATCATTGGGGTTTATAATTTGTATTTCTTTTGATGTGATATATTGAACATTTGATTAATATAGATATTGAACCTTATGTCTGTTGTATTGGTGGAGTCATTTACTGTTTCAGTTTCATTTAATGCATGGGAAAGCATATCCTTATACCAATAACCAAGTCTATAATCATTCTATCTGAAGTTAATACCCTATTTGTCATTCACCCTAGCAAGTTTACAATAGGGATTCTTATTGGAGATGTCCTTCTCACCTAATATCCCATGCTGTTCAGATATTCTAAATAAGGTAATATCTTGAGAGTCAAATTCGAGCCTGGTGAGAGGGTTACATTTTTGGGGGGCTCGTCCGGGATCTTGGTTATTGTTGATGGGATATTTTTGACTCCCCATTTGACAATTTTGAATTGAAATTTTGGATTTTCTTCTGACATTGCTGTATAGGCATAAACCTACAACATGCATGTTGAAGAGATTGTTACCTGGTGTAGAGAGAAACAGCTAGCTACTAATCGTGCAGTTGTCCTTAGCAGTGTTACAGATGATGTGTCTGATGAGGTTCTGCTGGAAACGCTGACTTATGTTAAGGCTTTTGGTAAAATTAGACTGCATGGTCGTTGTTCTTATTCAGCTGGTAACAAGCAGTATGTTTTGGTAGAGATATCAAACAACCTTAACGAAATAGCTGTGCCAAGTGTTGTTGGGATACCTGGAGAGTTGGGTCCCTGGCCTGTACATGTAGTTTCACAAGTCACATCTCCAGTTGAGAGAGAGGGTGAAGATTTCCAGGCAAAGCTATTATCCTTTCTGAGATATGAAGGGAAGACTGTGGCTGATGTTAAAGGCCTGGTAAGTCCCTCTGGTGCTGACCTCAACGCTGAACTGGTTACTGCCATAAGTTCACTGGTAGAAAAATGCAACAATGTGCCATCTGAGACTCAGAGTTACCGTAAGCTACGTATGTTCTCAGGTGTGAAGCCCACTCCTAGTGGAGAGGAAGAGTATGACGCATGGGCTGAGCAAACCACCCATTTTCTAGAGGAATGGCAGTGCACCGACAATGTGAAAAAACAGAGAATAATAGAAAGTCTTAAAGGGCCTGCTGCTGACATTGTGAGGTTCTTTAGGACCGGAAACCCCCATGCTGCACCTGATCTCATGGTAAGGTTCAGAAACACATTCCAGAGTGAAGGAGAGAAGCTTTCAGCTTACCTGTTGAGACTTGACAAATTGCTGCACACTGTATATCGAAAAGGAGGCATTGAGCTGTCAGAGATGAATCGCACACGCATTGGCCAAGTAGTGAGAGGTGCATCCTCACATGACATGGTTGCGCTTCGTATTCGCATGACCTATAAGCTGCGTGATCCACCAACCTTTACTGAGCTGCTGCAGGAAGTAAGGGAGGAGGAGGACATGATTCAAGACAGGAACACAACGAAGAGTGTTGTGAAGTCATCAGCTGTTGCTCCTGTTGCTACAGTTTGTGAAGAAGCTAATACTGAGATAGAAGTGCTGAGAAAAGAGCTAAAAGGTTTGAAAATTGAAATGACACGTCTCATGTCTGCTAACGTCACAGCAGCTCACTCTGACACACAAAGGTCAGATGTTGCATTTAAAAGCAAAAAGAAAAGGGTAAATCCATCACAAGAACAGACACAGGCCGACAGAAACCCTGGAGTGTTCTGTTATAGATGTGGAGAAGATGGCCATTTCAAGAGAAACTGTGAAGGTGAAGAGAACTTGAGGAAAGTCAACACACGCCTGATCAAACAAAAACGGTCTATGGGAAACTACAGAGGGACCCAGTAAAGGAGCGGCCTGACGTCCCGGTGAAGACACGTTCCACAAAGTGCCACAAGTATGAAGACATGAAAGACATGCTACCTACAGGTTTAGTTGGCCCAAGTTCTGTCGTTTCTGTACAGATTGAAGGTGTTTATACTAAAGCTTTACTAGATAGTGGTTCTCAGATTACTCTACTTTACAGATCCTTTTATGACAAGTACCTGACGCATTTGCCATTGATTCCTATAGGAAACTTAGAGATATGGGGCCTTAGCTCTGAGCAGTATCCATATGATGGCTATTTGTCGCTCAAGCTTGAGTTCTCGGGATCGGTTGTGGGCGTAGCAGAGACCATTGAAGCACTTGTGTTGGTATGTCCAGATCCGGCCATGAAAGGTGACGTGTCTATTCTGGTCGGCACAAATACGTCTGTAGTGAAGAGACTTATGACTGCTTGCAGAGAAAAGGAAGGTGAAGGTTTCCTTAGCACACTACAAGTTCATCCTGCTATCAAGGAGGCATATGAGAGGATGAGAGAAAGCTCAACTGATGATGATGAGAAGAAAGGAACGGTCTGGTTTGCACAGACAAAACCTGTCACCCTGCCACCTGGTGGGCAGGCGAGAGTTACTGGAATTCCAAAGTTTCCTGGGATACCTTCTACTCAAACCCTTCTGGTAGAGAGGCCTGAAGAACCCCGGTTCCCTGAAGAACTACTAGTGAGGCCTGAAATCCAGACGGTTGCAGTTGTGTCGTCTAGAAGAATCACCCTTACTGTCAGGAATGTCTCGACAAAGGAGATCACTCTGAAACGAGGTATGCCTATTGCTCATCTGTTTCCTGTAGATATTGCTCCTGGGTTTCCATTGAAACGAGAGCAGGATTCATCTGAGAAGTTGACGTCTTCTTCATTCAACTTTGGAGATTCTCCAGTGCCTGAGGGATGGAAGAAGAGGTTATGTGAAAAGATGATGGAACGGAAAGAAGTGTTCTCAACACATGAGTTTGATGTGGGTTGTTCAAAGAGTACTCATCACACCATCAGAGTTACTGAAGACAAACCGTTTAGGGAGAGATCTCGCCGCTTGGCTCCAGCTGATGTTGAAGATGTAAGGAAGCATCTAAATAACTTGAAAAGTTCTGGGATCATATCTGAGTCGAGAAGCCCCTATGCATCTCCTATTGTGGTGGTGAGGAAAAAGAATGGCACCATACGCATGTGTGTTGATTACAGGACCCTCAACAAGCGCACTGTTCCCCGACCAGTACACAGTCCCACGTGTGGAGGATGCTCTGACATGTTTGAGTGGGAGCAAATGGTTCAGTGTGTTAGATCTCCGAAGCGGATACTATCAAATCCCAATGGGTGACACAGATAAAGAGAAGACTGCATTTATCTGTCCAGTTGGATTTTACCAATTTGAGAGGATGCCACAGGGTGTGTCCGGAGCACCTGCAACATTTCAACGTGTCATGGAACAGACAGTTGGAGACATGAATCTACTCGAAGTTCTTGTTTACCTTGACGACTTAATCGTGTTTGGAAGGACGCTGGAAGAACACGAGCAGAGGTTGCTCAAGGTGTTGGACCGCTTGAAAAGTGAAGGCCTAAAACTGTCCCTTGACAAGTGTCAGTTTTGCCGCACATCTGTCAACTATGTTGGACATATCATATCCCAGAATGGAGTGGCCACAGACCCATCAAAAATTGAAGCTGTCACCACGTGGCCAAGGCCTGAAACTGTGACTGCTCTGCGTTCTTTCCTAGGATTCTGTGGATATTACAGGAGATTTGTGAAAGACTACTCTAAAGTGAGTTACCCCTTGAATCAGCTCTTATGTGGATATCTTCCCGCAGGCAAGAAAGGGAGAAAGCCCAAGGAAGAGGTGAAAGCCTACTTCAACAACTCAGAACCATTTGGATCAAGGTGGAATGAGAAGTGTGAATTGGCATTCGAGACATTGAAGGAAAGCCTCACAAAAGCTCCTGTGTTAGCTTTTGCTGATCCTCAGTTACCATACGTTCTACATGTAGATGCTAGCCGCGAAGGGTTAGGTGGAGTACTGTACCAAGACCAAGGTGAGGGTCTGCGTCCTGTGGCATTTGTGAGTCGAAGCCTGACCGCTTCTGAACGCAACTACCCAGCTCACAAGTTAGAGTTTCTTGCGTTGAAGTGGGCCGTGGTTGATAAACTACATGATTACCTGTATGGGGTCAAGTTCGAGGTTAGAACAGACAACAACCCATTGACATATGTCCTCACGTCCGCAAAACTGGATGCCACTGGTCATCGTTGGCTGGCTGCGTTGTCTACCTATGACTTTAGTCTCAAGTACAGGCCAGGCAGGCAGAACATAGATGCCGATGCTTTATCTCGCCGCCCTCATCAGCAATATGCAGTGGAACAAGATTGGAGAGACATTCCTGCATCCGGTGTTAGAGCCATGTGCCAGATGTCTAATGTTGTTAGAATAACTCCTGGATCATCTCATAGTAGAGTGATTGATCAGTTGGGAGCCTCTATGCATGCTGTGCCTCAAGCATACTGTAACCTGAGCATGCTGAAGTCTAACATGCCCAGATTGAGCACTATGGAACTTTCTGCATCGCAACAAGAAGATCCTTGCTTAGGAGAGATGTGGGTTGCTCTTAATAAACATGATATCACCAGGGTGACCAAGACAAAACATCCACTCATCTCTTTGCTCCTGAGAGAGTGGGAGAAGCTAAAGATGGAAGATGGAGTTATGTACAGGATCACACATCCGCCAAACAAGACTCGTCGTGCTCAGTTACTTCTTCCAGAGAAGTTCAGAACTATGGTTCTCACGTCGCTGCATGATGACTCAGGTCATTTAGGATTTGACAAGACATATGGACTTGTCAGAGACCGGTTCTACTGGCCACGCATGAAGATGGAAGTAGAAGAGTACTGTAAGTCCTGTGCTCGCTGTGTACAGAGGAAAACACTTCCAAAGATAGTTGCGCCGCTTGGTCATATGCAAAGTGATGGACCTATGGACCTTGTGTGTATGGATTTCCTGTCCATTGAGCCAGACTCCAGTAACACAGCGAATGTTCTTGTCATTACGGATCATTACACAAGATACGCTCAAGCTTTTCCTACGAAGGATCAGAAAGCATCCACGGTCGCCAAGGTATTGTGGGAGAGGTACTTCATCCATTATGGTCTGCCCAAGAGGATGCATAGTGATCAAGGTAGAGATTTTGAAAGTCGACTCATCCATGAGCTACTGAATATGCTTGGAGTGGAGAAGTCAAGGACAACACCATATCATCCTCAGGGAGATCCGCAACCCGAGAGATTCAACCGAACCTTGTTGAACATGCTTGGAACTCTTGATCCTACACGAAAGAACAAATGGAGTCAGTATGTTGGGCATCTAGTGCACTCGTATAACTGTAGTCGGAATGAAGCGACTGGCTATTCGCCATATTTTTTGATGTTTGGACGTGAAGCTAGATTGCCTGTTGATATTTGTTTTGGAGTCTCGAGTGATAGCTCTTCAGAGAGAACTTATCTCAAGTATGTATCTGATATGAAGAAACAGTTACAAGCTACTTACAAACTTGCTGAGAGCACTGCTGGAAAGCAAAACCAAGAAAACAAACAGCGATATGATAAGAAGATCCGCTACACGCAACTTATGCCTGGAGACAGAGTCCTCATACGGAATCTAGGACTGCAAGGAAAACATAAGCTGGCAGATCGCTGGGCCTCTACGCCATATGTGGTGGAAAGTCAGATGTCAAACTTACCTGTGTTTCGTTTGAAGCCTGAAATTGGAGATGGACCCATTAAGATTCTTCATCGAAACCACCTGCTACCACTGGGGCAGAAAGTGCGCATAGAACCTGTGGTTAACATAGAACCAACACCTGGTAGAAGGACCCTGCAAAGAAGGAGGAAGAGAAAGGGAAATGAAAAGTTGCCTGGAAACTGTACTCCTCAGAATGATGAGAAAGTTGAAGAGGTTGAGAATCCAGAAGATGAGAAGGATTTTGACTCAGAAGATGAAGACATCGGAGTATGGTATGAAGTGCCAAATACAAACTGTATAAGCCGAGAAGTGGAAGAGATGTCGGAACCATTTAGCTGGGACTTAGACATAGTTTGGAATCAAATGACAGGGGAACCTGAAAGAGCAGACCAAGTTCTGGAAGTAAAAGAGTCCAGTCAAGAAGCTGAGGTCGCAACTGGAGTTGAAGTAGATGATAATGAGGCATCTAACTCAGTTGAAGAGATTACAGAAGAGGAACGAGAAGTTCAGGGAGAAGTGGAAACTTCGGAGGAAATGGAAGGACCAGGGATAAGAAGATCTCAGAGAGTAAAGAAAGCACCTGGTTTACTTACCTATGATAAACCCGGAGTTCCAAGTATAGCCCCAGTTGTCAGATATTGTTCCACATTGTACAAGTGGATTGGATAAGGGAAACACAAATGTATCTCATTTTCAATTATCTAACAAGTTTGTCTCAGCTGTAGGTTGTAGTTAAGAGTTGACACATTTACTTGTCATTACATCTCACTTATGTTTACAAGTCATGAGGACATGCCTATTTTGGTGGGGGGAGAGTGTAATACCTTGCTAAAACCAAGTATAGAGTTTATTTGTTATAATTCATTGGTATTAGATTTAAAAGGTGATCGAATAGCTCCTGATTTGTAATGTCATTAATGCATTTCTTTTGAAGCAATGTTTAAAAAAAAATGTACAAGTAAATAGGTTGGTTTATTTTTAAGTTTAAATTTCCCACGTATCTTGTTAAAGTTTTGACCAATGAGGTAACTTGTTAAGTTGTGGCCAATGGGAGAGTGGACTGGTTGCTGGGGAGGAAAGAGAGGGAAAAGTTGAGAGGAGAAAGAGGAGAGACGTTAGTGGCGTTGGGGAAGAAAAAAACGACCCAAGGAAACGATAAAGATAAAACAAAACTATACCTACAGAGTTTGTTTTAAAGGGAAATCCTGATTTTATTTCTATAAGAAAGTGTGTATTAGTTCGTTAAGAAAGACCTAGTAGAGACTGAAGCTGCCGTCACATTGTGGAGACACTCGACATTCTAGAGGTTAGCCTAGCATCGTGCAAGACTTGGAGAGAATTGCTTGTGACGACCAACGAGTTCGGGTTTCCAACGGATGTCTGTTGCTGCTACGGATTACTGGCTGCATTGATAGCTGTGTTCGCTGTGGATCTTGTGAGGACACCTGCACGGAACTACTATTTTTTCGCTGAGGCATTATCTACAAGTAGTGAGTAACTACAAATGTGTGGTGGACTTCAGGACTTTATGTATGTCGTCATTTTTTTTATGAGCTCCAACGCGCACCCAGGGTTTAAGCAAGCTTGCAAATAATTTGGACATGGGTTGTGGGAAAATCATTGGGGTTTATAATTTGTATTTCTTTTGATGTGATATATTGAACATTTGATTAATATAGATATTGAACCTTATGTCTGTTGTATTGGTGGAGTCATTTACTGTTTCAGTTTCATTTAATGCATGGGAAAGCATATCCTTATACCAATAACCAAGTCTATAATCATTCTATCTGAAGTTAATACCCTATTTGTCATTCACCCTAGCAAGTTTACAATAGGGATTCTTATTGGAGATGTCCTTCTCACCTAATATCCCATGCTGTTCAGATATTCTAAATAAGGTAATATCTTGAGAGTCAAATTCGAGCCTGGTGAGAGGGTTACACTTCGTAAGAAGCATTTCAAGGTCCTGGAGTGGCCTAGCCAGTCTCCAGATCTCAACCCCATAGAAAATCTTTGGAGGGAGTTGAAAGTCTGTGTTGCCCAGCGACAGCCCCAAAACATCACTGCTCTAGAGGAGATCTGCATGGAGGAATGGGCCAAAATACCAGCAACAGTGTGTGAAAACCTTGTGAAGACTTACAGAAAACGTTTGACCTGTGTCATTGCCAACAAAGGTTATGTAACAAAGTATTGAGAAACTTTTGTTATTGACCAAATACTTATTTTCCACCATAATTTGCAAATAAATTCATTAAAAATCCTAAAATGTGATTTTCTGGATTTTTTTTCCTCATTTTGTCTGTCATAGTTGACGTGTACCTATGATGAAAATTACAGGCCTCTCTCATCTTTTTAATTGGGAGAACTTGCACAATTGGTGGCTGACTAAATACTTTTTTCCCCCACTGTATATACATATGAAGAGTTATTGATTATTGTAGTATTGGGTAAATGGTGCTGGTCGTTACTAAGACTTTGAAAGTCACTGGGATCCCTCAGGAGATACAACAAGATATTCTAATCATAATCCATAAGATAACTTTTCAAATGGAACCTTTCACATACATTTAGTCTGAAACTGCCATCCTAATTCATCAGTGATTGAATCATCTCTAACCAATCAGAGTATGAAAGCCAATGACATTAGGCCAGGCTGGCTCTGGCCCATCCCATCGGTTTCTGTGACCAATCAGAACGGTCCGAATGTGTTCGAATTCTATAAGGGTAAGGGGGATACCTAGTCAGTTGCACAACTGAATGCATTCAACCCAAATGTGTCTTCCGCATTTAACCCAACCCCCCTGAAAGCAGGGAGGAAAGCAAATCCAGAAAAATAAATGCTAGTGGGCATAGTGTTTGGCCAGAGTAATGTGGATGGGTAGGGGCTGCAAAACAATAGCGATGATGATAATTTCCATGGTGTATTTTTAGGCTGACGCCATCATGCCCCCTGTGCCCCTGTCCTGTGCTATCTCCCCCTGGTGTTGTCCATCTGCTCTGGGCCATGGCCAGGTAGAGGTGACTCACACTCAGGTGGCCTCATGGTCATGACATCACAATTTGGCAGAGCTTGGAGTGAGGGCAGGGTCGTGGTCATTAGGCCCAAACCGGGGAGGTGCTATTTCAACTTGTCCAAAAATAAATGCTTTATTTTTTCTTCCATTGCAAAACTTTTTTCTACGATGTGCACCAATGAACATAACTCAGCTTCATACAGGTGCTTGAGCAGGTGCTTGATATCATAGTAAATATTCACCAGCAAAAAAATTAAGACTGTGTAATAATGTTATTCTCCCACATGTATCTTAGTAAGCCAATATTTTGATTGTTAGGTCTTTGTCAAGTCAGGGGACCTTACCTACAGTTAGGGTTAAAATGTTGTCTTTATAAATACACACTTGGGAGCCATACAGTTTTGTGTCATTGTGCAGAGACTTCAATTACAAATACTACATGTAATCTTATTTTTGTATGTTAGCGACAGAGCGGCGAGGCTCAATGGAAGTCATTTACAGTGGGGAAAAAACGTATTTAGTCAGCAACCAATTATGCAAGTTCTCCCACTTAAAAAGATGAGAGAGGCCTGTAATTCTCATCATAGGTACACGTCAACTATGACAGACAAATTGAGATTTTTTTTTCCAGAAAATCACATTGTAGGATTTTTTATGAATGTATTTGCAAATTATGGTGGAAAATAAGTATTTGGTCACCTACAAACAAGCAAGATTTCTGGCTCTCACAGACCTGTAACTTCTTCTTTAAGAGGCTCCTCTGTCCTCCACTCGTTACCTGTATTAATGGCACCTGTTTGAACTTGTTATCAGTATAAAAGACACCTGTCCACAACCTCAAACAGTCACACTCCAAACTCCACTATGGCCAAGACCAAAGAGCTGTCAAAGGACACCAGAAACAAAATTGTAGACCTGCACCAGGCTGGGAAGACTGAATCTGCAATAGGTAAGCAGCTTGGTTTCAAGAAATCAACTGTGGGAGCAATTATTAGGAAATGGAAGACATACAACACCACTGATAATCTCCCTCGATCTGGGGCCCCACGCAAGATCTCACAGTGTGGGGTCAAAATGATCACAAGAACGGTGAGCAAAAATCCCAGAACCACACCGGGGGACCTAGTGAATGACCTGCAGAGAGCTGGGACCAAAGTAACAAAGCCTACCATCAGTAACACACTACGCCGCCAGGGACTCAAATCCTGCAGTGCCAGACGTGTCCCCCTGCTTAAGCCAGTACATGTCCAGGCCCGTCTGAAGTTTGCTAGAGTGCATTTGGATGATCCAGAAGAGGATTGGGAGAATGTTATATGGTCAGATGAAACCAAAATATAACTTTTTGGTAAAAACTCAACTCGTCGTGTTTGGAGGACAAAGAATGCTGAGTTGCATCCAAAGAACACCATACCTACTGTGAAGCATGGGGGTGGAAACATCATGCTTTGGGGCTGTTTTTCTGCAAAGGGACTAGGACGACTGATCCGTGTAAAGGAAAGAATGAATGGGGCCATGTATCGTGAGATTTTGAGTGAAAACCTCCTTCCATCAGCAAGGGCATTGAAGATGAAACGTGGCTGGGTCTTTCAGCATGACAATGATCCCAAACACACCGCCCGGGCAACGAAGGAGTGGCTTCGTAAGAAGCATTTCAAGGTCCTGGAGTGGCCTAGCCAGTCTCCAGATCTCAACCCCATAGAAAATCTTTGGAGGGAGTTGAAAGTCCGTGTTGCCCAGCGACAGCCCCAAAACATCACTGCTCTAGAGGAGATCTGCATGGAGGAATGGGCCAAAATACCAGCAACAGTGTGTGAAAACCTTGTGAAGACTTACAGAAAACGTTTGACCTGTGTCATTGCCAACAAAGGGTATATAACAAAGTATTGAGAAACTTTTGTTATTGACCAAATACTTATTTTCCACCATAATTTGCAAATAAATTCATTAAAAATCCTACAATGTGATTTTCTGGATTTTTTTTCCTCATTTTGTCTGTCATAGTTGACGTGTACCTATGATGAAAATTACAGGCCCCTCATCTTTTTAAGTGAGAGAACTTGCACAATTGGTGGCTGACTAAATACTTTTTTCCCCCACTGTAACTTGACGGCCCGTCTACTAATGAAGTGACTGAACAAAAAGCAATATCAACTGACAATGCTCCTTATTCTAGAGGAAGGAGGGGGAGCTGAACAGAAGAGGTTGAAATTCAACGTAATCTCCCCCAGAGACCAGTGTTATTTTCCATTTCTCTCATCGTCTCCCTGACACAGTGAGATGATCAATCAAACTAGATGACCTGAAACTCCAGGTCCAGGACCTTCATCATTACTGTCTGTTGAAATGGCACAAACTCTCCCTCACCAGGGAGAGGGAGACACACACACACATGAATATTTACCGGACATACACACCTACACACACCGTCCCCCTGTATTTACCTTCTTGCAGGCGGTGACGGAGGATCCCAGGGTGCTATCTGTGCTGACTCCCTCGACGTCTGCCGACTCAGAGCTCTCGAACATGGCTGACGACTGGAAGTTACTGCAGGAGGAGAACAAAGTGTGTCTGTGTCAGGACCCACTGTACACAGCCCAATGCCCCAGGGCAGGGCCTCTGTTTGGGCTTTAGAGAACCTATTAGCCCATGGGTGAACACCCTGGTCTGGGGACATGCTCCCTGGCATCCCTGGCATGCCCAATGCTGTACAGAACCAGCCATTATAGAGTTGCATGAGAGTAACACAAAAACTCTGAACCTCTACCAAAAACAAGGGCAAACTCAGCCATAGCATTTGTCTTGGGGTGCTTGAGACAATGTATGGTGATCGTGGGCATGTTTACAACCAATATACAATTGAATGGATGAAATAAATTGTTTTCCTCATTAACTTAATTATCTGTGATCTGTAATCTTAAAGTTAACTTGGAGAAAAAAGCACCTGATTTTTTATCAGAAGTTTGTATTAATTAGGATAAAACTGGCACATAAAAAAGGAGGGAGGTACATGAAGACCAAAGAGCCAGTTGGCTCTGTGATCATCACTTTTATGGTAAATTTTAAGTATTTTATTTTGGAACTGGTTTAATTTAGGGATTAGCCTATTTATAGCTGTATCGAATCAGAATTTATGTATGCCTACATTGTATCTTACCCAAGGTAAGTAAGTCCCCTCCTTTGAGGGGAAGTTTTCTGTGCATCCCAGGGGCCAAATGTGTTATGCTGAATCTGCATAACTGAACCTCTATGAAATGGTGTACAATGATTATTATACCAAATTGTAATATGGTTATAGCACTGCTATACCAGGGCCTCTACACCACAGTAATATATTTACAATGGTCAATGCAAGAGCTCAGCACACAATCCCAAGATACTCTGTCATTCACCAGGTGCAAAACTGGAACTGGTCCCCAAGGTAAAGTGCTCTTCACAATCACAAACAACACACTGCAGTAACTAATTTCACATATGTGACCCATAAATTGGATGGCTATTTTATGGCACACACAAAGAAACATAAATGAATCCTCACAAAATAGAGACAATTGAAGTCAGAATATGCTAAATATTTAGTTTCACACAAATCCGCGGCTCCGTAGGTTAACTGATTCGTGAGCATGACCTTTCCGTATGAAGATGGTTAGCGTGATGGTTGGCAAATCATTATGCACATTTTGCGCGCTGCTTAGCGCCCGGGTCTCATCCGAGCCATGTTGAAGCCGACACACACATTTCATCTTCTGATACGAGTGGCACACTATAACGTCTCATCATTATGATAGACTCATTGCCTCCGGTTTGTAGATGATCCCGGTCACGGCCGTGGAGACAAGGTGGGCGATACGGTAATATCAGCACTTAATCATGAAGCGATAAGCAGATAAGCAGGTTCAGCGTGTGGCAAACCGCAAATGCCGGAAGGGATGGACTATTTTTTAGAATTCATATAGGCTATATCTCAATCGCTGTTAAAAATCGTATTTTCTGGTGTTCCTACATTTTACGTTGTGCTCCTAACTTATTAAAGTTGGGAGCACCAGTGCTACCATTTATTTTATTTTATTAAGAGCCCTGACTATGAATGACGTTAGTCTGGAGCCCTGTAAAAGTAATTAACAATTAGGGTAGGTGTTGATTCAGGGGAACACATATGACAGGCACTAATTTATGATATAGCCTATGTCGTTAGCTTGGCTTTTATAATGTTGGCCTATAAGCTAATGATTTAGGCTATATTGTAAATTAGTGCCTGTCATATGTATTATGGCTTAAGCCGACAGACAGACCGACAGACAGAGAACAAGAAGAAGCACAGAGTGACACCAGAGAAGGGGGGTGAGTTGGCTGCGTGCTCAGTGATGTGGGCTGGTGTGGATAACATGCCAAAGCCGAATTCTTGACCCAGTCTGCCCCTGGCAAACCGATCAAATTAATGCATGAACTATTAGGCTAATGCATTGATTGACATTTGTTTGTCTTTAGGCTACTCTGTATTGCGCATTGAAGTGAACCGAGATGGTTAGGCTATGTCTCCAAATGCGTGGCACCGCACACGCAAAGTGGGCATTTTTGGTTAGCTGCACGACACAGTGTTTATACCATTTTTTCATCATTCAAATAACCATAACACATATTTTAAGAGTAGTATAGGCTATTAAAATCCACTGTTACACAGAATACGTAGGCAGATGAAATGCATCATCTTTGGCAAAATTAAATTCCATATATAGGCTAGATTATTATCAATTTTATGTTTTCCTGTTTCAGTTATAAATTTTTACTAATGTCCTCTGAGTCGATCGCTGAAGAGCTGGAGCACAGCAATTGTTTAGGCTATTGCTCTGTGCAGGCTGTGTTGATACAGGCTACTGTATTCAAAATACCATTCAAAAGCTGTATTTGCACAAAAAATTGTTGGCGTATTTGGCTACATTATTGCAGTATTGCAATTTACACATAAGCAACCAATTGCATTGCAACGAAATAAAAGAAAAAAAGATAACATAGGCTAACATTTATTTGCAGTCAATACGGGACCATTCAATTGAAGGGTAATCTGCAATTTGTTTAAACTCTCACAACAGTCGCCGTAGCCTATTAATTAACACGCTCCGTTCACATACCTCGGCGTCTTCAGAAGGCACTTAGCACCCGCCATCCCGTCCAAGATAAGCTTCTGAAGCCGGGGTTTCTATGTCCTCGGTAGGAGAGGAGCGGAGCAATGCGGCGCGTCGCTGTCCCGAGGACACTCTCCTGTCCAAATGCACATCCCCTGACCGAGGAGAGGAGAAATTCCAGCTCTACCGTGACGTTACCGTGACTTCGGGCGAGTGTATGTTCTACGGTCGTTAACAGCGCGCAGCCATCTGCAAATTGACAGTCCGCTTGAAGAGGAGCGGGAGCATTGCCTTTCCCAGCATATATCAAAACAGACACGCGCGCAAAGACACGCAGGCACACACAAACACACACAATATATTCCCCTTAACATAAGGAAAAGAGCTGCTGTAGATAAGATAAGCCTTCTCTACATTTTCATCATGGGCACAAAATAAGTCCACTTTATCTTATTAGGTTATTGGTAGGATAATTAATTATGTTTTGCTCATTATTTACCATACCGTAACAATATTAGATTGCTTTACAGTTCTAATCTTATTTCACATGCAACAGTGTTAAGACAAGGTCCCCCTCTCAAAAGAGGTGTCTAGCCTCAAGGGTATTTTCCTGTTTGAATAAAAGTTGAATAAAGGACAGTTTAATTAATCCACTGGTGTCAGTATAGTTGTCAGCTCCTGAACCACAGCAGGCAGCACAAGGTCAGACAGGTTATTGATCTGTTTTGTTGACCAGGATATGCCCTATACCACAACAGGTCCTGACCTAGACCTGACGCCAAGGCAACAGGACACATCTACTTTAATAGCTCTGATGGAAAAGCAGCTTCAGTAGGCCTAGAATATCAGAGTAGCTTATCCATGTCAGTCAATATCGCACTGCTTGATCTCACTCAACGTAGATAAAAGATTAAGCTAAGGTTATGTTATAGCAATTTGTCAGTCGATGATATGGCACGCAACCATTGGTTGTTGCTTCGCCTCGCCTTAGCTGTGGAACGTGGCCTAAGGCTTTTACGTGGACACGTGGCAACTTGATGTTCATATATGAATCCTAATAACATGCGAACCTTCCCTCCTGTCTTTCCCTACTGTTCTTATATCATTCACTTTATAAAGACAATAATAGCCCCGTGGAGCTACAGTGTCTATTTGACATGATGACTGCAATTTTACCCCTGTTTTGATGTCTAAAAAAAGCCTCCCCCTATTTTTTCCCATCACACATACACATTACCGTGCTGTAATGATCAGTGGGGGAATTCTGAGGAAACTACATCTTCAGGATTTTTCATGAATACCAATTGGTACCTCAGTCAACCCAACAGAGCAGGCAGGGCAGCCATAGTGATATGAAATGTTGCTCTCTTTACCGGATGGCCACTGCAATATGGCCCCCCTGCATTAAATCTAACTGACCTTTCTGGGTAATAGGACTATTAGTCTGTAGAGGGAGGGGTGTATGTGTGTGCCTGTGTGTGTATATGTGTGTGAGAGGGTTCAATATGATGTAGAGAGCAGGGCCCAGGGTTCTGACAGGCAGTAGCTTGTTTTACTGTGCATGTGTTAGAGTAGTGGGGGTACTGTGTACTGTAAAGATGTCACATACTATACATAAAAATGGACTTGTGAATTGTGACATATATAAATTATATTGCCAAATATTGTACTGTAAATGGATGTTCAACGTAGGCTGCCACAGTTACCTCATCTCAGTGTCACCGCAGTCATAAACATAAGCCACAGTCAAACCGAGGTAAATCTAGAAAGATTCATTGTGAGTCCCTAAATTCATCACCGTCACAGCCGTATGTTCAACTTTACTGTAGGCTGAGGGGCAATCTCCCTAGTCCCCAGGCTGCATAGAGGACAAGCAATGTGAAGTGGCTCACCTTGCTGTTCCTCTCTGGGTAAGTCATACTGGAAGTCTCTCTCTCTCTCTCTCTCTCTCTCTCTCTCTCTCTCTCTCTCTCTCTCTCTCTCTCTCTCTCTCTCTCTCTCTCTCTCTCTCTCTCTCTCTCGTCTCTCTCTCGTCTCTCGTCTCTCTCGTCTCAGACACGCACGCAAAAGCCTCCCCGTGGGAAACGAACCCACAACCCTGGCGTTGCAAGCGCCATGCTCTACCAACTGAGCTACACAGGGCCTCTGCAGGAATAGTAATTTTCCTTCCCCTTTATTACCAAAGACAAGTGGTCCAATCTGCAGTAGACAGAGAAGTTATTGTATTCTACAAGTTCATGCAGCCCTCAGTCTCCCTTCTCTATCACATGCAGAGGACAGTACCAGTGCTACACACTCTGCTACACAAGCACCAGTGTGACCGAACACACACAGGCAGGCACACAGGCACACACACGCGCACACACACACACACACACACACACACACACACACACACTCACAAAGCACTGCTACACCGCATCCACCATGCTGAAAAATTCCTTGTGATTTAGGGCTATAAATGCCCCATCATTCCCTACTAGCTCTCTATCACAATCCCTACTGCTCTCTCCTGTCATGTTTCCCTCCAAACAAACACCTCTCTCAAACACCTTTCTCTCAGTCAGACAGGTGTTAGTATACATGACACAGGCCTTTCCTGTTGGTAAGTATAGCCGTTTCTATTCAAACACAGCTACTTCCTGTTGTTCACAGGCTTTGTGTCCCCTCTGCCATTAGCCGTGGGTGTCTGTCAGTCAGACTAGACGTGTTGTCCTCTTCACAGACAGAAAGAGTGGCAGAGTGGTCAGATCGTTAGACTGCATTGGCTAGCGGTTAGCACTGTCGCTCGCATTCGAATCAGTCAGCGAGTGTTGTGAGTGACAGCTGTGTGTGTGTTAGACTGTGAGTGACAGCGGTCACCCGCAGGCTGACAATCAGACAGGCAGACAGACAGTCAGACAGTCAGACAGACAGACAGTCAGGGTGTGTGTGAACACTGAGCTGCTCAGATAGGCCGTTTAGAATTCTCCAGGCCACAAGTTTGCCCACTGAACACTCATACAGTACATACCCAACACAACTGACACTTGGAAAAAAGGGTTCCAAAAGGGTTCTTCGGCTGTCCCCATATGAGAACCCTTTTTGGTACCAGGTAGAACCCTTTTTGGTTCGAGGTAGAACTATTTTGTGTTCCATGTAGAACCCTCTGTGGAAAGGGTTCTACATGGAACTCAAAATTACATATGGGGACAACCGAAGAACCCTTTTAAGTTCTAGATATCACCTTTTTTTCTAAGAGTGTACTGATGGTCTGGCTCAGAATAGACAGGACACCATGTCTTTTCTCTCTCTCTCTTCTCTTTCTCTCTCCATATTTTCCCCTCTGTCTTTCGCTCTCCTTCTCTCTCTCTCTCTTTCTCTCTCTCTCTCTCTCGGCAAAGATTAAGATTAACGGCAAAGATTAAAGTAACCACTCAAATCATCTCATCACCATCATCAACATAGAATCACATCAGAGTGAGCCAGTAGGTGCAAAGCTTCAGTGTGGAAATCAGAAGAAACCAGCCAGAGAGTGCTCTCACTGTCAAAGCCCTGTCACAGATGAGCTATTTTAAAACCTGCCTGGGTACAAAACAGTAATGCACGATTGGAGTAGCGATTGGAAAAATATGTGTACATGCAAAAAGGAGAGAGAGAGGCAGAGTGAGAGAAAGAGGGAGGGAAGAAGCAGAGAGGGAAGAGGCAGGCAGACAGATATATATATCTAGAGAGAGGTAGAGAGAGAAAGTTGCTAAATGCAGAGAGAGAGACAGAAAATGAGAGATAAAGGCAGAGAGAGAAAAACAGAGAAAGAGAGAGAGTGAATAATGAAACGAGAGACAGTGGTTTCAGAATGAGTCTGAGTGGTTGTGACACAGACAGAAATATTTATGTGACATTAGGAGTAGTGAGGGTTTGACCCTTCACCCCTGGGACCAGAGGACACACACAACACATGCTACTGTAAAGGGAAGGTTACGTCACCCACAGCCAAGAAAAATATTTTACTGGGTGGTGAGTGGCTGCTCATGGCAATGGCATTTACAGTAATGCTATACATTTAAAGGTCCAATGCAGCTATTTTTTATCTCAATATCAAATCATTTCTGGGTAACAATTAAGTACCTTACTGTGATTGTTTTCAATTAAAATGCTCAAAAAGAATCAAAAATAGTTTCTTAGCAAAGAGCAATTTCTCAAGCAAGAATTTAGCTAAGACTGTTTGGGTGTGATGTGAGTGGGGAGGGGAAAACTGAAAACTAGCTGTTGTTGGCAGAGAGGTTTGGAACTCTCTTTCTTATTGGTCTATTAACTAATTGACCGTCTGGTGATGTCACCAGGCAGGCCAAAACTCCATCCCACCAAAACAGGCTGAAATTTCAGGCAGTCTATTCAAACAGCTCTTACACTAAAATGGCATTATCATCCTCTTCACAACATCACAGTATTATTCCAACCTCATAGTGTGGAAATATATACAGTACCAGTCAGAAGTTTGGACACACCTACACATTCAAGGGTTTTTCTTAATTTTTTACTATTTTCTACATTGTAGAATAATAGTGAAGACATCAAAACTATGAAATAACACATATGCAAAGCTGTCATCAAGGCAAAGGGTGGCTACTTTGAAGAATCTCAAATATTAAATATATTTTGATTTGTTTAACACTTTTTTGGTTCCTACATGATTCCATACGTGTTATTTCATAGTTTTGATGTCTTCACTATTATTCTACAATGTAGAAAATAGTACAAATAAAGAAAAACCCTGGAATGAGTAGGTGTGTCCAAACTTTTGACTGGTACTGTATATAAAACACAGGAAAATCACGTTTTTCACTGCACTGGGCCTTTATATGTTATTTAGCTTTCCTCGGTTAGAAGAGATGGAATACCAGAATATGTAGATGGTTTTATTTGGTTATTGTTTTGTAGGCAGATGATGGTTGTTTGTGAAAAAGAGAGTAATTGAAGGATGGGAAAACAGCAATAAATAGAGAATTGTAAAAGTGTGTGCGTGTTTCTGCCTACGTATTTGTGTGTGTTTACACTCGTATGTGTGTGTGTGTGTGTGTGTTTACACTCGTATTTGTGTGTGTGCGCATTTGTGCTTGTGAGCGTATTTGTGTGTATGTGTGCGGCCGTGCTTGTTAAAAAAGGATTTGTGACTGCTTGGACTAACAGGAGTGTATTCAATTGACTATTATTTCCATCACATCTCTCCAGTTGATGTGATCTGGCATTTATCCCCTCATCAAAGGACAAGAAGAATACTTTATTAATAAGAGTTTCACAATGGAGTGTCTCTGTGTGTGTGTGTGTGTGTGTCTGTGTGTGTGTGTGTGTGTGTGTGTCTTTGTGTGTGTGTGTGTGTGTCTGTGTGTCTGTGTGTGTGTGTGTGTGTGTCTGTGTGTGTGTGTGTGTGTGTGTGTGTGTGTGTGTGTCTGTGTGTGTGTGTGTGTGTGTGTGTGTGTGTGTCTGTGTGTGTGTGTGTGTGTGTGTGTGTGTGTGTCTGTGTGTACGCACCCTGGATGGAACATTACACTGATAGACAAGACCGTTATGGTTATTACTGACATTCCAATGGCTGCCACACTTCTGTCTCACATTTCTCTGAGAAAGATGTAAATGGAGATTTGCAAATGGAGGAGAGAAAAACTATTCTACACAGAGATCAATGATGCATGAAATCGGAGCTTCACCAAAATATAGACTTAAGCATATTATGGTTTCACACCTATCAAACACACATGCATGTACGCACGGTGGCAGGGAACAGTGCATTTCAGCATTACAAAAACGGCACATGGGGGCTCATTGATGTGGCCTCAATTATGGCTAATGACATCATTAATCAGTCTAATCACATTACCGCTCTATGCAGTTATACCTGCACATTCACATGATTGGTCCTCTGCATCTAGTCACCTGTTTACGTAGAATAATGAGCAGAGGATGTGATTAACAGAGATTATGATAATTATTATTATTGTAAACATATGGAGAGGTTAATGAGGGTCTGGCTGAGGGGTCTCTGCTGACACTGTTGCCACTATTGTACATAAAGGTTTACACAGTGGATTTTTGGATGAGTGGGAGGGTCAACTTGATTTCACAAGCTCAGGTCAATATTTGACATTCATCCAATGGCCTGTCTGGGGAGGCAGTGGAACAGGAGGTTTGAAGGTGGGGAGTGTTGGCGGTGGGTATAGGTGGCAGGGGGTGATACTGTAAATGGTGGAGTTACATTAGGAGCTGTGGAGTGTTGGTGGGTAGATAGTAGTAAAGTGAATGAGATGTACAGTATGTACAGCACAGTGGCAGTCAGAGGGGTGGGGGGTTGGAGTCTTGGCAGTGGCTATGGGGGATGGTAAAGGAAGGAGGTTGCCTCACGGTAGTGGCTGGTGACAGCTTGTGTTTTCCGGCTGGTGGCTGTTCACGCTGAGACCTAGGCTGTGGCCAAGCTCAGTCAGAGCCCAGAGTCAAGCCAAGTCAGGACTAGTATGACAGAACACTGGGCTACAATGCTCATTTGAGACTCAGCGGTTTGTTTGGTTGATTTTCCTGAAGAGTGGAGGAGTTAGCTGAGGAGAAGACACACAACTCTCTCTCCCCCACTCTGTCTCTATCCCTCTCTCCCCCACTCTGTCTCTATCCCTCTCTCCCCCACTCTGTCTCTATCCCTCTCTCCCCCACTCTGTCTCTATCCCTCTCTCCCCCACTCTGTCTCTATCCCTCTCTCTCTCTATCTCTCTCCCCCACTCTGTCTCTATCCCTCTCCCTCTATCTATCTGTCTCTCTGACTCTGTCTCTATCCCTCTCTCCCCCACTCTGTCTCTATCCCTCTCTCTCTATCTCTCTCCCCCACTCTGTCTCTATCCCTCTCTCCCTCTATCTGTCTCTCTGACGCTGTCTCTCTATATCTCATTCTCTCTCTTTCTCTCTCTGTTTGGCACTGATTATCGCCTGTCCCCTTTAATCCTCCCAGGATGCCAGAGAAACGAAGCAGGAAGCTTTTAGTCTACTTAATCCTGGACACCACTGTCTGCACACCGATGCAGACTACAGCGCCTTCAGAAAGTATTCATACCCCTTGACTTATTCCGCATTTTGTTGTGTTACAGCCTGAATTCTAAATGGATTAAATAGCTATGTTTTTCTCACCCATCTACACACAATACCCCATAATGACAAAGTGAAAACATGCTTTAAAAAATGTTTGCACATTTATTGAAAATGAAATACAGAAATATCTCTTTGGATGTGGATGTGTCACTTCAACCTTAAAGGTCCTAAATTATGTCGCCACTGCCCTTGACTCTAAGCAATGTTGTGCTGCTATTTTTATTGACTTGGCCAAAGCTTTTGATACGGTAGACCATTCCATTCTTGTGGGTCAGCTAAGGAGTACTGGTGTCTCTGAGGGGTCTTTGACCTGGTTTGCTAACTACCTCTCTCAAAGTGCAGTGTGTAAAGTCCAAACATCTGCTGTCTCAGCCACTGCTAGATGTTCTTTACCATTCGGCCATCAGATTTGCCACCAATGCTCCTTATAGGACACATCACTGCACTGTATACTCCTCTGTAAACTGGCCATCTCTGTACACCTGGCGCAAGACCCACTGGTTGATGCTTATTTATAAAACCCTCTTAGGCCTCACTCCCCCTAACTGAGATACCTACTGCAACCCTCATCCTCCTCATACAGCACCTGTTCTGCCAGTCACACATCTCTGGGTCGCTCTTCTTTTCAGTTCGCTGCAGCTAGCGACTGGAACAAGCTGCAAAAAAACAGCTGGACAGTTTTATCTCCATCGTTACATTCAAAGACTCAATCATGGACACTCTTACTGACACTTGTGGCTGCTTCACGTGATGTATTGTTGTATCTACCTTTTTGCCCTTCGTGCTGTTGTCTGTGCCTAACAATGTTTGTACTGCTACCATGTTGTGCTGATGCCATGTTGTGTTGCTACCATGTTGTATTGTCATGTGTTGCTGCCATGTTGTGCTGTCATGTGTTGCTGCCATGTTGTGTTGTTGTATTAGGTCTCTCTTTATGTAGTGTTGTGGTGTCTCTCTTGTCGTGATGTGTGTTTTGTCCTGTATATTATTTTTTATCCCTCGTCCCCACAGGAGGCCTTTTGCCTCTTGGTAGGCCATCATTCTAAAAAATAATTTGTTCTTAATTGACTTGCCTAGTTAAATAAAGGTTAAATAGCAAAGGAGCATTCACACCCCTTTGCTATGACACTCCAAATTGAGCTCAGGTGCATCCAATTTACTTTGATCATCCTTTAGATGTTTCTACAACTTGATTGGAGTCCACCTGTGGCCTAACAATTGAAGAAATATGGAACTACCCAGACTCTGGCTAGAGCTGGCCGTCCGACCAAACTGAGCAACCGTGCAAGAGGGAGGTGACCAAGAACCTAATGACCACTCTGACAGAACTACAGAGTTCCTTGGCTGATATGGGAGAACCTGCCAGAAGGACAACAGTTTCTACAGCACTTCACCAATCTGGGCTTTATGGGAGAGTGGCCAGACTAAAGCAATCCTGAGAAAAAGGCACATGACAGCACCGCTGGAGTTTTTCAAAAAGGCACGTGAAAGTCTCTGAGATTATAAATCAAAAGATTCTGTTGTCTGACGAGACAAAAAAATTGAACTGTTTGGCTTGAATGCAAAGTGAATGTGAAAATCCTTGAGTGGCCCAGCCAAAGCACAGACTTGAATCCCATTGAAAATATGTGGAAAGATTGCTGTTCACCACTGCTCCCCATCTAACTTAGCAGAGCTTGAGAAGATCTGCAAGGGAGAATGGGAATACTTATGTAATTAGATATGTATGTATTTCATTTTCATTACACACACACACACATACATGCACATATACATGCATGAGTATTGTGTTCATCTTCACTGCACAGTCTGTCCTTCTCCTTTCTTTACAACAACACAAACCCACAATGGTGTACTACCATGATTCAGGTATAAAAACATCAACACAAGCCATTTCTGTCAATTTCTCACTTCTTTGTCATTGAACATTGAACATGTGTGTGCATGCTGTATGTGAGAAGTCATTTGAGGCTATAAAGCCATAACAGGGCTCAGTCTGCAGTTCAGAACCTCATCAACTAATCATTCAGCGATCAGTTTCTAAGCTGAGGAGGAAACACGCTAGACGGCCATGCAGAACTTAATTAAGGTTTAGTATTAACACGGAAACCAAATGGAATATATGAAGAAAAAAAGAAATATATATATATGCACTCACTAACTGTAAGTCGCTCTGGATAAGAGCGTCTGCTAAATGACTTAAATGTAAATGTAAATGAATATCAGGTTGCTTTGACTCCCCAATTCAATTGTTGTCTTTCTAACAGGCTACCACCTCATATCCAAGAGCAGCCAGTGGTTTCATTATGCTGCCGACCGTGTAGCAATAAAACGGAATGCTCCCTTTAAATGTTAACCAAGCTCACTAAAATATTGTAGGCAGTCATGGTGTGTGTCCCAAATGGCACCCTATTCCCTATATAGTAATAGTGCCCTACTTTTGACCAGGGTGCATAGGGCTCTGGTCAAAAGTAGTGCACTATATTGGGAATAGGGTGCCATTTGAGACGTAGCACGGACACAGCAAATTAGGCTGTAGTCTTTCAATGCACTGCGAAAACACATTGTAATAAACATGTCTGAAATGTGACACTAACGTGCATAATTGCAATGGCATATCAGATCGTTAACATTCTGGAAAGAAGAAAATAGCTTTCAGTTACAGAGAGGAAATGCAGCTGGGATGTGGTACAGCCGATCTCCCGTTATTATGATGAATCTAATCAGGAATTAATGCTATTTCTTCATCAGTACATGTTTGTGCTGCTGCTGCCTCCAAGCCCCATCCTTGGAGATGGATATAATATCCAGTATACACGGGTGGTGTGTGTGTGTGTGTCTGTGTGTGCGTATTTATGTGATTTGTGTGCGTATGTGTGTGCGTGTGTGATTTGTGTGTGTGTGTGCGTGTACACGGTTGTACACATGTGTGTGACCTGACTGACAAGGCCTGGTATCTGTTGTTAATACAATATGGAGGGAGTGAGTCACTGTGCTCGCCTTAGAAACCTTGAATGTTGACCAATTTACAGAGGTTTCTGAGGGAGTTATATATTTGTTATACTGTACATGTTAGCAGGTTTTATCAAAGTCAACAGGACGAGTCTCACTGGTAGAGTAGATTTAAAACATGACAAAGTAATGGAATAGTCATGTTTACAAGCAGGTGTTTTATTCCCATCAAGCTCTCACAGTCTCACGTCAGAATTAGACGTTCTTCCATGTTTCTCAAATGTCAAATTTCGAAGTTTTTCGAAACATCAAATTTCAAAGTCTTTGGTTACTTCTCTGTATCATTCCAAGGTTAAGTTTAGGCATTAACTCCAAATGGTTAAGGTATGGGTTAAGGTTTGGGATAGGCTTAAAACAAAAATATCAGAAACAACTTTCGAACAAGCAACCTTTGGAACCAGAGGCAGATGCTTATGCCCATCCACAACACTGTAGCAAAACCAAAGCCTACTTAAAGGTAACAGTGCTCACCGCCGCCCCTAGTGGACGGTTTCCACGTCATCTCCCGACGTCCTCAGACATGGATGCCTGTTTATTCCACATGGCACGACATTATGAATTCTACCTCTGTCTCCCTCTGTTTGGCTGGGCCAAAAACAGTTGTAAGTCATCCACATCCTCTTCCAAATACCCTTGTATACATGGCCATCAGACATGAGCATATTCCCCCCACACACACACACTCAACCACCCACCTACAACTGCTCCAATGCAGCTATCCCCTCTCCCCCTTCTCCTCCAGTAGGTCAATTCTCACATTCCTACCTTCTCACAACTCCCTAAACGCTCCCTTGCGCGATAACCCGCCCACCCTCTCTGCCCCGCTCCCTTCCCCTGTGTGTCTCCCAGTGGTCAGTGTCTCTGCAGCCTGCAGCATACAAGCAGTGCCAGGGGGGCTGGCATGGAGCCAAGGGAGGCAGAGCGCTGAGCAGCCAGCCTACCTGCAGGCCCAAAACACTACCAGAGGCACTCTGCTCACTGTCCATCGGTCCCACCTCTACTCTGATTAGTGGGACAGACAGGGTTTGTTTTTGTCGAAAATCTCCCGCTGAGAGAAATAGGGAGGTGTGTACAAAGCCGGTGTATGTGTGTGTGTGTGTGTGTGTGTGTGTGTGTGCGTGCTTGCGTGCGAGTGCATGTGTCTCTGTGTGCATGTGTGTGTGTGGTGGTTGGTCTGCCCTGACTAAAGTAAGCGTTCCACATGAACACTGCCCAGAAAGAAAAAGCTTAGAGGTGTCGAGTGCAGTCGGATGTCGAGTACAGGTAACAGGGCAAAACAGAATTAAACAGAGCAAGAAAGCAATCAACAGAGAGAGATTTGGCTCTGTCCCAAATTGTCATATTCCATATTACGTCTCTGGTCAAAAGTAGTGCACTACTGTATATGGAATAGGGTGTCATTTGCATACGCAGACCCTATACACTACCATGGACCACTAGCATGAAAGTTATCCAGAATAAGGGTTTAGGGTTCTGAAAAGAGTTAAGAATAAGGCAAGGAGCCAGGGATTAGGCTTTGAAAATGGGTCTGGATATAAGGGTTTATTTTAGAGTCCTGAGATGTGATACATTAATTAGTTTCCTTTTACAGATAATAGAAGTTCTCATCCAGTAGACTGTAGCGCTCTGAAAGGCCTGAAGAGTCACTCACACAAGACAATGGTGAGAGATCGGTCTGAGCTGGAGTATGGTGCTGGAGGTTGCTGGAGGTCACAGTCTATTTGTGTGTTTGTATTTGTGTACACGCACACACACACACACACACACACACACACACACACACACACACACACACACACACACACACACACACACACACAGGCTTGCAAGCACACACACACGCCAGCCTGAAATCTGATCAAGCATTTCTCAGGAGAGGAAATGACTCTAGCCTTTATGAGGCAGATCGAAATCATCACTTATTTCTCAGGTGTGTCAATTACATGTGTCTTAGGAAACAGGATAGAGTCTTCCACTAGCCCTCTCCAAGACTTAATTAGCAAACACTGCTAAATTATTAATTGCCTGCGAATGGGTGGGTGGTGGATGTCTGGACAAAAGTTATGTCTTAATACTGTTTTCCATTGGACACGTGCTGATTATGGTACAAAACAACAGCAAAGCCAGGAGGGGTGAATTAAGCCCAACAGAGACATTATAGAACTAAAGACTTCCGTAGTTAAAAAATTCATAAAGAAATGGAAAAGTCATATAATGGCGCTGGTCGTAAACAGTGTGATCAACGTTGTTCGCCGTGCAGGAGAGAGGGAAGGAGTGGAGCTAAATTTAGCCCCAGTTGCCGCTGCATGCATCGCGTCGTCCGGTGAGAAACTGATATTCCCGTTTGTTAGTATAATTTATTGAAATCTTGTGACAGCGTCATGACTGCAGGAGAGGGGTCTTTCCATTCTCGCTGCTCAGGAGGCATGAAATCAGACAGCACAGCAAGTCTGTGGTTGGATGACACACACACACACACACACACACACACTGGGAGTGAGAATATTAATCTAAGGGGAACATATGTCCAACGAGGCACTGACTCACTCCCTGTTCTGTCCTCTAAAGAGTTAAGTTTTCCATTCCACCCTCCTTTTGTTTGCTTTGTTTACATTCACTTCCTATTGTGTGTTAGTGTTTGTGTTGACGTCTGATACGGGTCCGGTAATGTGTATTGTCCACGTCTCAGTGCCTCACTGTAAATACATATTGGATTTTATGTGATTCTCTTCTCTTGGCAAGGGAGGGGGTTGGCTAAATGCAAACCCGCAGAGGCACAATTTTTATTATGGATTAAAATTCTAATAATGTTCTTGGGACTGACTGTTTATCTCTGTGACTGGAGAGAGAAGGGAGAGAGAGAGAGAGAGAGAGAGAGAGAGAGAGAGAGAGAGAGAGAGAGAGAGAGAGAGAGAGAGAGAGAGAGAGAGAGAGAGAGAGAGAGAGAGAGAGAGAGAGAGAGAGAGAGAGAGAGAGAGAGAGAGAGAGAGAAAAAAAGAGGGAAAGAGGTGATAGGATGTCCAGCAGCATATGACTGATGCTCTAGTGCAGGGTTCCCCAACTGGCGAATTTGGCCTTCGGGTGACTTTACTTGGCCCCCCCCCCCAAGTTTTCAGAGCAAAAAAAAACGTTTTATAAGATTCAGAAATGTTGGACATAAAAGACTGTAAAAACACCAGCAAATCAGCTCCAAGTGATTTAAATTCTTCCCACGCATAATAGATATATGTGATTGAATACAAATGTAAGCAAGGTTTGAAATAATTATGTAGTCAAATATAATATCTGTTTCGGCTTCTTGTGGTCAATTTGCAGACTACAATGTTCCGGCCCCTGAATATCCGCTCAAGAAAAACCATCCCGCGGCTGAATGTACACTGAACAAAAATATAAACGCAACATGTGAAATGTTGGTCCCATGTTTCATGAGCTGAAATAAAAAATCCCAGAAATGTGCACAAATTTGTTTATATCCTTGTTAGTGAGCATTTCTCCTTTGCCAAGATAATCCATCCACCTGACAGGTGTGGCATATCAAGAAGCTAATTAAACAGCATGATCATTACACAGGTGCACCTTGTGCTGGGGACAATAAATGGCCACTTTAAAATGTGCAGTTTTGTTGAACAACACAATGCCACAGACATTTCAAGTTTTGAGGGAGCGTGCAATTTGCATGCTGACTGCAGAAATGTCCACCAGAGCTGTTGCCAGAGAATTGAATGTTCATTTCTGTACCATAAACTGCCTCCAACGTCGTTTTAGAGAATTTTTCAGTACCTCCAACCAGCCTCACAACCGCAGACCAAGTGTAACCACCCCAGCCCAGGACCTCTACATGGACCTCTCTTCACCAGCCCAGGACCTCTACACATCCCAGGACCTCTCTTCACCTGTGGGATCGTCTGGGGGGTTCCTTATATGAACTGTAACTCAATAAAATCTTTGAATTTGTTGTATGTTGCGTTTATTTTTTTGTTCAATATAGTTGATGATCCCTGCTCTAGTGAGACAGAAGGGTGAGCTCTCTCCCTGCCATCAATTAACCACTCTCCTCTTCTCTCCTCTCCTCTCCCATCCTCTCCTCCCCCTCAGGTAAAAGGACCAGAGTCCATCTCAACTCTATTCACGTGAAACCCATCCACGTCGGCTGCTGCCTCTGGGCTCCAGTGTAAGAGTGTGTTAAACATGTGCTCTACCTGCTACTGAGGATCAGTGTGTGAGTCAGTGTGCTGTGTGCCAGGAGCAGATGGCCAGAGCCAGGGCTTCCCAGACATCCTGCTGTCTGAGCAGGCCACTCAACACAAACTGTCTCCTTCAATAGAGATATGGACAAAACTACTAAGCATCTGCTAGGGAGTTTGTGTGTGTGTGTGTGTGTGTGTGTGTGTGTGCGAATGTGTGTGTTTGTGCATGCGCACTTGTATGTGCCTGTGTGTGTGTGTGTGTGTGTATGTGTCTCCAAGCATTACTCTTAACTGCGATATGAGCCTAGCGGATCTTGGCTTACTTCAGAGGAACACTAAACTAGAGACGGACCAAAACGAAGCGCCAGTGTTAGTACCTATACACAGACACACTCATCTCATTACCCGACATGCAAACCCAATATAACTTCAACGAGGAGACATTACAACCTCAATCAATGACAGTCTAGACAGATATAAAAATAAAACCAGTTCCCTGATGTGAGAGGATGAAAGACAGAGGAGAAAGGAGAGAGAGACTGAGAGAGGCAGAAGGAGAGAGATAAGGTGAAGTAGAGAGAGAGATAGAGAAGGAAAGAAAGAAATGGGAGAGTAAAAGAGAGACATAAAGAGAGAGAGGACAAGCTCTGACTTACAGCTGGTGCTGAGCGGGAGCCCAGTGCAGCCAGTCACATCTCCTCCTGATTACTGCAACCATCCCCCATCACGCCTCCAGGACACTGATTACACACCAGCACACTTACCCAACCAAACCCCCCGGGCCCCTTCTAACTAGGCCCCTCTCCCCCCAAACAGCCCACTTGCAGCCCTCTCCCCTATCCCGTCAGGCAGCCCTCTCCCCTATCCCGCCAGGCAGCCCTCTCCCCTATCCTGTCAGGCAGCGCTCTCCCCTATCCCGTCAGGCAGCCCTCTCCCCTATCCTGTCAGGCAGCCCTCTCCCCTATCCTGTCAGGCAGCCCTCTCCCCTATCCTGTTAGGCAGCCCTCTCCCCTATCCCGTCAGGCAGCCCCCTCCCCTATCCCGTCAGGCAGACCTCTCCCCTATCCTGTCAGGCAGCCCTCTCCCCTATCCTGTCAGGCAGCCCTCTCCCCTATCCTGTCAGGCAGCCCTCTCCCCTATCCTGTTAGGCAGCCCTCTCCCCTATCCCGTCAGGCAGCCCCCTCCCCTATCCCGTCAGGCAGACCTCTCCCCTATCCTGCAGGTACAGGGGGCTGCAGTTGCTACCAGTTCCCTAAGGATCTCACGCTACAAACATTGATGCTAATGTTTCCTGTCAGACATGAAGCGGCTCATTCATCACACACTCACGTCACAATCAGGGAGAAAGGGACCTTTACACCATCATTGGTTAAGATCATAGCGCACCTCGTCTCCCAAAAGACAGTAGAAATGATCAGACATCAGACACTCATCAAATAGCAGTTGTTTCTCATTAACACAAATAATGTAAAATAACTCAATAACCTGTGTTTGACCTCGAATATTGAATGAGTCGATATCGGGACAAAGGAAATGACCATGTGATATCTGTATATTTTCGAGTCAAATCAAGTTATCTCCGGATATTACCCTTTCCCTGGATATGGCCCCTTTCCCAGTGGTGGGTTAGCCTATCATCAACACACCTGTCTCTGCTTCTCCTGTTTCTCTACGGTGGGGAGATATACTCACATCCCATTACCCAATGATCCCCAAAACAGACAGGCATCAGTGCCATCATCAGTGCTGCTTACACCTGCCCACAATAACTACATTCTTCCTTCCTCCTCCTCAACAGCCCTAGTCCTGCCTTTGTCTGGGTCTAGGTCTGGGTCTGGGTCTAGGGATTTGTGTGCTCAGTCAGCAGGTACTGTAGGCAGACAGGCAGACAGACAGACTGACAGGCAGACAGGCAGATAGACACGCAGACAAACAGACAGACAGGCAGCCAGGCAGACAGACAGACAGACAGACAGACAGACAGGCAGCCAGGCAGACAGGCAGACAGACATACAGACAGACAGGCAGACAGACAGACATTAGCCTTTTATGACCCACCTCTGCCTCTGAGAAGTGCTGGCCTTATCATTTTCATCTCTCTCTCTCTCACTCTCTCTCCCTCTCTACCTCCCCCCTCCCTCCCTCCTTCCCTTCCTCCCTCCCTCCCTGAAGTAGCCTTGCCTAGTCCATGATAAATGGAGGCAATTTAGGGCCTGGTTCAATCAGATCCGCTTTAGCAGAAATCCGCATAGCTGATGTTTTGATGGTGTCGGAGGTGGAACTGCGTTAGAGCTATTAAATCGACAATGGCTCCCGGCATTATACTTAAGCTGACATTGCCATTGGCTGCACGGCGTCGCATTGAGATAAATCCCATGCAGCCTTGTTTACAAGTTCGAACACTGGAATGTGAGATGTAATCTACACCTTGATGAAGCTGATAGAAATCCTCATTATTTAGTTGAATGATTTTCAATTTGAGCGTCACTGATTGAAGGCCTTAGTGTAGTCATCATGCCCAGAGAGCGATGTTGCTGTCACAGGTAGACCTAGAAAGTACTCCACCATGTGGTGTGGTGAGGAAGTTTGCCTATACTGAACACCACCCAAAACTCTCAGCTTTCTAAGCTGTTTACCTTAAAGGTTGTGTTCTGGATACTTTGGAACAATTCAAATCCAGTGAATCACACAATGCAGACTGTCATCCACACCCACACAGTTGAGCAGAGTGTTTCTCTTACCTCTCAGTGAAGTTTCTAAGCACAGTGAAGAGTGACGATAGCATCTCTTAGTTCTTGTCCTCCTTCCTCTCCTCTTTCTCCTAGTGGGGGTTCTTTTGCCTGCAGAGGAAAATATACAAATATAAATGTAAAATACAATTGAATGGTGGATGATAGTGTTTATATTTCACAGACACACACGCAGACACACTCACACACATGAACACACAGAGAGACTGCTATAGATGAAGGCAACAGATGGAACTGTCTTCACCTCTCTTCCACAGCACAGTGGTTTTCCCTTGAGTCATATGGCAGGTGTTTTGCTGTGGCATTATGGGTATGGGAACTTGGGAAGTGGGAAGCACAGCAGTACATCGTCATATACAATACACACATACACACACACACAAACACACACGAACACACACACGCCATCTTATATCAGCACGACTCCAACACCATCATTAAGTTTGCCGACGACACAACAGTGGTAGGCCTTATCACCTACAACGATGACACAGCCTATACAGAGGAGGTCAGAGACCTGGCTGTGTTGTACCAGGATAATAACAACCTCTCCCGCAACGTGATCGCAAGGAGATGATTGTGGACTACAGGAAAAAAAATAGGACTGAGCACGCCCCCATTCTCATCGACAGGGCTGTAGTGGAACAGGTTGAGAGCTTCAAGTTCCTTGGTGTCCACATCACCAACAAACTATCATGGTCCAAACACACCAAGACAGTTGTGAAGAGGGCACGACAAATCCTATTCCCCCTCAGGAGACTGAAAAGATTTGGCATGGGTCCTCAGATCCTCAAAAAGTTCTACAGCTGAACCATCGAGAGCATCCTGACTGGTTGCATCACCACCTGGTATGGCAACTGCTCAGCCTTTGACCGCAAGGCACTACAGAGGGTAGTGCGTACGGCCCAGTACATCACTGGGGCCAAGCTTCCTGCCATGCAGGACCTCTATACCAGGCGGTGTCAGAGGAAGGCCCTCAAAATTGTCAAAGACTGCAGCCACCCTAGTCATAGACTGTTCTCTCTGCTACCGCACGGCAAGCGGTACCGGAGCGCCAAGTCTAGGTCCAGAAGGCTTCTTAACAGCTTCTACCCCCAAGCCATAAGACTCCTGAACAGCTACCCATGGCTACCCGGACTATTTGCATTGTCCTTTGGGTAGTGGACCATTCTTGATACACACGAGAAACTGTTGAGTGTGAAAAACCCAGCAGCATTGCAGTTCTGGATACATTCAAACCAGTGTGCCTGGCACCTACTACCATACCCTGTTCAAAGGCACTTAAATATTTTGTCTTGCCAATTCACCCTCTGAATGGCATACATACACAATCCATGTCTCAATTGTCTCAAGGCTTAAAAATCCTTCTTTAACCTGTCTCCTCCTCTTCATCTACACTGATTGAATTGGATTTAACAAGTGACATCCATAAGGGGCATAGCTTTCACCTGGATTCACCTGGTCAGTCTATGTCATGGAAAGAGCAGGTGTTCCTAATATTTAGTTACCTCAGTGTATGTTGATGAGAAGACTAGATATTGTAGGTTGTTTTCCCTTTTAGTGTAATGGTGACTCTAACCCAAATCCACAGTATTTCCATGGTAAACATAGCCTAAAGGCTAGCTCAGTTGGTAGAGCATGGTGCTTGTAATGCCAGGATAGTGGATTCGATTCTTGCTACCACCCATATGTAAAAATGTATGCACGCATGACTGTAAGTTGCTTTAGATAAAATCGTCTGCTAAATGGCAAAAAGTTGGTACAAGTTTAAGTGCATAGCAATGGCACAGTACAATGACTAAACTCATTAGACATAGCTCAGCCTATCATGCAGAAGCAAACAGTCACTGTGCACAATTAAGAAGTCACCACACATTGTAATGAGGTCGCCATGCACAATGATAAAGTAATAAGACACATATTAATGAGGTCAGGGCACACAGTGATGACTTTGTTAGGTGCGCTGAAGGAGCCACTGTACTCAGTTATGGCTTCCTCCAACACAGCAATGGGGTCACAACCTTTCTGATGGATACTGAGGAGGAGAGTGCTTGATTCAAAAATGGTCTTTCGTTTGAGATCCAATCCAACCACTGATCGCTTTCAGTCGCTCTCGTAAGGCAGCTGATATACAAACACTTAGAAAAGGTTTTCCTGGTAACAGCGATCATCTTAGTTGCAGACGTTCTCCCTCTTCTTCTCTACTGTCCTCTCCTTTTCTCTCCAATCCTCACCACTCTGAGTGTAAAGAACATCATCTAAACATCTCATCAACTGATCCCTTATTGGCCCTAGTCATCTCCCCTGTGTGCATCAACAAGCTGCTCTCAAGCACCAACCCACACCCCCATAATCAGCCCTTTGCCTTGCTCTTCCAGCCTGTATTACACACACATACACAGGCAGGCAGACAGGCACGCAAGCTCTCCCGATCTGGAATACCTCACCATCAAATGCCGACCCCATTAACTCCAAAGAGAACTGTCATCGAGTATTGTCATGGCTGTTTATTATCCCCCCTCAAGCCGACATCACGGTGGCACTTAAGGAACTATATGGGACTTTGAGTAAGCTGGAAATCGCATATCCTGAGGCTGTATTTGTTGTACTGGGGACTTTAATTGACTATCTAAGGAAATTTGTCCCGAAATTCCACCAACCAACCCCCCCTTTTTGGCAAATCAGATCACGCCTCCATCCTGCTCCTCCTCCCATAGGCAGAAATTAAAGCAGGAAGCACCAGTCTGTTCAACGTTGGTCTGACCAATCAGAATCCATGCTACAAGAGATGTTCCGGGTCACCTCTGGGAATAACATAGACGACTACACTGACTCTGTCCCTGGTTCATCAAGAAGTGCATAGAGGTTGTTGTTCCTACAGTGACGATTAGAACATATCCAAACCAAAAATGTGGCTAGATGGCCACGAACATCCGCATGAAAGTGCGAACCTCCGCATTTAACCACGGTAAGGTGACTGGGAACATGGACGAGTACAAACAGACCAGCTATGACCTCCGTAAGTAAATCAAAGAGGCAAAAATACATTACAAGGACATAGTGGAGTCGCAATTCAATGGCTCAGACACGAGACACGTGGCAGGGACTTCAGACAATCACGGATTGTAAAGGTAAAACCAGCCACGTCGTGGACACTGATGCTCCACTCCCAGAAAAAACGTAACACATTCTTCGCCCGCTTCGAGGAAAACAACACAGAGCCGCCGTCGTGGGCCCCCGCTGCCATCGAGGACTGCGGGCTCCCGATCTCTGAAGCCAACGTGAGTAGGACTTTCTAGCGTGTTAACCCTCTCAAGGCGGCATACCAATCCGCATCCTCAGTGCATGCGCAGACCAGCTGGCTGGAGTGTTTACGGACGTATTCAACCTTTCCCTATCTCAGTCTGTTGTCCTCACTTGCTTCAAGACGTCAACCATTGTCCCTGTACCCAAGTAAGCTAAGGTAACTGAACTAAATGACAATCGCCCCGTAACACTCACCTCTGAAATCATGAAGTGCTTTGAGAGTCAAGGATCATACCCCTCCATCATGCCCAACACCCTAGACCCACTACAATTTGCATACCACCCCAACAAATCCACAGATGACGCAATCGCCATTGCACTGCACACCACCCTATCTCACCTGGACAAGAGGAATACCTATGTGAGAATTCTGTTAATCGACTACAGCTCTGCTTTCAACACCATAGCGCCCTCTAAGCTTGTCACTAAGCTCAGGGCCCTGGGTCTGAACTCCTACCTGTGCAAATGGGTCCTAGGCATCCTGACGAACTGACCCCAGGTGGTGAGGGTAGTCAAAAATACCTCTGCCACGCTGATCCTCAACACGGGGGCCCCCAGGAGTGTGTGCTCAGCCCCCTCCTGTACTCACTGTTCACCCATGACTGTGTGGCTACGCATTACGCACTACTCCAACTCAATCATCAAGTTTGCTGATGACAAGATAGTGTCAGGCCTGATTACCAACAACAACGAGACAGCCGAAAATATATAATAATATGCCATTTAGCAGACGCTTTTATCCAAAGCGACTTACAGTCATGCGTGCATACATTTTTTTTTTTTGTGTATGGGTGGTCCCGGTGATCGAACCCACTACCTTGGCGTTACTAGCGTCGTGCTCTACCAGCTGAGCTACAGTGAGTTGTTTACTGTATTCTCGACATAGCTCATCCTAATATACTGTAGCTACCACTGTACATACCATTTTCTTTCCAAATTATATACTGTCTATACACACCACGTATTTATATTCTGGATTCTGACACATACTCACTCTAATTGTTACTTTCTACTCTGGATTGTTACTTGGGCTCGTTCTGTAATTTCTTGAATTCTTGATGAGATTTTATTTATTTATTTGTATTGTATTTGCAAGACGTTCTACTGCACTGTTGAAACTAGTAACACAAGCATTTCGCTGCACCTGCTATAACAAATCTATGTATGTGACCAATTTGATTTGATTTGATTTGACACACACACACCCCTCTGTCTGCATCATCATCGCTCCAACATCCTCATCAATGGCAACATCAAAACTGTTTAATCAGCCCGCCATGGCCCTTTTGACCCCTGCCTTTCTTCCTTTAAAGATCTCATCAGAGAGACAGAGATGAAGGGGCGCTCTTTAAACCAACTCTTCTAAACCGGAAGATGAGTCAGACAGAGATATAGAGCGAGTGGCGATTAGAACTAACCTTGGCCGGTAATACATACACACACACCACGTGCACAAACACACAAATGCATACGTGCATACTCACAGTCTTGCCTGAGCATACATACTCTCTCACACACACACACACACACACACACACACACACACACACACACACACACACACACACACACACACACAAATACACACCACACTCACACACACACACACACACACACACACACACACACACACACACACACTGATGTATTGTATGACGAGGTTCACAAGACGCCGTGCAAGGGATTATGGGTAATTAGCTAGCCCCATGGCCCTCTTCTTAATGATGGGAAAGCTGGCAGTGTCTAAACAGTGGAAAGGTCTCGCTTTGATGCCACACTCAATCTCCAACAGGGCCAGATCCTTCTCACACCATCCACACACACAAAGAAACACAGATATGAGACAGGGATGAAGAGATGGAGAGAAGGAAACAGAGGTAGAGAGCAGGAGAAAGGAATAGACAGGCAGAGGGTTAAAAGCTAGAGAGAATGGTAGAAAGAGGGGGAGATACACTAAGAGAGAGAGCGAGAGAGAAAGAGAGGGAGAGAAAGTGGGAAAAGAGGGAGTGAGAAAGATGTGAAAGAGGAGGGAGAGAGTGATGCAGCTGTGTGCTCCTTAATCTCCCGTCATGTGTACTCAGTCATCCAGGACATGTGATGATGACAGGTCAAGTCATGTCAAGTAACAGGTGGGCATCAGAGCGCAGTGAAACAATGCATGCTGGGAGGCATAAGGGTGAATTGGAATTAGCCTCTGGTTCAGGGCCTACATTGTGTGTGAGCATGCATGTGTGTGTGCGTTTCTTAGCTGAAAAGAGGGGGGCTTGGGTGTCCCAAATGTCGAATGGATTTACACTGCTACCAGACTGAATCATCAACAGTTATGGTACAGACACACAGAGAAATCTGACTGCCGATAGGTACAGTAGGAGGACGTTCCTTCTCTTGCTAGAACAAAATACTTCCCTGCTGTGTACCAACCTGGTACCGATGAACCTGCCGTCTCTATATGTAGAATTGCAATGCTCGTCATTGGCCGAGAACTTGGCTTTAAGACAATCAGAGAGCACAAACCTCCAAGTGGGGGACCCGACAGAAGTGACATACATATTTTACATCTATCTAAGGAGTTTTGTGCATGAAGAAGGATTGATAATATGTACCTGCTCATTAGTTAGCTAGCTAGCTAACTTTAGCTTGCTAACTGAATCAGGCAGTCACAGACACTTCATATGAAATGAATGGTGTTGTAAGTGCAGCACAATGCACACAACACTAAATGCTTTACCAAGATAGCTATCTAGCAAGATGATTAAGAAATTATTTTGTTCAATCTCCATTATCCCATACTGCCAGTGCTAGTTCGCTGGCTGGTTAGCATTGTCATTTAGCAAAACATAGCTAGCTAGCTACTCCACAAATTATTGACAGCTAACAGGCAGCTGCTTCATTCAAAAACGAATCCAATGTCATTTAATTATAATGTTGCTAGCCACGCTGGTTATCTAGTTGTGGCCATCTGGTTAGTATCAACAAGGGCTTAGTGCATATTCTATCTAGCTAGCAACAACAGCGCATCTTGCTAGTTAGCTTACATTAGCTACAGCAGACACAAGCCAAACATGCTACTGCCACCTTGTGGCCTGGAGTATTTAAACGACGCAAATCGGAGGTGAAACTGTTATATGAGAACAACAAAAAGTTAACTGATGACACTTTGGGCAGATGTGCTAAGCAGCTATTGGCAGTCAGGTTTCTCAGTGTGTCTGACATTTAGGGAGCTAGCCGGAGACTCCCGCCTTCTGGATTTACGGATGTACGGAGTGTAGAGTAGTGTGTACACTTATTACTATGAAATTATTAAAACGGGGCACCAGTCCAGTATTGGACAAAAATTGTATTCTAAGAATACCTGCCTTAGGAGTTACTTGAGCACTAACTCTATAAGACTAAAATTAGAACAATAGTCATTAATTGATTTATCTAAAGGTATGAATTCTTTGAGAATCAATTGGAGCTTACTTCACCAAAATAAAAGACAAACACAATTATTTTATACCATCAACATTTAGTGTAAAATATTTACAAACATAATGATCATAGAAAAAGATAGTGAGTAGCGTGAAAGATGAGAAAAAACCTCAAGATATCAGATTATTAGGAGTGTTATACTCAGTCTGTGGGCAGAGTCTTTGATCCTTGGCTCTGGGTAGGCCTCATGGAGGAGAACAAAGAGCTGTTTGTCCTTTCTTATTGCTCTTTGCTCTGCCTGAATTCTGATTTTCTTCTCCTTCTTTCCTTGAAGAAGGTTAGCTTAAGTGTACCGTTCAGGCTACACTAGCTCTTTAAAGTCTTATGTCTTCTTCTGAGACTGTTTAGTGGACTATTCCGTCCCAATTTCTGTACTGAATGACAGGTACTATTCCCTAAAAGGTACTCCCCCCCTGAGTACTTATTCGCTAAAAGGTACTAACTTCCCTAACTTATCAGTTACCAGTTCTTGCCATTAAATACCAGCCCCTCATATGACTATTGGGCAGCCTCGGATATACAGTAGGTGCAAGTTGGTAGCACTGATATTCTCGGCCATGTACATAAGCTTACAGTAGGCCTACGTTGACTCCAGATTGCAGGCCTTCCTGAGACTTAAGCGAAGCAATCGGCTAGGTATTGCTCTGTTCCATCTGTTATGGGCAGCCTAGCTGTTTGGAGAAGAGGGTGCTTTCTGTATCCTTAAGTGTCAATGCATGCAAAGACCTTTGAAAGGTTTGAATCCTTTTTTAATGTAATGTGAGTTGTGGATTCAAATAAAGTGTGTGTGTGTGTGTGTGTGTGAAATATAGAGAGTGAAAAGTTGGTATCTTTCACTCACTGCTCCCAAGAAACTGTGTTAAAGCAATGCTTTCCATTTTTGTTGCCTTTGGCCTAAAGCAACATTGAGTTTCTCAGTACAGTGCTCAAACCGCTCTGAGTGTCTGAGTACGTCAGAGTCCTTTGCTCAAGAGTTGAAACACTGCTGAACTAAGAGAAGAAAGATAAATATGTAAAATATGTAAAAATATATAAATAAAAATCCACAAACTGTTAACAACAAATTCGAAGCATACAAAACATAATGAAACATCTCCGCTCTGTCTGTCTGTCTGTCTGTAAGTTGTTGTGGTGTCGAGGAGCAAAGTGATTACAGATAGAGGGATGGGAGGATGGGAAGAGAGAAGAGGAGAGGGTTAGGGGTTCTGCTAATTCACAAGTCGCTGTGGAATCGTGATGACAGCTCAGCATAATCAAATTAACCAGCCCCACTGGTTAACCATTAACCAGCCCCACTGGCAGTCTGAGTGAACTCACTCCACAGTAGCA
The DNA here is from genome assembly GCF_020615455.1 of Coregonus clupeaformis. NCBI lineage: Eukaryota > Metazoa > Chordata > Actinopteri > Salmoniformes > Salmonidae > Coregonus > Coregonus clupeaformis. Next base: position 5,915,938 of record NC_059197.1, on the reverse strand, counting down.
TGATAGAGACAGGAAGCCACCTCACTGTCACATACTGTATCTACAGTGGGGGAAAAAAGTATTTAGTCAGCCACCAATTGTGCAAGTTCTCCCACTTAAAAAGATGAGAGAGGCCTGTAATTTTCATCATAGGTACACGTCAACTATGACAGACAAATTGAGGGAAAAAAATCCAGAAAATCACATTGTAGGATTTTTAATGAATTTATTTGCAAATTATGGTGGAAAATAAGTATTTGGTCACCTACAAACAAGCAAGATTTCTGGCTCTCACAGACCTGTAACTTCTTCTTTAAGAGGCTCCTCTGTCCTCCACTCGTTACCTGTATTAATGGCACCTGTTTGAACTTGTTATCAGTATAAAGACACCTGTCCACAACCTCAAACAGTCACACTCCAAACTCCACTATGGCCAAGACCAAAGAGCTGTCAAAGGACACCAGAAACAAAATTGTAGACCTGCACCAGGCTGGGAAGACTGAATCTGCAATAGGTAAGCAGCTTGGTTTGAAGAAATCAACTGTGGGAGCAATTATTAGGAAATGGAAGACATACAACACCACTGATAATCTCCTTCGATCTGGGGCTCCACGCAAGATCTCACCCCGTGGGGTCAAAATGATCACAAGAACGGTGAGCAAAAATCCCAGAACCACACAGGGGGACCTAGTGAATGACCTGCAGAGAGCTGGGACCAAAGTAACAAAGCCTACCATCAGTAACACACTACGCCGCCAGGGACTCAAATCCTGCAGTGCCAGACGTGTCCCCCTGCTTAAGCCAGTACATGTCCAGGCCCATATGAAGTTTGCTAGAGTGCATTTGGATGATCCAGAAGAGGATTGGGAGAATGTCATATGGTCAGATGAAACCAAAATATAACTTTTTGGTAAAAACTCAACTCGTCGTGTTTGGAGGACAAAGAATGCTGAGTTGCATCCAAAGAACACCATACCTACTGTGAAGCATGGGGGTGGAAACATCATGCTTTGGGGCTGTTTTTCTGCAAAGGGACCAGGACGACTGATCCGTGTAAAGGAAATAATGAATGGGGCCATGTATCGTGAGATTTTGAGTGAAAACCTCCTTCCATCAGCAAGGGCATTGAAGATGAAACGTGGCTGGGTCTTTCAGCATGACAATGATCCCAAACACACCGCCCGGGCAACGAAGGAGTGGCTTCGTAAGAAGCATTTCAAGGTCCTGGAGTGGCCTAGCCAGTCTCCAGATCTCAACCCCATAGAAAATCTTTGGAGGGAGTTGAAAGTCTGTGTTGCCCAGCGACAGCCCGAAAACATCACTGCTCTAGAGGAGATCTGCATGGAGGAATGGGCCAAAATACCAGCAACAGTGTGTGAAAACCTTGTGAAGACTTACAGAAAACATTTGACCTGTGTCATTGCCAACAAAGGGTATATAACAAAGTATTGAGAAACTTTAGTTATTGACCAAATACTTATTTTCCACCATAATTTGCAAATAAATTCATTAGAAATCCTACATTGTGATTTTCTGGATTTTTTTTTCTCATTTTGTCTGTCATAGTTGACGTGTACCTATGATGAAAATGACAGGCCTCTCTCATCTTTTTAAGTGGGAGAACTTGCACAATTGGTGGCTGACTAAATACTTTTTTCCCCCACTGTATATCAGGCGTGATCGGAAGACTGACTAAATATTGTTTAGTGTTTAGTGGAGGGAGAGAGAGAGAGAGAGAGAGAGAGAGAGAGAGAGATGACCCTAAACATGATGGGATGTTAGTTGCTTAATTAACTCAGGAACCACTGTGTGGAAGCACCTGCTTTCAATATACTTTGTATCCCTCATTTACTCAAGTGTTTGCTTTATTTTGGCAGTTACTTGTATGCAGTGGTGGAAAAAATACCCAATTGTCATACTAAAAGGAAAGATACCTTCATAGAAAATTATTCAAGTAAAAGTGAAAGTCACCCAGTAAAATACTACTTGAGTATAAGTCTTAAAGTATTTGGTTTTAAACATACTTAACTATCAAAAGTAAATGAAATTGCTAAAGTAAAAAGTATAAATAACTTCAAATTCCTTACATTAAAGCGACATTGCAATACAATTCTACTTCATATTAACCATCTCCAGCACCACCCCAACATCAACGTATGTGAAAATGGTGCAAACCAGACGGCACGATTTTCTTGTTTTTTATTTATTTACGGATAGCCAGGGGCACACTCCAACACTCCGAGATAATTTACAAACAAAGCATTTGTGTTTAGTGAGTCTGCCAGATCAGAGGCAGTAGGGATGACCAAGGATGTTCTCTTGGTAAGTGTGTGAATTGGACCATTTTCCTGTCCTGCTAAACATTCTAAATGTAAGAAGTACTTTTGGGTGTCAGGGAAAATGTAGTGGAGTAAAAGTAAAAGTAAAATATAAATAGTAAAGTACAGATACCCCAAACAACTACTTAAGTAGTACTTTAAAGCATTTTTACTTAAGTACTTTACATTACTGACTGTATGTATGCTGCTATTTTGGCCAGGTTTATATTGTAAAATATGTTTTTTATCTCAATGAGACTAACCTGGTAAAATAAAGGTTGATATTAATAAAAATAAATCCAAAATGTCTGCCCCACATTGTAATCCTACCCTTAACATGGACCAACTAGCTCTCGTTATGTCAGTCAAACATATTAGCCTCTGCCCATGCAATGTTTTCTTTACTGTATGCTCTGTCCCCCCTCAACAAGAGAAAGAGAGAGAGAGAGAGAGAGACTGCTACTCAACAGCAACAACATCAACAACAACAGAGCCGTAACTGTCATGGCCGCACTTCACGATGGAAAGTGTTTGTGGCAGACAGGCAGTCTGTGTGTTGACGAGTTGGACTTGAGATGAGTTTCCTTGTGATGCAGGAAGCTTGTCTATCCTGTCAGTCTCATTATCTTCACATAACCACTATACTCCTCCTCCCTCTCTCTCTCTCCCTCTTTCCTTCTCTCCTATATGCAGTGCGCTCCTGACATGCTCTGTGTGTGTATTAATGAAAGAGATTTCTAAATTGGGTTATTGATTATGTGTCTGGCTGCCCATGAAGGACTGTGTACTTTTCTTTAGGAATCAGATCTGGGATGGTGCATTTGTGTTCTGGCTGTGTGGTATTTATCAACACCACTAAAGAACTTAAGAACTCCTGTGAGTTCCTTTGTGTGTGTGTGTGTGTGCACTTCAACTGTGAGAATCATTGTCTGCAGATGGACAGTTTGGCCCTTCTCTCTGTGTTTGCGGGCACACGTGTATGTGTGTACAACCAATTCTCTCAGTCTAAACGTCAATATACTGACACAAAAGCAAAAGTGTGTGTGTATGTGTGTGTGTGCAGTCGTCTAGGTGCTTGCTGGCATCCCACGGTAAATGGAATTTCTAACTCACCGTGAGAACATTAAAGCAGGGGCATGATTGACCTGAAGCAGTGAGAGCACTGAAGTCTGGAACTCAGGTGGTCTAGATCTGATCGTTTAGCTATTGTATTGTGTTGGTGTGGTACACACCCGCAGGCTCTAAGTACTCTCTGGCTTTGTGTGAAGAATAAAGAATATTGGAGAAGAGACTGCAACAGATAACAAAAATAAAAGAACACTTGCTCTGACTCACACAATGCTCTTTCTGTGGTTTTCTCTCTCTTTTTCTCTCTCTACCTCCATCCATCTTCTCCCTCTTTCACACTGCCTCCCTCTCTCTCATCCCACACGCACAGTGGGGAAGGACAGGCTTAGCTTTGCTCCAGCTGCTCCTGCTGGCTCTGAGAAAACGTACATTAATGTCTCCTTACAGTGGGCTACCATTACATTAATGTCTCCTTACAGTGGGCTACCATTACATTAATGTCTCCTTACAGTGGGCTACCATTACATTAATGTCTCCTTACAGTGGACTAACGTTACGTCAACATCTCTCTACAGTGGACTAACGTTACGTCAACATCTCTCTACAGTGGACTAACGTTACATCAACATCTCTCTACAGTGGGCTAACACCGAACCAACATGACATAAATGTCTCCAGCACAGAGCTAACTACTAACGTTAAGCTAAGACCTGTGGGAGGAATGAGGCGTTTGCCTTTCAGAGTTGCTCAGCATCTTGCCATAGAGCCAGAGGGGAGTGCTGCTACCATCTACCATGTTCTTCTACTGACATAACCAAGGCCGTCATGTTAAATGTGTTTTGCTGTTCACTGGTCTCAGTGGCCTTTTATGTACGTAGCATCTTACACTTGTCTCCTGTCTGGAGGGGATATGTTGACGCAAGGTGTAAAAAAAGTTCAGAAGGCGAAAGAGGAGGAAGGGGATTTGACCGTGACTGCACATGCTCAGTCTGTGATATACATGTATATGGAAGTTATGTAAGATCTTCTTCGCAATAGAGGAGTAAAAATGGTTGTGTCTTTGGTGTGTGTGTGTGTGTGTGTATGTGTGCGTGTGTGTGTGTGAGTTTCTGCATGTCTACATGCGTGAATGCTTGTTTGTGTATCTACATGCTTGTGTGCCTGTGTGTGTGTTTCCTCTATTGACACTTAAGCACACACAGAGCACCAGCGGGCCTCCTCAGGTTTATGAAACAGTCCCCCCTCCGGCCCAGCTCCAACCCCCTTCACACCAACCTGCCCTTTCACTGGATGCAAATGAATTTCCCCTCCGAAGGCTACTGACCTTTAGAGTAATATTCACCGGATAGAGAGAGAGCGAGAGATAGAGAGAGAGACCAGGCTAGACTTTAACACTGCGTCCCTCTGTCTGAGTAACCTCTACAGTATATTGAACAGACAGACCCACTGGGCCTCACCTGAGGTAACAGGTGAGACAGAGAAGAGATGCATCCATTAGACAGGTGGATTAGGAGAGGAGAGGAGAGGAGAAGGGAGAAGAGGAGAGGGGAAGGGAGAGGAGGAGAGGAGGAGAGGAGAGGGTAAGGGAGAAGAAGAGAGGTGAGGGGAAGGGATGAGATGAGAGGGAGAAGAAGAGATGAGAGGGGAAAGGAGAAGAAGACAGGAGAGGGGAAGGAAGGAGAGGAGAGGGGAAGGGAGAAGAGGAGAGAAGATGGGAAAGGAGAAGATGAGAGGAGAGGGGATAGGGGAAGGGAGAAGGGAGGAGAAGAGAGGATAGGGAAAGGGAGGAGAGGAGAGTGTAAGGGAGGAGAGGGGAAGGGAGGAGAGGGGAAGGGAGGAGAGGGGAAGACAGGAGAGGGAAAGGGAGGAGAGGGGATGGGAAGGGAGAGGAGGAGAGGAGAGGAGAAGGGGAGGGGAGGGGAGGGAGGGGAGGGGAAGGGAGAGGAGGAGAGGAGGAGAGGAGAGGGGAAGGGAGGAGAGGGGAAGGGAGAAGAAGAGAGGAGAGGGGAAGGGAGAAAATGAGAGGAGAGGAGAGGAGAGGAGAGGAGAGGAGAGGAGAGGAGAGGAGAGGAGAGGAGAGGAGAGGAGAGGAGAGGAGAGAGGAGAGGAGAGGAGAGAGAGGAGAGGAGAGGAGAGGAGAGGAAAGGAAAGGAGAGGAGAGGAGAGGAGAGGAGATAAGAGGGGAAGAGAGGGGAGGAGAGTAGAGGGGAAGGGAGGAGAGGAGAGGGGAAGGGAGAAGAGGAGAGGAGGAGAGGAGAGGGGAAGGGAGAGAAGGGGAGGAGAGGAGAGGGGAAGGGAGAAGAGGAGAGGAGGAGAGGAGAGGGGAAGGGAGAGAAGGGGAGGAGAGGAGAGGGGAAGGGAGAGAAGGGGAAGAGAGGAGAGGAGAAGAGAGAGGAGGAGAGGGGAGAGGAAGGGAGAAGAAGAGATGTGAGGGGAAGGGAGGAGAGGCGAGGGTAAGGGAGAAGAAGAGAGGAGGGGGAACGGAGGAGAGGAGAGCGGAGGAGACGAGAGGGGAAGGGAGAAGAGGAGAGGAGAGGGGAAGGGAGAAGAAGACAGGAGAGGGAAGGGGAGAGGAGGTGAAGGTAAGGGAGAGGAGGTGAGGGGAAGGGAGAGGAGGAGAGGAGAGGGAAGGGAGAGGAGGAGATTAGAGGGGAAGGGGGAGGGAGGAGAGGAGAGGAGAGGGGAAGGGAAGGGAGAGGAGGAGAGGGGAAGGGAGAGGAGGAGAGGAGGAGAGCAGAGGGGAAGGGGGAGGAGGAGAGGGGAAGGGAAGGGAGAGGAGGAGAGGGGAAGGGAGAAGAGGAGAGGAGAGGAGGAGAGGAGAGGGGAAGAGAGAGAAGGGGAGGAGAGGAGAGGAGAAGGGAGAGGAGGAAAGGAGAGAGGAAGGGAGAAGAGATGTGAGGGGAAGGGAGGAGAGGCGAGGGTAAGGGAGAAGAAGAGAGGAGGGGGAAGGGAGGAGAGGAGAGCGGAAGAGACGAGAGGGGAAGGGAGAAGAGGAGAGGAGAGGTGAAGGGAGAAGAAGACAGGAGAGGGGAGGGGAGATGAGGTGAGGGGAAGGGAGGTGAGGGGAAGGGAGAGGAGGAGAGGAGAGGGGAAGGGAGAGGAGGAGAGGAGGAGAGGAGAGGGGAAGGGGGAGGAGAGGATAGGAAAGGGGAAGGGAGAGGGAGGGGAGAGGAGGTGAGGGGAAGGGAGGTGAGGGGAAGGGAGAGGAGGAGAGGAGAGGGGAATGGAGGAGAGGAGAAGGGAAGGGAGGGAGGACAGGAGAGGAGAGGGGAAGGGAGGAGAGGAGAGGGGAAGGGAGGACAAGAGAGGAGAGGGGAAGGGGGAGGAGGAGAGGAGAGGGGGAGGGGAGGAGAGGACAGGGGAAGGGAGAGGAGGAGAGGAGAGGGGAAGGGAGAGGAGGAAAGAGGAGAGGAGCGGGGAAGGGAGGACAAGAGAGGAGAGGGGACGGGAGAAGAAGAGAGGTGAGGGGAAGGGAGGAGAGGAGAGGGAGAAGAAGAGATGAGAGGGGAAGGAAGGAGAGGAGAGAAGAGGGGAATGGAGAAGAAGAGAGGAGGGGATAGGGGAAGGGAGGAGAGGGGAAGGGAGGAGAGGGGAAGGGAGAACAAGAGAGGAGAGGGGAGGAGAGGGGAGGCGAAAGGAAGGGAGAGGAGGAGAGGAGAGGAGAGGGGGAGAGAGGGGAGGAGAGGAGAGGAGAGGGGAAGGGAGGATAGGAGAGGGGAATGGAGAAGAAGAGAGGAGAGGGGAAGGGAGGACAAGAGAGGAGAGCGGAAGGGGGAGGGGGAGAGGAGAGGGGGAGGAGAGGAGATGGGAAGGGAGAGGAGGAGAGGAGAGGGGGAGGGGAGGGAGGAGAGGGGAAGGGAGAGGAGATGAGGAGAGGGGAAGGGACGGGAGGAGAGGAGAGGGGATGGGAGAAGAAGAGAGGAGAGGGGAAGGGAGGAGAGGAGAGGGGAAGGGAGAAAATAAGAGGAGAGGAGAGGAGAGGAGAGGAGAGGAGAGGAGAGGAGAGGAGAGGAGAGAGAGGGAGAGGAGAGGAGAGAGAGAGAGGAGAGGAGAGGAGAGGAGAGGAGATTGGAAGGGAAGGGAGAGGAGATAAGAGGGGAAGAGAGGGGAGGGGAGGAGAGGAGAGGGGAAGGGAGAAGAGGAGAGGAGAGGGGAAGGGAGAGAAGGGGAGGAGAGGAGAGGGGAAGGGAGAGAAGGGGAGGAGAGGAGAGGGGAAGGGAGAGGAGGAGAGGAGAGAGGAAGGGAGAAGAAGAGATGTGAGGGGAAGGGAGGAGAGGCGAGGGTAAGAGAGAAGAAGAGAGGAGGGGGAAGGGAGGAGAGGAGAGCGGAAGAGACGAGAGGGGATGGGAGAAGAGGAGAGGAGAGGGGAAGGGAGAAGAAGACAGGAGAGGGGAGGGGAGAGGAGGTGAGGGGAAGGGAGAGGAGGAGAGGAGAGGGGAAGGGAGAGGAGGAGAGCAGAGGGGAAGGGGGAGGAGGAGAGGAGAGGGGAAGGGAGAGGAGGAGAGGGGAAGGGAGAGGAGGAGAGGAGAGGGGAAGGGGGAGGGGAGGATAGAAAGGGGAAGGGAGAGGGGAAGGGAGAGGAGATGAGGAGAGAGGAAGGGAGAGGGGAATGGAGAACAAGAGAGGAGAGGGGAAGCGAGGCGAGGAGAGGAGAGGGTAAGGGAGAAGAATAGAGGAGAGGGGAAGAGAGGAGAGGGAATGGAGGAGAGGAGAAGGAAGGGAGGGAGGACAAAGAGGAGAGGGGAAGGGAGGAGAGGAGAGGGGAAGGGAGAAGAAGAGAGGAGGGGAAGGAGGACAAGAGAGGGGAAGGGGGAGGAGGAGAGGAGAGGGGGAGGGGAGGAGAGGAGAGGGGAAGGGAGAGGAGGAGAGGAGAGGGGGAGGAGAGGAGAGGGGAGGGAGGAGAGGGAGAGGGGAAGGGAGAGGAGGAGAGGAGAGGAGCGGGGAAGGGAGGACAAGAGAGGAGAGGGGAAGGGAGAAGAAGAGAGGTGAGGGGAAGGGAGGAGAGGAGAGGGAGAAGAAGAGATGAGAGGGGAAGGAGGAGAGGAGAGGGGAAGGGAGAAGAGGAGAGAAGAGGGGAATGGAGAAGAAGAGAGGAGAGGGGATAGGGGAAGGGAGAAGGGAGGAGAGGGGAGGAGAGGAGAGGGGAAGGGAGGAGAGGGGAAGGGAGGAGAGGAGAGGGGAAGGGAGAACAAGAGAGGAGAGGGGAGGAGAGGAGAGGCGAAGGGAAGAGAGAAGAGGAGAGAGAGGGAGGGGGGAGAGAGGGGAGGAGAGGATAGGTGAGGGGAAGGGAGGATAGGAGAGGGGAAGGGAGGAGAGGGGAAGGGAGGAGAGGAGAGGAGAATGGAGAAGATGAGAGGAGAGGGGAAGGGAGAAGAGGAGAGGAGGAGAGGAGAGGGGAAGGGAGAGAAGGGGAGGAGAGGAGAGGGGAAGGGAGAGGAGGAGAGGAGAGAGGAAGGGAGAAGAAGAGAGGTGAGGGGAGGGGGGAGAGAAGAGGAGAGGGTAAGGGAGAAGAAGAGAGGAGAGGGGAAGGGAGGAGAGGAGAGGGGAAGGGGAAATGAGAGAGGGGAAGGGAGAAGAGGGGAGGGGAAGGGAGAGGAGGAGAGGAGATGGGAAGGGATGAGTGGGGAAGAGAGGAGAGGAGAGGGGAATGGAGGAGAGGGAAGGAGGAGGGGAGAGAGAGGAGAGGGAGGAGAGGAGAGAGAGAGGAGAGGAGAGGAGAGGAGAGGGAGAGGAGAGGAGAGGAGAGAGGAGAGAGGGAGAGAGAGGAGAGGAGAGGGAGAGGAGGAGAGGAGATGGGGAGGGGAGGAGAGGGGAAGAGAGAGGAGGAGGAGAGGAGGAGAGGAGAGGGGAAGGGAGGATAAGAGAGGAGAGGGAAGGGGAGGAGAAGGGGAGGGGAGGAGAGGAGAGGAGGGGAGAGGGGAAGGGAGAGGGGAGAGGAGGAGAGAGAGGGGAAGGGAGAGGGGGAGGGGGAGAGGAGGAGAGGAGAGGGGAAGTGGGAGGAGAGGATAGGAAAGGGGAAGGGAGAGGGGAAGGGAGAGGAGGTGAGGAGAGAGGAAGGGAGAGGGGAATGGTGAACAAGAGAGGAGAGGGGAAGCGAGGAGAGGAGAGGGTAAGGGGGAAGAATAGAGGAGAGGGGAAGAGAGGAGAGGGGAATGGAGGAGAGGAGAAGGGAAGGGAGGGAGGACAAGAGAGGAGAGGGGAAGGGAGGAGAGGAGAGGGGAAGGGAGAAGAAGAGAGGAGAGTGGAATGGGGAGGAGGAGAGGAGAGGGGGAGGGGAGGAGAGGAGAGGAGAAGGGAGAGGAGGAGAGGTGGAGAAGAGCGGGGAAGGGAGGACAAGAGAGGAGAGGGGAAGGGAGAACAAGAGAGGTGAGGGGAAGGGAGGAGAGGAGAGGGAAGGGAGGAGAGGAGAGGGAGAAGAAGAGATGAGAGGGGAAGGGAGAAGAAGAGAGGAGAGGGGAAGGGAGAAGAGGGGAATGGAGAAGAAGAGAGGAGAGGGGATAGGGGAAAGGAGAAGGGAGGAGAGGGGAAGGGAAGAGAGGAGAGGAGAGGGGTAGGGAGGAGAGGAAAGGGGAAGGGAGAACAAGAGAGGAGAGGGGAGGAGAGGAGAGGCGAAGGGAAGGGAGAGGACGAGAGGAGAGGAGAGGGGAAGAGAGGGGAGGAGAAGAGAGGAGAGGGGAAGGGAGGATAGGAGAGGGGATGAGAGGAGAGGGGAAGGGAAGGGAGGAGAGGAGAGGAGAATGGAGAAGACGAGAGGAGAGGGGAAGGGAGAAGAGGAGAGGAGGAGAGGAGAGGGGAAGGGAGAGAAGGGGAGGAGAGGAGAGGGGAAGGGAGAAGAAGAGAGGTGAGGGGAAGGGAGGAGAGGAGAGGGTTAGGGAGAAGAAGAGAGGAGAGGGGAAGGGAGGAGAGTAGAGGGGAAGGGAGAAGAAGAGAGGAGAGGGGAGGGAGAGGAGGAGAGGGGAAGGGAGAAGAAGATAGGAGAGGGGAAGGGAGAGGAGGAGAGGGGAAGGGAGAGGAGGAGAGGAGAGGGGAAGGGAGGAGAGGGGAAGAGAGGAGAGGGGAAGGGAGGTGAGGGGAAGGAGGAGAGGAGAGGGGGAGGAGAGGAGAGGGGAAGAGAGGAGAGGGGAAGGGAAGGGAGGAGAGGAGAATGGAGAAGACGAGAGGAGAGGGGAAGGGAGAAGAGGAGAGGAGGAGAGGAGAGGGGAAGGGAGAAGAAGAGAGGTGAGGGGAAGGGAGGAGAGGAGAGGGTAAGGGAGAAGAAGAGAGGAGAGGGGAAGGGAGGAGAGTAGAGGGGAAGGGAGAAGAAGAGAGGAGAGGGGAAGGGAGAGGAGGAGATGGGAAGGGAGAAGAAGAGAGGAGAGGGGAAGGGAGAGGAGGAGAGGGGAAGGGAGAGGAGGAGAGGAGAGGGGAAGGGAGGAGAGGGGAAGAGAGGAGAGGAGAGGGGAAGGGAGGAGAGGGGAAGGAGGAGAGGAGAGGGGGAGGAGAGGAGAGGGGAAGGGAGAGGAGGAGAGGAGATGGGAAGGGAGAGGAGGAGGAGAGGAGAAGAGGAGGAGAGGAGAGGGGAAGGGAGGACAAGAGAGGAGAGGGGAAGGGAGAAGAAGAGAGGAGAGGGGAAGGGGGAGGAGAAGGGGAGGGGAGGAGAGGAGAGGAGGGGAGAGGGGAAGGGAGAGGAGGAGAGGAGGAGAGGAGGAGAGGAGAGGGCTCGGCTCTATGTATTTGTGTTTGTAAGACTTGCAATGTCATTAGTCTGTGTACCGATTAATGAGTAAGTGTGTGTGTGTATACGTGTGTGTATTTGTGTGCGTGTCGCTATTTTTAGCTTGGGCTGATGATGTATCCATCTGCCGCCAAACAAAACAAACGACGCAGGTCCCCCTCCCCCCGCGCCAATTCAACCTCCTTACAGAAGGCCAGTTGGATCAATGGGCGGAAATTACAGAGTAAATTGTATTCACAGCAAAGTGACCTTCAGACAGTGAGTCTTAGGGACTGAGAGGCCTAGAGACTGCAGCCTGAACACTGCCACTGCCAGACAGGTGGTACAGAGAAGGAGGTGCAGCGAACACAGGTTACAGCACAGATACAGCACACAGCATAGATATACCAGAGATATCACTGATCACACACAGCACAGCTAACATAGGCTACTGAAGTAATAGATGCTCTATACTCCAACATTTTGGATTTGAGATCAAATGTTTCATATGAGGTACAGAATGTCACCTTTTATTTGAGGGTATTTTCATACATATCTGTTTTACCGTTTAGAAATGAACGCACTTTATGTGTCTAGTCCCCCCAAATGACCCTATCTATAGTCGTGGTCAAAAGTTTTGAGAATGACACAAATACACATTTTCACAAAGTCTGCTGCCTCAGTTTTGATGCATATACTCCAGAATGTCATGAAGAGTGATCAGGTGATCAGATTAATTGCAATTAATTGCAAAGTCCCTCTTTGCCATGAAAATGAACTTAATCCCAAAAAAACATTTCCACTACATTTCAGCCCTGCCACAAAAGGACCAGCTGACATCATGTCAGTGATTCTCTCGTTAACACACGTGAGAGTGTTGACGAGGACAAGGCTGGGGATCACTCTGTCATGCTGATTGAGTTAGAATAACAGACTGGAAGCTTTAAAAGGAGGGTGGTGCTTGAAATCATTGTTCTTCCTCTGTTAACCATGGTTACCTGCAAGGAAACACGTGCCGTCATCATTGCTTTGCACAAAAAGGGCTTCACAGGCAAGGATATTGCTGCTAGTAAGATTGCACCTAAATCAACCATTTATCGGATCATCAAGAACTTCAAGGAGAGAGGTTCAATTGTTGTGAAGAAGGTGTCAGGGCGCCCAAGAAAGTCCAGCAAGCGACAGGACTGTCTCCTAAAGTTGATTCAGCTGCGGGATCGGGGCACCACCAGTGCAGAGCTTGCTCAGGAATGGCAGCAGGCAGGTGTGAGTGCATCTGCACGCACAGTGAGGCGAAGACTTTTGGAGGATGGCCTGGTTTCAAGAAGGGCAACAAAGAAGCCACTTCTCTCCAGGAAAAACATCAGGGACAGACTGATATTCTGCAAAAGGTACAGGGATTGGACTGCTGAGGACTGGGGTAAAGTCATTTTCTCGGATGAATCCCCTTGCCGATTGTTTGGGGTATCCGGGAAACACCTTGTCCGGAGAAGACAAGGTGAGCGCTACCATCAGTCCTGTGTCATGCCAACAGTAAAGCATCCTGTGACCATTCATGTGTGGGGTTGCTTCTCAGCCAAGGGAGTGGGCTCACTCTCAATTTTGCCTAAGAACACAGTTATGAATAAAGAATGGTACCAACACATCCTCCAAGAGCAATTTCTCCCAACCATCCAAGAACAGTTTGGTGATGACCAATGCCTTTTCCAGCATGATGGAGCACCTTGCCATAAAGCAAAAGTGATAACTAAGTGGCTCGGGGAACAAAACATCTACATTTTGGGTCCATGGCCAGGAAACTCCCCAGACCTTAATCCCATTGAGAATTTGTGGTTGATCCTCAAGAGGCGGGTGGAAAAACAAAATAGCACAAATTCTGACAAACTCCAAGCATTGATTATGCAAGAATGGGCTGCCAACAGTCAGGATGTGGCCCAGAAGTTAATTGACAGCATGCCAGGGCGGATTGCAGAGGTCTTGAAAAAGAAGGGTCAACACTGCAAATATTGACTCTTTGCATAAACTTAATGTAATTGTCAATAGAAGCCTTTGACACTTATGGAATGCTTGTAATTATACTTCAGTATACCATAGTAACATCTAACAAAAATATCTCATAACACTGAAGCAGCGAACCTTATGAAGACCAATACTTGTGTCATTCTCAAAACTTTTGACCACGACTGTAGTGCAATACTTTTGACTGAAGTCCTACGGGCCCTGGTCAAAAGTTGTGCCCTATAAAGGGAATATGGTGCCATTGGGGATGAAGGTATTGTTCAGCTGAATGAGTGGAGGCAAAGAGCCCATATTGAGACCATAATGTCCCACTGTATGCTTGTATCACCAGGAGCTATGGCCCATTGGAGTGGCTAGGCATACAGTAGCTTATCTACACGGTGGGCCTTAATGGAGCTCATCCCAGCCATCATTATGCTAAGTGAATTTTATCAGACAAGTTCCAGTCTGTAGCCTCATCAGCATGGCTAGTGGACTAATGCCACAGAGACAGACGAGAGAACCAGGCATGCGTCTGTTCTTTTCTAATGACATGGCACAGAACACTGCAAATTGTTCTCTCCACGTCATTGCAAAATGTGTAGAATTGCCAGATATTAAGTTTGAAACTGCAACATTTTCTCTACACTCCATGGCAAAATGTGTAGAATTGCAGAAAATGTAATGTGTGTGTGTAATCTGTGTGTGTGTGTGTGTGTGTGTGTGTGTGTGTGTGTGTGTGTGTGTGTGTGTGTGTGTGTGTGTGTGTGTGTGTGTGTGTGTGTGTGTGTGTGTGTGTGTGTGTGTGTGTGTGTGTGTGTGTGTGTGTGTGTGTGTGTGTGTGTGTGTGCATTGATAAGTGGGCCCATCCCCAGTAAAAAAAAAAGGCCATTAGGTTCAGGGTTAGGTTTACAATCAGGGTAAAAGCTCAGACACACCGGTAGGATTGTCTAACGTTTGCCTGCCGACAGTACTCAGCACCTCTGAACGGAGTGTCGGCAGTCAATCTCTTTTGTGTTCACACCGCAAAGAACTTGGACGTCGTCAGCCACTCAGCATTGTTAAAATACTCCAAACCAGAAGGAGGCAGTAGCATTGTTTGGCAATGCATATCCGTGTGTATTGATTATGGTCTAGATTCCAAGCTATCTGCTCTATTGTTGCTATTTTGTAGAAAGCCTTTGTTGATACCACATTCTTAGAAAAAAAGGTTCCAAAAGGGTTCTTCAGCTATCCCCATAGGATAACCCTTTTTGGCTCCAGGTAGAATCCTTTTTTGTTCCAGGTAAAACCCTATTGGGTTCCATGTACATGGAACCTAAAAGGGTTCTACCTGGAACCAAATAAGGTTCTTCAAAGGGTTCTCCTATGGGGACAGCCTAGGAACCCTATTAGTCTCTTGAAAATAATCTCTTGGAAATAATTGAGGGTTAGGAGTTTGGGGTTAAGGTTAGGGTTAAGGTTAAGGTTAAGGTTAAGGGTTAGGGTTAGGGTTAGGGTTAGGGGTTAGTGAAAATGGGATTTTGAATGGGACTGGGAGGGTGCAGCCATGGGTGGACCTGGGAGGGCATATGGCAACCCTCTTGGGAGCCAGGCCCACCTACTGAGGAGCCAGGCCCAGCCAATCAGAATGAGTTTTTCCCCACAAAAGAGCTTTATTACAGACATAAATACTCCTTAGTTTCATCAGCTGTCCAGGTGGCTGGTCTCAAATGATCCCGCAGATGAAGAAGCCAGATGTGGAGGTCCTGGGCTGGCGTGGTTACATGTGGTCTGCGGTTGTAAGGCCAGTAGGAAGTACTGCTAAATTCTCTAAAACGACGTTGGAGGCGGCTTATGGTAGAGAAGTGAACACACAGTCAGCATGCCAATTGTGTACTCCCTCAAAATTGAGACCTCTGTGGCATTGTGTTGTGTGACAAAACTGCACATTTAAAAGTGGCCTTTTATTGTCCCCAGCACAAGGTGCACCTGTGTAATAATCATGCTGTTTAATTAGCTTCTTGATATGCCACACCTGTCAGGTGGATGGATTATCTTGGAAAAGGAGAAATGCGCACTAACAGGGATGTAAACACATTTGTGCACAAATTTCAGAGTAATAAGCTTTTTGTGCATATGGAACATTTCTGGGATTTGTTATTTCAGCTCATGAAACATGGGACCAACACTTTACATGTTGCGTTCATATTTTTGTTCAGTATAGAATATATTTCTGTATGAGAGTATCCAAGTTTGTATAGGACTGAAAAGTTTGTGGTATACAAGAGCTACAGGACGTATTAACTGTTGGTGTCCCGTATAAGGTGGTTGAGTACATGTATCTGTAAACATGAAGAGGTAGTCTAAAAGGTAATGTAAAGGTCGGCAGTTAGAGAGGACCTGTGGGGCTGTTCATTACCTGGTTTCCTGTCCTCCTCCTCTTCTTCTCCTCTTCCTGCTGACTGGTCTGTTAGTTTTAGTCCTGTGGACTCCTGCCTGTGCATTATTTAGATCAAAGGGCTATTTTCAGATGTGCTAAACTATGTACATACAGGGTCTGAAATTAGGTCTGCAACGAGCGTGGATGTGTTTGATAGCTTTGTGTGTGTGTGTGTGGTGGAGGGGGGTACAGTGTGCGTGAGACTGTTAAGTACTGTATGTGTGTTTGACCTCCATTTATATGCATTCATGCCTGTAGAGTGCATGAAAGTAGCTACAGTATACAGTAGTGAGAGTCGACATGTATATAAAGTGTATGCACGCGTGCGTACGTACAGGCGTGCAAACATGTGCATGTGTGTATGAGTGAGTGTGAGACCCACATGAAAAAATATTATAGCAGGGTTACCCAACTGGCGGGTGGTTTTATTTGGCCTCCCAAGTTCTATATCGTGGAGCTCCGCCCCATAGGGGAGCTCTGCTCCTAATGGTTTACCCTCTGCCCTAAGGCAGCAGCAGCCTGAGACAAAATTATGCACACACCTACAGCCAATAGGAGTACAGGTGTCCCTATAAGAGGGGGTGCCTCCCCTCAATCAGCCTCCCTTTTTCTTCAGCGACTGGACTAGACTGAAGAAGCCAAGAAGAGACGAAGAGAAGACTCAGGACGAAGAAAACGCCGTCGATTTTCCAGATCATCGACGTCGTCCTACAATGAGCACACCAAGCTTATCCATAGGGTAAGTATTTAACAAAAGCTCTTTTCAGAGCTCAATGTCGCTGTTCCCCTTGGCGGCTAGCCTCCACCCCCCGACATATGTTTCGTGGGTTGAGGGACACAGCACGCCAGGGACAGCTTCATTAATCCCCCACTATGCGCCAGTTGCGCCTCCTTTTTGAAGGAGTGGAAGCAGCGTTGGGCATTTTTAGGGAGGATATTCCTCTTGAGGATGTGCTATCAGTGTTAGTCTCAGCTTCTGAGGCATCATCTGAAGGCGCTGACTCAGGAGATGACAGGGCTATTGGGGAAGAAATGAATATTATATTGGAACAATTCATTACACTGACCCAGATGTTTAACACCCCTTTTCCTTCGGGAAATTGTGAGGTCATTACATCCCTGGATGATGACGCCACAGCCTCTCTGTGCCTGAATTCTCAGGTCTCATTGAGTGGGCTGCTAAACAGCGGGAGATTAAGCTGCCCCCATTCCCTCCAACCCGGAAGTGGATATGAGGAAGGGCGGCCGTTACTTCGCTACAGCTTGGCGTCAGACGGCGGCCTCCAGCAGCAAGGGAGCGGGCCTCGCCCCCCTGCAGCGCCAGAGGTGCCGCGAGAGAGGTCATTAAAGCGTCATCCTGGCATCACCCGAAGGGCGGCCAGAAGAGACGCCGTTTATGACAGGCGAGGGGGAGAGAACGGAAGACGGCACAGCGCCTGCTGTGACCGAGCCCACTGTCCCCCACTCTACCGTTGAGTGTATGGAGGAGAATGTTTTTTGTTGATGTGTGTAATAAAGAGTTGGCTCTACTTGACACTGTCAAAAAAGAGCCCCTTTTCCATAATACATCCGAGAGCGTTCGACCTTCCTCACTCTCGCTCTCTCTCTTACCACTATGAGTGCAGCTCAGCCCACCATGGTGCGTTGCTGAATGCACACATAAGGCAGGTATATAAAAGGTATTAAGTGTACCTTATAAAGACCTCACTTTACAGACTCCTAGGAGTGCTGTAGTGAGTGTCTCACATAGCAGGCTGCAGTCTCAGCCAGATAATGGCATGATGACGCGACCGCTATTCGGGACGGCGCTCTGTCTCAGGCTAACGTCTCAGTCAGTGCAGTTCAGACCCGTGCTGCGTTCACGGAGGGCCTGATTACTATGGTTACGGGCGTAACCAACGTATCGGCGCCCCTGTTTCTCTCAGAACGCGCTGATAATAACCACATTGGGGATGGCGCACTATCACAGACTAAGGTCTCTGTTAGTACGACCCAGACCCATGCTGCGTTCAAGAAGGGCCCGATTACCACGGTCACGAAGGTGCCCAGTGTATCGGCGCCCCACCTTTTTCTGAACGCGCCCAGGCTCACCACACTGAGTGTAGTTCAGCCCACCAGAGGTGCAGAGCTGAACGCACACAGGAGGTGAAAGGAGGAATAATACCTAGACGCCGTCTTGGTTTATCTCAAAGAGACCTCATATTACAGACTCCAAGGAGTACTGTAGTGAGTGCCTCTCATAGCAGGCTGCAGTCTCAGTCAGGAGACATGATGACGCAGCCGCTAGTTGGGGATGGCGCACTATCGCAGACTAAGGTCTCGGTTAGTGCGATTCAGACCCATGCTGCGTTCACGGAGGGCCCGATTACCACAGTGACGAAGGTTCCCAGTGTATCGGCGCCCCCACTTCTTTCTGAACGCGCTAATACTCACCACACTGAGCGTAGTTCAGCCCACCAGAGGTGCAGAGCTGAACGCACACAGGAGGTGAAGGGAGGAAAGATACCAAGACACCGTCTTGGCTTATCTCAAAGAGACCTCACATTACAGACCCCAAGGAGTACTGTAGTGAGTGTCTCTCATAGCAGGCTGCAGTCTCAGTCAGGAGACATGATGACGCAGCCGCTATTTGGGGATGGCGCACTATCGCAGACTAAGGTCTCGGTTAGTGCGATTCAGACCCATGCTGCGTTCACGGAGGGCCCGATTACCACGGTCACGAAGGTGCCCAGTGTATCGGCGCCCCCACTTCCCTTTGAACGCGCTAATACTCACCACACTGAGCGTGACTCAACCCACCAGGGGTGCAGAGTTGAACACACACAGAAGGTGAAAGTTAAGAAGGTATCAAGGCGCCGCCTTGTTTTACCTCATAGAGACCTCATACTACAGACTTCTAGGAGTACTGTAGTGAAGGGCTCTGATAGTGAATTGCAGTCACCTAAGATGACGCAATCGCTTGCTGGGGATGGTGCCCTGCCGCAGGCTGTGGCCTCGGTCAGCGCAATTCAGACCCGCGATGCGTTCAAGGAGGGCAGGAATATGACGGTTACGGGTTTAACCGACGTCCCTACTCCTCTTTCTTTCTCAGAACGCATTTCCTCTCCCTTTCACGGGAGGCCCACCTTGGGCTGTTCCACCACTTCAATGTTGGGGAACAGTGGCGGTAAGGGCCATAGAGGAATACAGGTCCTTCCTACTGGATGCACCACAGCTTGCGCCCAGCCACTTTCTCTGCATTGCTGGCAGTGGCGAAGAAGCTGCACCCTCTCACGCTGGCTAGAACAGACGTTGCAGAAGGGTTATGCTCTCCAATTCCACGGACCCCACCCCCGTTCAGGGGAGTGGTGGAGACGGGTGATGAAAACGCCAGACAAAGTGGCCGCTCTGATGACAGAGATTACGGAACTTTTGGCGAAGGAGGCGGTGACAGTAGTTCCCGGGAGCAAAGGAACAAAGGGCTATATTCACCTTATTTCCTAGTGCCCAAAAGACGGGGGAGTGAGGCCGATTTTGGATTTACGCATTCTCAACGAGAGCATAACCAAACGGCCCTTCCGAATGCTAACGACAAAACGTCTGCTGGAATGTGTCCAGAGAGGGGACTTTTGTACGAGCATAGACCTAAAGGACGCGTACTTTCATGTGCCGGGTTCAGCCGCGTCACAGGAAGTTTCTGCGGTTCGCCTTTCAAGGGGTGGCGTACGAATACACAAGGATGCCATTTGGGTACGCCCCTGGCACCTCGCACATTTTCCAAGTGTGTGGAGGCGGCATTGGAACCGTTGCGTCGTCAGGGAATACGGCTACTAGCCTACCTGGACGACCTACTGGTTCTCGCCCCGTCAGCAGAGCTGGTGATCACTCACACAACACAGACAGTGATGCATCTCACAAGTCTGGGGTTAGCTGTGAATTGGAAAAAGAGCGCGCCCTGGCCCACTCATCAGATTGTCTACCTGGGGATACAGCTAGACACTGTGAGGATGAGGGCTCAAATTTCGGACCCCCGAAGGGTAGCCTTGTTGCTAGCCCTAAGGAAGTGTCGTCCGAATCACACGGTGACGGCGCTGTCGATCATGTCACTTTTGGGTCTCATGTCGTCAGCCCACTCTGTGGTTCCGCTGGGACTCCCTGCACATGCGCAGGACGCAGCGATGGTTCGCCCAACTAAGACTAGACCCATTGCGTCAACGTCATCGGTTGGTGGTGGTTCCCCTCTCGCTCAGTGCAGACCTAAACTATTGGAGAAACTCGCGCGTTCTCACGCACGGAGTCCCGATAGGAAAGGTGTCCTATCACATCCCAGTATTCACGGATGCGTCCCTGACGGGATGGGGAGGGACATGTCAGACACAAGCGATAGGAGGTGTGTGGCCTCAATCAGGTCGTCACATCAACCTCCTGGAGTTGGAAACGGTTCGACTGGTTCTGACCCACTTCGCGTCTACCCTTCGGGGTCGCGATGTGCTGGTCTGGTCAGACAACCGGACCACAGTAGCCCACATAAATCGCCAGGGCGGAATCAGGTCTCCTGCTCTCCATCGGGCGGCAGAGGAATTGTGGCTGTGGGCTCACGAGCACCTTCGCTCATTGAGAGCAGCACACATTCCGGGCTACTTGAACGTAGGAGCAGACCTCATGTCAAGAGGGGGTCCTCGAGACGACGAGTGGTGTCTGCATCCAGACATTGTTCTCCAGATTTGGGAACAATTCGGGAGAGCCGAGGTGGACCTATTCGCGTCACGCGTGAACGCGCAATGTCCTCTGTGGTTCTCTCTGAGGGAACAGGACGAACCGCCACTGGGAAGGGACGCCTTTGCGCACCAACCGTGGCCGAGAGTTCTCCTGTATGCATTCCCTCCGCTGTCCTCCATTCTCCCACTGCTAGCCAGGGTGAGGTCAGGGGGCTGTCAGTGATACTGATAGCGCCCGATCGCCCGGGGCTCCGTGGTTTGCGGAGATGAGTCAGATGTTGATTGCGCCACCTTTGCCAATTCCACATCGACGGGACGCGTTGTCTCAGGCGGCTGGCACGATAGGAAATTGCCCATAATCGGCCAACCACTGAAGGCCTGGCTGCTGAGAGGGACAGGCTAGAGCGACCCGTGGGTTATCTGATGCAGTGATCAGGACCATACAGGGTTCACGTGCCAGTTCCACTTCTAAGATGTATGCCAGTAGATGGAACGTGTTTTCACGATGGTGTGTCACACAAGGTGTGGACCCCATGAGCTGTCAGGTGGAGAGTATTCTCTCTTTTCTGCAGCTCATGTTTGATAAGCAAAATTCGCCTGCCACGATTAGAGTGTTTGCAGCAGCGATTTCAGCTTGTCATGAGGGTTTTGGCAGAGACAATGTCTTTAGTCACCCTCTAGTGAAACGCTTCCTATTAGGAACGCGGCGACTTAGGCCAACACCTAGAGTCACGCTTCCTCAGTGGGATTTGGCTTTGGTACTCAGGCGCTATATAAGTCGCCGTTCGAGCCATTGAATCAAATACCCCCTCAAGATGCTGTCTATCAAGACAGCACTGTTGCTCGCTTTGACTACAGCTAAGCGGGTCAGTGATTTGTGTGCTCTTTCGACGAGACCTGACTGCCTGGCCATCAATGGTGACCTGAGCAGAGCAGTGTTACGTCCTAACCCGGCATTTGTGCCTAAGGTTATTAAGAGTTCATATAGGTCACAGACCGTGGAGCTGTGGGCTTTTTCTCCTCCTCCTCATAGAGAGAGGAGTGAGGAGAAGCTCCATCGCCTGTGCCCGGTACACGCTTTGGCGTGTTACGTCGAGCGCACAGCAGCGATTAGGTCATCGCCTCAGTTGTTTGTGTGTCACGGTGCGGCTGCACTAGGTAGACCACTTTCAAAACAGAGGCTGTCTCACTGGCTTTGTGAAGGCATTGAGACAGCTTATGAGATAGCAGGGCGGCAATTGCCTCAGGGTATCAGAGCTCACTCCACTCGTGGAGTAGCGGCTTCTACTGCCCTTTTTAGAGGAACAGGAGTAGAGGATATCTGTAGAGCAGCATCCTGGTCGACGCCGTCTCCATTTATCCGTTTCTATCTCTTAGATATGTCTTCTAATTCTCTGGCTCGATCTGTACTCAGCGTGGCTGAAGGGAGATCTTGAGCAAGAAAGAGAGGAGAAGCAGGACTGTGGACACAGGTTTCCATCAGGTCCGCTTTGGTTAGGAAGACGTGTTTTTGACAGATGTGTTTTCTAACTCTTTTGCTCGGTCTGTACTCAGCATAGCTGAAGGGAGATCTGGAGCTAGGAAGAGAGGGAAAACCAGGACTATGGACTGGGTTTCCATCAGGTCCGCTTTGGATAAGAAAACATATTTTGTGACATGAATCCTGACTGACAGGATCAGTACAGTAGAGGCATGCGTTGATTAACAGAATATGAGGTCATCTATCTGCTTGTTCAGTTAGTATGACTCATGTTTTTGTTCCTGCCCACTAATCTCTGGGATTCCATTGAGTGAGTGAGGCGGTCTACCGCGTTCATAATGTAGAGTGACACTTGATGTCATTCCATTAGTGGTCGGTAGTGTTTTCAGAGGATATTGAGGCACATCTATCTGCTAGTACAGATTAGTATGGCTTCTATTCTGGTGATCTGCCCACTAGTCATTGGCATTGCCATTGGACTAGGTCGGGCGGGTTTTTTAACCGATGACGCGGTATATTGTGACGCCCGTAGGGGTTTTTAGTTGCAGTACTGCGGGACTCGGTTGCAGCCATTGCTAGGCTTGACTTTCTCGTTTCGATGGGAAGTGTTAGGCTCGGCAGGGAGTACATTTTGGGAGCGCTACGCTCCGCCTTAAACCATTAGGAGCAGAGCTCCCCTATGGGGCGGAGCTCCACGATATAGAACGATTAGTTACCGGAGTGTAACTCCAGTTCTATGAGTGGAGCGGAGCCCCATAGGACTTAAGGCCCCTGCCGACCCTCTCTAGTGTCGCTGAAGAAAAATATCTCGGGAGGCTGATTGAGGGGAGGCACCCCCTCTTATAGGGACACCTGTACTCCTATTGGCTGTAGGTGTGTGCATAATTTTTTCTCAGGCTGCTGCTGCCTTAGGGCAGAGGGTAAACCATTAGGAGCAGAGCTCCCCTATGGGGCTCCGCTCCACTCATAGAACTGGAGTTACACTCCGGTAACTAATCGTTTTCTGAGCAAAATAAATATATATATACAGTATATACACTACCGTTCCAAAGTTTGGGGTCACTTAGAAATGTCCTTGTTTTCGAAAGAAAAGCAATTTTTTTGTCCATTAAAAGAACATCAAATTGATCAGAAATACAGTGAAGACATTGTTAATGTTGTAAATGGCTATTATAATGTTGTAAATGGCTATTGTAGCTGGAAACGGCAGATTTTTAATGGAATATCTACATTGGCGTACAGAGGCCCATTATCAGCAACCATCAGTCCTGTGTCCCAATGGAACGTTGTGTTTGCTAATCAAAGTTTATCATTTTAAAAGGCTAATTGATCATTAGAAAACCCTTTTGCAATTATGTTAGCACAGCTGAAAACTGTTGTGCTGTGTGATGCGTGATTTGAAGGAGTCAGGCGCAGGAGGGTAAATCACAGTATACAGAGTTTATTCCATAATCCAGCGTAACCAGTCCAGTGCGCAAAACAGGCGCACTGGAACAAACATGCACACAGGGAAAATACCCCGGCAATACAAAATACTGAGCTCAACCGAGCTACTAATCCTCACAATGAACAATCACCCACAAGGACAAGGGGGGCAGAGGGAACACTTAAACACGTACTAATGAGGGGAATATGAACCAGGTGTGTGTAATTGACAAGACAAGACAAATGGAATGATGAGATATGGAGCGGCAGTGGCTAGAAGGCCGGTGACGACGAACGCTGAAGCCTGCCCGAACAAGGAGGGGAGGCAGCTTCGGAGGAAGTCGTGACATGCTGATTAAAGAAGCAATAAAACTGGCCTTCTTGAGACTAGTTGAGTATCTGGAGCATCAGCAATTGTGGGTTCAATTACAGGCTCAAAATGGCCAGAAACAAATAACTTTCTTCTGAAACTCATCAGTCTATTCTTGTTCTGAGATATGAAGGCTATTCCATGCGAGAAATTGCCAAGAAACTGAAGATCTCATACAATGCTGTACTGTACTACTCCCTTCACAGAACAGTGCAAACTGGCTCTAACCAGAAAAGAAAGAGGAGTGGGAGGCCCCAGTGCACAACTGAGCAAGAGGACAAATACATTAAAGTGTCTAGTTTGAGAAACAGACACCTCACAGGTCCTCAACTGGCAGCTTCATTAAATAGTACCCGCAAAACACCAGTCTCAACGTCAACAGTGAAGAGGCGACTCCGGGATGCTGACCTTCTACGCAGAGTTGCAAAGAAAAAGCCATATTGCAGACTGGCCAATAAAAATAAAAGATGGGCAAAAGAACACTGGACATTGTCTTTGTATTCTATAGCAGGAATGGGCAACTCCTGTCTTCGGGGGCCTGATTCGTGTCACCCTTTTGCCCCAGCCACAGCTAACACACTTGACTCCAATAATAAACTAATCATGATCTTCAGTTTAGAATGCAATTAGTTTAATCAGCTGTGTTTGCTAGGGATGCAGAAAAAGTGTGACACCACTCCGGCCCCTGAGGACTGGAGTTACCCATCCCTAGCAAAGTAAGGACCACATGATCGAGGGATACTACAGTGTGGAGTATAGTATTCTACAGTATACTACAGCTTACTACAGAATTCTATAGAATGCTATAGTAAGTGCTCTAGTATTCTATAGTAAACTGTAGTATTTTTTTCATGTGGCGAGTTTGTGTGTGTGTGTCCGGCAGTCTTCCATGCCTTCCTGTAATACTATAGATCAATTATTCCCAGTCATTCCATTAATAATCAAGCCAGTTTGTCCCAGTGGGAGAAGATGCTGGGAACAGTACACCATTTCATCCCTCTCTCCATCCATCCATCTCTCTCTCCCCCCTCCTCTAGCCTCTCTTTATCTCCCACTCTGCATTAAGTGCTCTCTCCGTCAATTCTGATTATGAGTTCCTTCCACCTATGTGTCAGTAATGTCAGACAGATAGGTTGCACACACAGGCCTACAGAGCTGAGGTAAGTGCCTGCTCTGACAGATAGGTTGCACATACAGGCCTACAGAGCTGAGGTAAGTGCCTGCTCTGACCTGAAATCGTTAAAATAGTTTAGCTGTGCTTGATTGAGCTTGCCTGTTGCAATGGAACCAATAGGAAAGTCCCAAACCCTGCCCATCTAGTACTCCAGTCAAACTAAAGCAAACGCTCAAAGTATTTAAATATTTAAAATAGTATTTGAACCCGGGTCTGGTGGCTTCATTCACTGGTGGCATTTTACTGAACCTTTGTTTTAGTTTTTTGGTTTCCCACAAGTATCTTATGAGCATAATGTGACGGAGGTTGCTTTACGGCATAGAAATCCATTGATCTATTAAATTAATTGAGAGATGAAGTGATGTGTATTATCGCTGACCTGTAATAGTGAGCATTAAAAATAGATTATTCTTGGGAGTGGGCATTCTACTTCACAGACATGATACAGACACTGAACTGGTAAATGCACAGGAAACAGGAAGAAATGTCTGTATGTGTGGCAACAAACTACTTTCAGTGTCTAATAAAGTTAGCACTTGAAAGCAGGGGAGGGCAGCATAGAGAGAGCAAGAAAGAGATAGAGTGGAGTATTATGAATAAAGCATAAGACATAATACCGTCTGTCTTTTAAAAGGAGCCTTTTCATCATTGACTGGGTAGAAAATAAAGAAACCCATCCTCCATTCCCAGGTGTTTTTCTACCCCTACTCCCCTGATGGTGACACACATTACAACACAGTACCAGGCTAGCTTTAGCCAGAGAGAAGATTAACATTAGCATATATTAGCATCCATTCTTATTAAGCCAGGGAGAGGATTAGCTTAGCATTAGCATTAGTGCTTCCATTCTCAACGCATTCTGATCTAAGGCCACTTTTTTACTTCATCTATTCTTAGTCAATAGATTAATTGATTACATGTATTTTGCTCATTATCTAGCTGCTCGCCCACACGTGTGCTGCTTTAACAAGCTCGTGAGCAGGGGCCCGGCCCAGACCTCGTTAAGGTTCGTTAAGGAGAGCATTAATTGCTGAGTCTCACCATCACGCTGCGTGACTGCAGCCGGTCTTCAAAACACTGCTGCGCTGACTCATGCTGTCTCTCTCTGGACTGGACCCCCACACACATTATACAGTAGCTCTATTGTCTCTAAGTCATACACATGTCACACAACACACAAAATTACACATATGAACATGTACATCTACGCATACACACTCACATGAACCACACATACTCAGATTAAAGCTGCACACACGGCCGTCACAGCCTATAATTTCCTCTCTGCCTGTACACTCAGTCCCGCTTTCTTATTTTCTTCCTCCATACTCATACCATCCTCTATCTCTTCACTCCTCAACTCACTGGAAAGCAGGAGGGGGCTGGTGACAGCGTGATAATGACTGTAGTAAATAGATAGGATGAGTGCAGACATTACTTTCGCTCCATGTATATGAGGGCTTTATGTGTGAATTAAAAACAAAACAAGGCTTTTTTACTCAAGTCGCCAAGGAATTAGCACTAAAGGGAATGCAAATTGGCAAAACATAAAA